>NW_027176964.1:1330000-1360000 GCF_023349555.1 Cebidichthys violaceus
TATTGTTGTTTGCTGATTTCTCGCCACATTTTAAGCATACAGGTGAGCCAGCGTGGTTGGCAGTGAAAGCAAATAAATACGTCCACGCAGAATTAAACTCCCCATTTTCCTCCGTGGTTTTTCTTTTTGGGGGATTTATCAATTGATAGTGTAGCCGAGCCTTAATGCTGCGCCAATACTTTATGATAATAATAATAAGCGCCAAGACGGCAGAAACTTTATTCACTTCTCCCACACTTCATCAGAACCTCTTTTTCTTCTTCTCCTGTCTCATCCTCCACAATAAAAGCACCAAACACATACACAGGAACACTGCTTCCTGGAGTGCTCTTAACGTGCTCAACATAATACCTTACAATAGTTTACCGAGGGCGGAGGTCTGCAAATCATAATTAGCTTGACAGCGACATAGTAGGATGTGACGCACATTTTAGTTGACAAACTATTAAAACATTTTTTATTTTGGTGGCGTGTCCAGCGGCGTTACCAGCCCTACGGAGCGGACTTCCTGTTTACATCGGCACGCACACGCATGCCCAGTGTACGTGAATAGTCACGTTATATTCGTTTTCAGACATTTTAGTCTGAACGGAGATCATTTCCAAAACGATGCTGAAACGCTGTGTGGACGGAGATCATTTTCGTTAGTGTGGATGTAGCCTCAGGGAGCCGCAACAGAGGAGCCGTGGGTTGCCGACCGCTGGCCTAGACGCAGCCTCACCTGTATTAAACAGGTCTAAAAAAATTATTATTAAATTATTTATATTTTTTTTGAGGGGGGGGGGTTCTTTTATTCTTGTTTTTTTTCTTTTAGTGTCTGGGTTTGGTGGTTTGTGGGGTTGGCAGGTATGTTGTGTGCTGTTCTGTTTGTGGGTGGCATGCCGCATGAAACCTGTGTAAACTGACAATAAAAAGATTGAAAGACAGAAGGGCGGGGTTTACAAGTTGAACGTTAGTGCCGAATATGGAGGAACCGGCGTCGGATGGGTGTCTGCATGAGGGGCCAAGCTTCTGAACCTCTGAAATGCAAAAAGAGAAAGGGAGTCAGCGATAGTAATAGAATGCCCGGGAACATGAGCGGCACGGAGAAGGTAATTGTGTGAATGAATGCCAGGTTAGACGGCGAATGAACGGCATGATGGACGGCACATGATACATTCATCAGCTCCAAAAAAAAAAAAAGGTTTGACTCACCAATGCAGATCACTTAAATAGGAAGTCCATGAACGAACAGATTTTCAATGGAAAGCATGGAGAGGGCGTTACGAGAGTTTTCGCGGTTTACGCAAAATTCGAGTCGAGTTGCTAGGCAGATTTTGTTGGGCACATCTGAAAGTGCCCCCTGTCCCAATGTAAACTTTGGCCTGTGTGGTTCACGCTCATTGGTGTTTCCATGGCAACACTCTTAAGCGTGTGCCGCTGCCCCACAGAGCAGAGAGGGACAGCGGAGAGCAGCATTTCACAGAGCAAGCACACATACAGAAACACACACGAATCAAATTACTCCAAAGCAGGACTATAATGCTTGTGAGTCAAGTTTATTCACACACACATTCACACTACTTTGCATATTAAATAAAATAAAATATATTTTGCCACAAAGCACAGATGTATTGAGCTTTGTGCACAACAGCGCCATCTGGATCTGGTGGGGCAGTGCCCCATGTGCCCCTAATGTAGAAACGCCACTGTACTCATACAGTCATAAAGTAATGGGATTCATGTTATTGAATATGAACAGACAATGAGAATCCTTTTGTTTCATTTTATATGTATTAATTTACTTTGAACATGCAACAAATACATTTAAAAAAAGAATAAAATAACAGTAAATTGCAAACTGTCAATGAACATTGTCGTTCTCAATAACAAGAAGCATCTTATGATAGATTATTAAACTGTTAAAAAGCTGAATTCTCTAAACACCACGGTTGTCTTTTCCTAACTCCTCATGAATTCTCCTTCACATCTTTCCTTGACCCCATGACGTTTTCCATAGAGGTCAAGAGAAGAAGTGGTTAGGAAAGGACGTTAGGAGGTAATTGTTGGACTTTTCCACCGCAGCCTAATATTGGATACCGGGCTCAATATGTAACTATGCTGCCCTCTGCTGTTACAGAGGTACCAGCACACACACCTCAGCACACCTGATCTTTTTGTAACAGACCAACACCGAACAGCAACAAGCGTAGACATTTTATTTTTAGAAGCTTAACGCTAGAAAATCGACTCTTTCTGTCATTTCAGTTAGACTTTTGAAGATAATGAATTCAGGAGATAAATATGTCATGAAGTTGGTTAAACTAAGGGGAGGTGGACTTTGATTCCAGCAGGAGACCGTATTTGCATGTCGCATCCTTCTGTCCTCCCCCCATGTTTTCTCTCATCAATACTATCCCATAAAGGTGAAGATAGCAAAAATACATCTTAAAAAAGAAGACCACAATAAGCAGGATATATCTGCAAATGACCTATGCCAATACAACAACAATAAGTCAAATCTGGGGAATAAAGTTTCACAGAATAAACTTGTTTTAGAGGCACATTTGTAATTTTATTTAATCTCAACATATCTAAGTGACCACTGATCCACTGATTTTATACAACCATTGTTTTACTCATCATGAGGAGTACTTCTACTACTACTACTACTCTGGAGCTTTGTCAGGTGTGAGAAAATAAACCCTGATGATGTCATTGTGATGTCATCAGGGTAATCCCATCCTGGCAATGGAGACTACAAATTTACAGCAAAAGTCTGTGACATGTATCGGTGGCATGGAGTTTGAATGACACGGGCACACGGTGAGGCAAGGGTGTGAAAAAGATACACTATCAAAGTGCATTGTGGGAAATGTAGGCAACACAGATTTTGCATTGTAATATAATTAAAGTAAAGGTGTCGTGACATACCGGTATTGACGATAACTGTGATATTTAAAAAATAAAATACTGATATTGTGTTAAAAATAAACATATGTCAGTGTTTTGGTTAATTTTGTAAAAAATTATAAAATAAAATAAGTTTAATGAAATCTTATGTAAAGAGGTACAAATTAAACACCAAAGTATGGTTTATATTTTGCAAATGTTTATTGTAAAAATAAATAATATTTTAATATTAATTAAATATATATATTGTGAAAATAATATCTATATTTTTTTTTTATAGATGTTGCAATAATATTGATATGATTTTTTTTGGCCGAGATAATTGTTTAGTGAATGTCTGATATCGTGACAGCCCTAAATGAAAGGTACATTATATTCCCCTTTTTTTTTTTTTTTTTATCATTTGACGCATTGCTCCCCTTTTTCACAACAACATCCAGGTGTCTTGATCTGTGGAGCCTCCTTTAGTCTTCCTATCATGGACCACATTCAGATACTCCCGTTTTAGCCAGTGACAGTTCCTCTGGTGACCAGCAGGGAGCTCTGTAGTGACGTGAAAGAAATGGGTGACGCTGCTGTAAGACTAATAGTGATGTGCAGAGGAGTGTAAGAAAACTGTGAGGCCTTCTCTTAGACCGGGGACACTTCTGCGTGCATTTAACAGCACCATGACACAGATCAGTGGGGTCTTCAAGAGTTTTCATTCTGTTGTTTTGTGTCTGGTGGCCTCTCAGCTTATAGTGCTCTTTTCTTCACTGTGAGATGTCCACTCTTGAAAAAAGTAAGTAGAAACTGCAACAAAGCATGAAGTCTTTGCATTCGTTTCACCTTTAAAGCACTACGGCTTCAAGTGCGTGAACGATGGCATTCTGCACTAGCATGCAATTTTCTGACAAAGTGGGAAGACATTGGATCAGTTCACATGGGGGACTCCTGTATTGGTGTTTCTGTTCTGGTGTTTCTGTTCCTTCTCACTGGTTTGAGGTCAGTGGGCATCGCCAGTCAAAAATGATTAAACCACACCCACACAGTCCTGATGAAGCAGATCAGCTGACTTTTTCACTGTCCAACTCTCTCAATTTCTATTGTCTATTAGTCACAAATCTGTTGTAGGGAAATACTGAAAAATGTAATAATAATAATAATATTTTCAGGGGATTTAGGTTCAAATTGATATTTCTATAATGACAATATCTCTCTCTCTGTCTCTCTATACATATACATATATATATATATATATATATATATATATATATATATATATATATATCTTAGTGCTGGGCAAGTTAATGCGTTATTATCGCGTTAACGCATTAATTAATTAACGCCAACAATTATTTTATCGCGCATTAACACATTTTGAAAAAAATGCAATACACACCGTTGATGCCAGCAAATCACCTAAACAAACGGTAGAGGGAGTCTTCATCAGACCAAGTTGATGCAGCGTGTGGGAGAAGTATAGATAAACAAAAGCAATACAAGCTAACAAATGCCACAGCGAAGTGAATAGATACAAACTGCAGGCCGATTAGTATTGTGGAAGATGTCGGTCTCACCGGAGACTACTGGACATCGCTGGGTAACCGTCATCACCTCAGAGTTACGGTGCATTATATTGATGAACAGTGGGAGCTGCATTCACATGCTCTGACTGTCATGAAAAAAGAAGACAGACATTTTGATGAAACGTGCGCGGAACATTTTATTCATGTTGCCCAGCAGTGGAACGTTTCAAATAAAGTCAGTATATATGTATATATGTGTGTGTGTGTGTGTGTGTGTGTGTGTGTGTGTGTGTGTGTGTGTATATATATATATATATATATATATATATATATATATACGTACAACATGATCTACTACACATATTGCAGGAATGTGATTAAAACGTGTAAACTCTCATGTTTGTCAGTATATAAAAGCCACTGAACATACTGTGTGTTTAGTGAAGACTTTTGTGTGTTGCTGAGACAATCGTTCATTTCCATAATAACTGATTGATTTATGAACAGATGGATGATAAGAGGACAGGAAGGATGTGAGAAAGGACACTGAAGGCTGCGAGGCTCCGCCAAGGGTTAAGTTTATAGTTAGTGTGAAAATGGTCGCTTAGAAATATAATTAGAGTTTAAATAAATAAATAAATATATAAATAAAATACCTCACAACTATAGTGATGAGCGTATGTGTGTGTATGTGTGTGGCGTTCACACATTGTGCACATTGTGGTTTGAATTCCCCTGCTGTTTGTCAACTTGACCATCTGTCTGACCCTCTCACACTATTGACCTCTCTGTGTGTGTGTGTGTGTGTGTGTGTGTGAGGGGGGGGGGGTCCATTGTGCCCTTGGCCTAGATCACATTAGCACAGACATCATTAACTCCTGAATGACCACAGCACACACACACACATAGTGAAGGATGAGGGAGAAAGAGTAAGAGGAGGTGGGGCAAGATAGAGGGAAGGAAGGAAGGAGAGAAGGAGATGCCTTGACAACTTTATCCATTAGCTTCTTGATGCAGGCTGTATGAGATAGAGGTTTTCTAAATGTAGATTAGCGTGTAGGTTAGCTTGCTAGCCACCAGCGGGCTACTTAATGATAGAAAAAAAGAACCAATCTCACTGTTCTCAGTTTAAAAAGAAGCGTTTGACATTAATGTGGGAAGAGCTCCACCATCAGACTGAAAGTAAGACAAATGTGGTCCAAATATATAACCACCTTTACTATGTTCACCTCTTCCACCTCAGACCTCTTGCTAGACTCTGTAGGAGAATATTCTGTTGTGCTGAGAGCTAAACATTAGAAACCTTTATGATGCGTGTTTTAGTAAATGTTAGTTTGGTAATATGTTATAAAGTGTTTGTTGTTTTCAGTGAGCTAGAGACACCTACTCTCCTTCATGCACAGATCATGTATCACTTTTAACGTCCTGTTATACGTAATAAACCCAGATGGAAGTTGCATGCCTCTCTTTGTGAACGCTGTTTCTTCTTCCTTTCATAGAGGAGATCTTTGATGGTGAAGCCTCTGGCGACCATGACTAACAGTCCAGTCATCAAATTTACAAGCATTTGCATTACGTCTGAACACATCTTGAGCCTGCAATAACTGATTTTATTGGCCACTTGGGGGCAGCAGAAACAAGTTGTCCGCACAACCCTGACATATCATCAGCTTTTAGGTTGATATGATGAACTTGTGAGCAAACAGCTGCTTATTTCACCGTATCCTCACTATTAACTATTCCTATGATATCTTGCGAAAAAGGTCATTCCTCATTTTTGTGCGATTTCCTTTGAGTCCAGCAACACTTGTCAATTTCGCTCCCTCATTACATGCATACAGTCTTTTCAAAATGAACTTTCGACTTTACAGGAAACAACTGAGTTAAGTTTAGACAACACAAACTTATTGGTTAGGTTTAGGAAAACATTGTGGTTTGGGTTGAAACAACTACAGAAGTGGCATTACTTAAGTGCGGAAGTTCTGTGACAAACAAATTAACATTGACTTTTGTGTCACACATGAACAGCAGTCTCCTGGGTGAAAGACCACGTTTGTTTGACCCATTTATCTACACTCCTGCCTGCCCTGTGTAGGTTTTTGCAGCCTTTATACTTTCTGGTTCATGATCATGTGGATTACATATGAATTGATTTCATGGGATAACTACAAATTACAGCACATTCATTTTCGTAGGTAGAGCTACAAACCCTGGATCACAGTCTGGTGATTTACACACCCAGAGGCTACAGAGCACTCCAATATTCACTCTCTGTTAGCTCCATGTTTGGTCTCCACCCCGCTGAGGGGAATATTTGTCTCTATAGCTGCTAAATGCTTCGCTATGCTCACCAGCTAGTCTCTTCCTGTTTCTGTCTGCTGTTTGCTGCTGAGCGGGTAGTCTACAGTTGCTTTTTTTTTACAGATTTTTTGCTGAAAACAGCTGCCTGCTGGGGCCGGATATGTGTTCACTTTTGATGCTGGATATACTAACGTTACAACCACATTTTTTCTCCGCTTCCCAGCAGCACATCTGGGATCGAGAGCCAAGAAATGGTCCCACTCCAATGGGACACGCGTTCCGAACAGTCAGGCGCAATGAACAACCACTTTCCCCAACAACGCTCTAAGCAACAATACCGGGAACATGTAGCATGTTTGCATGGCAGAGTTTTGGACATAAGTGGACCATAGTGATCTATGAAAATTGTTTTTGGAGCTGGACTGGTTGAAAATTATCTTTTTTTTAATCACAACAGCATTTTAATTAATCTTCATTAAGTCATTTCTAATGTCTCAGTAGGGATCATTACAGTTTAATTTCATCTTACTCAGATTTATTTAGTTGAACCTCGTGCAAAGGTTATTGGTTGATCACTGTTTATTTTTTTTCATAAAGCAATTACAACTTGCTTGAAAAATAATAGAAACATCAAATGAAAAAACATGAAATATAAATTCTAGTAGGTCTAGCGAATAGAGAGTGACTCTGTAGTGTGCGTGTGTGTCCATCCATTCCTGGGGTGCAGTGAAGCATCCTGGGAGCTGATAGGAGCTGAAGTGTAATTGTGTCAGAGCAAAGACCCAGAAAATACAGAGAGACAGACAGATAGATAGAGACAGGAAGAGAGAGAGAGAGAGAGAGTTCCCCCCATCATCCTGAACTTAGCTAAATGTCATCCATCAAGGCATTTTACTATTTTCTAGTTCAGTCTGCCGCACACAGAATGCTGCAGAATATTTCTGCTTGACTCACCAGCCGCCCACCTGCTTCACATGTTCCATTATCAAGGCCGCACCTGCTGCCGAGCAGACACTCATAGCATGTACTCATTACCAGTCATACATTTGTTTGATGAAAAGATTAATGAAATAAAAAATATATATCTGTGATAGAAGTGTGATTGTTTTTTGATTTGTTTTTTTGCTTCACTCATACATATTGACACATGAAAGCAGTTGACCACAACCAATAGTATTATGTGTTGGCCACCAGGCAGAGGGACATTTGAGATTAAAGCCTTGCTAATGTAAGGGTGGGTCGAGCTCTGTTGTTTTGCTCAGCCACAGTGGTGCTACAGGATAACTTTCGGTATTTTTCAACCTGAAATTGGTCAAGTATTGAGCGAGAGCGCTGCAGCCGATACTTTTACACAGAGAGGTTGAAAGGAGATATACGTTTCAAAACTTTACGTTTCTATGTAAAAACCTCTGGAGCTAACATTAGCAGACTACGTTAGCACGTCTGCAAATCATGATTAGCCACCTGCAGGGAAAGGCACTTGACAGCGACGTAATAGGTTGTCACATTTTAGTTGACAAAATATTAAAACATTTTTTATTTTCAGTGATACAGTAGACATAGACACCCACGTTCACTACTTGATTGGTTCTTAGCAGTCACGACGTATCCTTCCCTGATTCGTCACACCCCCATCACGTGACCCTTACCCGGAAATTCACAAACAACAGCCTTGGTTATCTATCGACTAACAGAGAGTGAAAATCAGTTGTCCAGTTAATTTAACATGGACAACTGATTACAGGCGTTGCTGACCTTGTTGTCTTTACTAGCAGCTGTTGTCCAGTTAAAGTCTGCATTTCTGAGGAGGAAACAGCTGTTATTACATTGCACATTTTGAGGCTGCCATCAGCGTGTTCCCTCAATACTGAACCAATTAAAAAAACGGTTGTCCCCATTAGACATAAGACATGACAAAACATGAGAAAATTGGGTCCAGGTTGAAAAAATACCAGAGTTACCCATTAAACAGAACAAAAAGGCAAGGGAATATTGGACTTACATTCATCAGGTGGACACAAACACGACTCTAAACGAATGCTAATGTTGCTAATGTGTCTGCTGGATGTATAAATAGGCAACTGTGTGCTGTGTGTGCAGCCAAAACAGGTGCCTATATTGCATTAAGTGCTGCATTAATGGGTGGTTTCACCCACTTAATCCTGCTGGTATCTAGCCATGCAGATAGTAATGCTTTTATTTGCCATTCCCATACAGTGGATGCAAACGGTTACTCTGGATAAACCATAGACCTCACTGTCAACTGTTGTGAATGGAACTACTCAAAAAATAGTCCCAATAAAAAATGGTAGTAGTGTTTTCAGGTTATCCAGATTAATCACTGATTGATAAAAACATTTTTTAATTGTTTTACATTTTAGTAATAATTTTCAAAATATGGCCACATACTGCTATATGAGAAAATATATTTTAATTGTAATTTGGGTGAACCAGTCCTCATGTATGATATGTAGCACAATGGCGATCATGTCTGTGAAGAGAACAGCAGCAAGCTTCATCCTCATTGATTCATATTTTCATAAATCTGATCTAAAGCCCTCGGCCCAGACATGGAGAACCTTGCAGGGTTTTTCTTTGAACTGCATGCAAATGTCCTGATTTTAAATAACACACACAAACACACATGCTTGCTAATAGGGTCATTACATAATCCCATCAGCCTGCATCGATCTCCTCATGTCTGAGAAAATTGAAAACACGAGATGGAAAGAGGGAGGGGAGCGAGCGGGCAAAGAGAAGGAATCACACTCTTTTTCCCTGTATTTCTCTCTGCAGATGTGTAGTGACGAGATTCTAATCACAAATATAGTCCCTCTGT
The DNA here is from genome assembly GCF_023349555.1 of Cebidichthys violaceus. Lineage (NCBI taxonomy): Eukaryota > Metazoa > Chordata > Actinopteri > Perciformes > Stichaeidae > Cebidichthys > Cebidichthys violaceus. The sequence goes on from NW_027176964.1 coordinate 1,339,541, forward strand.
GTATTTCAATGTTTGATAGCAAACATAGCAAAGAGATAATGGTTGTGATGATAAAGATATGCATTGAATGACACTATAGCACTGATTTCTTTAAATATGAGGAGCCGATTTGAAACAAATCAAATTAGGAGATCTCTGACAAAAGCATTACTGACAGCTTGATGATGATCATTTTCCCACAGTGACTGAAATAATAATGATTTTAATAACTCAATATAATAATGAGACACCAGAAAATGTGATTTAATTGCTTTTAATTCAGACAAATTTAGCAAGGCACCATGGTTAGCATGGAGCGATTGTCAAATGTAGGACGAGGCCTCCAGCCTACATGACGACTAACATCCAACCCAAGACATCGCAGAGGGGCCAGATATCCTGTGAACAGTCAATAATAACAACAAAAAACATTAAGATATACATACTCATATGAATACACTGTCTAACAATGTGTGAAATAATTTTAGAAGGATAAAAACTCAACTCAATATCATTAAATGTTTTATGATTTTCAAATGGACTATGATTTTAGGTTCTACTTCATTATATCACTTTTAATGACAGTGGTGTCAGCACCAACTTCCAGCCAATCACTCGCCCCTGTGCCTCTTAAGCTAGCAAGCTCCACAATTGCTCCCAGATTTAGCCAGTTAGCACCTGTTAGCTAGAACGAGTGACAGCAAGTTATTCTGAATCAACCAGCTACAGGCTGTAAATAAACACAGTACACAGTCACAGAAACTGATACGGTAACTCCTTTGATTCATCTAGCTTAGCAAGGCTGCACATGCTACCTAGCTGGCTAAATGAAGGATTATGAAGGAAAACTTGACACTTGAAATAAAACCATTACCATGGAAAAATGTCACAGAGTGAAATAAGAATGATGAACTAAAATTTTACAGAACCACAGCGTCATCATAGAAGCGTATAGTAGAACAAGCGTGTTGTAGATGGTGTCTTATTTCACGTTATGTTGCCATTTGAAATGTTTTTGTTTTTCTGTCAGACTGTGTGCTGTGGTTCAGTCTGGTCTGACTTGTGGTCAGCTGGCTGGAAATGTGTGAACATAGAACCCTAAACTGGAGCTAATATCCATGAATTCACATTACTATTAGTGAGTATCTTATTGCACAAAAAGTCACATTCCCATATAAGGAAATGCAAACTTTACTACCTGCACTGCTTCTGATTTGAACACCAGTGACAGTCATGTCAGCATGACATGGCAACACCTTCCCACCAACAGAGAGCATGAAGATGCTTCTTTATGGTGACTATGTGTTGTCTTTCTACATTTGAATAATTCAGCTATGAAAGCAGTCCGTGAGAGCTGTGATGGTTCAACTGCTGCCGCTGGCCACCATTTTCAGTTAAGAGTGTAGCATGAAAGCATGGTGGAATTAGTAAGCTAACGTAAGCTAGCTAACTAGCCTGCCACTATATTAGTGAAACTTGACAACTTAATGCTTCATAAATACACTCTTGCCAAAGTGTAGGATAATCAGTGTGCTGTGATTGTAATGCTACACAGCGGTTACAGAAGAAGTAAAGAGGAAAGACACCGTGGGTAGAGGCGGAGGGTTTGATTAGAAGGCGTTAACATTCTTTGATTTCATTACGAAAAATTGGTCCCAAACAGTTGACTCTTATCTCAGAAATGGATTTGCAACAAAACATGTAGATAGCATGTTGAGCCATTTTCAACCATGAATTGCAGATTTCTGTAAATTTGGTAACAAATATTAACGCCAGCATTGATGTTTTTGTCCTCACAGTACAGTCATGTCATTGAGTTTAAACCCTTAAAAAACCTGTTTAAGTGTGCAGTACCTCTTTAAGGACATTGTGCCATCTACAGACCCCCAATGCTCGCTGAATGGATGGACTGGTTCTTAGTCAACTACTGGGACTTCTTAGTACTAGGTGCACATATCAACCCTCAGTCCTTTCACCATCTGTCGTCACCAGAAACAGTGTAGGATTTAGCTGGGTTGTGCAGCTCCCTCTTCCTGCAGATTTCTCTCACTGACCTGGTGAAACATAAAGTCTATACAATGTAGTGGCCAGCAGAGACTTACAGTTGCTCTATCACTTTGTGGGAATCACATTACATGATTTGAAATAGGACTGCAACATATGGCATCTTAACTAAACATGAAATGCCTTATAAAAAACCTTGTTTTATCTTTATCTTTTCATTTTGCCATGTGCAATATGTTCTTCTTCTCTCAGTTTCTGTTGTTCTCATATTCATCTGCACACAGTATCTTTACTATGCCTACTGTGGCATTTAAGTGCATTTGAATTGATTTGAGAGAGAAAGAGAGGGAGGGAGGGAGAGGAGAGGAGGGAGAGGGGGATGGGAGAATGTTGCCATGACAACTGCCATAATAATCATCCTAATGATTGATGTGCTGTGCTCCATTTCTCCCCGTTTGGACTCTCCCTCTGTTTTTCCCTTTTTTTCCAGTCTACGTCTGCGTGTTCTTTGTTTTTCTAGATGTGTGCCATTACAACAGGAGATACTCAACACAAACACATAACTGTTCATTTAAATCTTGGTGGGACAAGGAAAGGTTGTACTTTTTAAGTCATTACTGCTTTCTCACAGATTTTCTATCGGAATGGGTAACCGAAATTTGAGGAGAAGAGAAGAGGAAGAGAGGAGAGAGGAGGGGTTTTGCTTTTCAAAGTCCCTTTATTAAACCATTGCAGGGAGACGCCAGATCAATGTCACATCATCCCTTCAGTCTAAAAAAGAATTAAACCAGTCGCCCAAACACAGAGACGTGTTTACTTGATTAACCATCAGCTTTCCATCTCCCCCAACAGCTCATAGGCTGTAGGCCCTCACATTGTCCATCATCTGATAATAGCCGAATTCCACCCACAGTCTGGCCTTCAGCAGTCCCTCCAGAACCGGTACCAGTTGCACTCTGAGTCTGGTTCCTGCATCTCAGCCAACAACGGCCTACTTACCAGAACTAGACAAAATGTTGAGGACAATGTATGTGCAGTTTTTTTTAGCACAGTATTTCAGACCAAAAATAAGCAAAGCTTAAAAAACTTCCTCGAGACCCTGAAACCATTTTTTTAAAAACTTGAACAGCGCTGACAGCCTAGGACACTGAACAAATACATATTCAAGGGTTTGAATCTGGGAACAGAAAATACACTCTTCCCCAGCTCTAGTTCCAGGTGCACTCTGTATCTGTTTGCGGCGATCAGTTACATTTGTCTTTTTAATATTAGCTGTCGTCCAAAGATGTTGCCGGTCAGACCAGAAAAAGTCCAGGATGGCTCTCTGAATGTCCTCTATTAGGCCCCTTGGTGGCATCAGAGCAATGAATCTCTGCCAAAGAGTCAGGTAGCCAAGATATTGCCAACCACAACTCTTCCCCTATATGACAACTGGGATAGCAACCATTTCCAATTAGACAACCGAGCGCACACTTTGTGCTTCACTCCCTCCCAGTTTGCTTGAAAGCCAAAACACTTTCATCACTTTCAGCCCCTCTTTCTACCACTCAAGTCTAGGCACTGTCCCACCAACAGGGCTTCACTCTTAGCCCAGTTCATCCATGCAGATGAGGCCTTTTCATACATAGGACAGGCTATCCTGCAAACATCTGGCTGGAGACAAAAATGGAAACATCACCTGTATAAGCAGATACAGTAGGGGGACGCTCAAGACTGGAGGACCCCGGCAGTGAGAGACCACTGAGCCGACCTCTCAACCTGCACAGCAAGAGCTCATTAGCTAAGCTATTGTTGACCTGAGATGGGGCAACCCTGTCTTACCCCTAGCTGTACAGGGATTGGTCGACTCAGCCCTGCCCTCGACTTTACCATTGAGCACCACTGTACAATAAACCAACCCAAAGCCAAAAAAGCATCGCCATTACCAAAAGCCCTAAGTGCAGAAACCATATAAGAGTGATCCACCCTGTCAAAAGCTTTCTTCTGATTCAAAGAGACAAAAGCAAAATTAATATCAGTTCTGCACACATCAAAAACATCTGGCTTAAGGATAATGTTGTCCATGATTGTCCTGTCAGGTACACAATAGGTTTAGTCCAGGATGTCTCTAAGTCTGTTTGATGGTGCTCTGGAAACTAAAGCAGTTCCACAAACAAATTTCCCCCTGGGGATAAATAAAGTATCTATCTATCTATCTAAAGCCAGATCTCCTTTCTAGAGCAGCAGAGAAAGCGCTGCTCGCCAGCAGGAGACGGGAAGAGATCCTGTTCTGAAGCACTCCAACAAAACATACAGGATTCAAGTATAGTAATGGTATTCAAGAACCACTTATAATTGTCAGAGAGACCATCAATCCCTGATGCCCATCCTGATGCCATCAGATTGACAGCAACTAGAGGAGGAGATGAGAGGGGAGAGGAGGAAAGGAGATGAGAGGGAAGAGGATAGGAGACAGAGGAAAGGAAAGGAGAGGAGAGAAGATTATTCAATATGAAGGGATGTGGCCTGTTTAGGAGCTTGTATCAATCTTTCTGTGTCATTGCATTAGACCATTCAGGCGTTGTGTGTGTGTGTGTGTGTGTGTGTGTGTGTGTGTGTGTGTGTGTGTGTGTGTGTGTGTGTGTGTGTGAGTTTTTGGGGGGGAGGTGTGTTTTACTGGACTTGTGGGGACATAAATCTGATTATACAGTCACATTGTGGGGACTAAACTTTTTTTAGGGGACAAAATTAAGACAATTACATGTCTCCAAAGATGTGGTTTACGGTTATGGTAAGGTTAGGTTTACTCTGGTAGTGGTTATGGTTAGGGTAAGTCTCCAGGAAATGAATGCAAGTCAATGTAATGTCCCCAAAAGCTACGAAAGCTGTGTGTGTGTGTGTGTGTGTGTGTGTGTGTGTGTGTGTGTGTGTGTGTGTGTGTGTGTGTGTGTGTGTACAGTGTCATAATAGATAGCCTTGTAATATACTACAAACAAATTGCTCTATAAATGTTGAAATGGATTACTTTACTGGCCAGTCTAGGTCAGTATTAGCAGCCACATGACTGAGGGCAAACTGGTATCAAATGTAACACAAAATAATCTGTCTGCAGCAAAGTCTGGCCTGTGTCTCTGCTGAAGTCTTGTGAAGTCTTTGATGCGTGATAACATCGTTCTAATAGCTTGGATTACATTTTTTTTGAAGGTATCAGAGACACGCCTCAGCTCCCCAGCAGAGATGGTGGCACAACTTTTTCATCATAAAGTGTTTTGAATGTCGTTTTAATTCCATTTGCTCATTAATAAATGGGACTTTTTAGGTCTTTAATTACTGGCTCATCTCCTTTACCTGGTATCATAATTAAGAGATAAAAGAATATTGACACATCCTAATGTTCATGCCTACAATACGAGCACTAATTTCATTTTAGCATGACGCCCTCAGCATGCTCTTCCATCATATGGGACCTTATCAGATTGAACACCACGTTAAACAAATCACCAAAACTGCCTTATTTCACTTAAAAAACATAGCTTGTCTCTGCCCATCAATCGCCTTATCTGCTGCTGAAACTCTGATCCACGCCTTCATCACCTCCAGATACGACTATACTGCAACAGTATTCTTCATGGCACATCATCCAAAATCCTAAATACACTCCAGTACATTCAGAACTCTGCTGCTCGCCTGCTCACCCACTCCCGCTCCTTTGATCACATCACCTCTGTTCTCCAGAATCTCCACTGGCTCCCCGTCCCACAACGGACCCAGTACAAAGTCCTTCTCCTCACTCATAAAGCCCTCCATAATCAGGCCCCCTCCTACCTCACCGACCTGCTCCACCACCACACTCCATCCCGTCGGCTCCGCTCCTCTGATGCCTCCTGTCCCTTCCACTCAGGACCAAGCACCGGACATGGGGCGACAGAGCCTTCTCCATAGCTGCCCTCTCCCTCTGGAACTCTCACCCCAAACACACGCGAGACTGCACTGACCTTTCCATGTTCAGATCACAAATCAAAACCCACCTTTACAAAACTGCTTTCAATGTGTGACCAATGTGTGTTCTATGTTTTTAGTGTTTCGCTTTTCATGATGATTTTAATGTTTGTAAAGTGTCTTTGAGAATTTTGAAAAGTGCTATATAAATAAAATGCATTATTTATAATTCTCTAGTTAGGGCCCGAGCAACCGACAACGTCGGGCCGTGAAGGCCCTATTGAAATTCGAATACACATAGTACATCGGGCGCATATTTGGGAGACTTGCCATACTCGAAAACTCACCAAATTTTGCACACTTGTCAGGCCTGGTGAATATGTATATAGATATAGGTTGCATATTTGTGTGTAAATAAATGGCTCTCTAGCGCCCCCTAGAATTTGGACCGGCAACGCCCTTCAGCCAGTATGTCCGATTTACTTGAAATTCAACACGCATGTCCACCTCCTCTAGATCTACAAAGAAGCCTCTCAGATCCTTAAATTCCGCCTTCTTAGATTTTCCACAATTTTTAATTTTGTGAAAAACACATTTTTGCAAACTTCTCCTACACGCTGATTTTGATTGAAACCGAATTTGCTCTGAATCATTATTGGATCTACATCATCAAAAGTTATCAAAAGCTTTTTGATATCTCTTTGCGTTTACAAGATATGGACCAATAAACTTCTTAGGGGTGTGGCTTATATATCAAAATACACAACTTCTCAACCATTTGTCCTAAAGTCACAAAATTTGCAGCTTATGTGCACATCGCATCCTGTAACATACCCTGACATTTTTATTTCATTCAACCACTAGGGGGCACTACAGTAAACCCGCCATGTTGTGCTTTTTTGTCACTTTTGACAGTTTTCAGCCTTTGTACTTTAATGAACTCCTCCTAAAGAATTCATGGGATCAACCTCAAATTTGGTCATGATGCTCTTCAGGCCTTTGTGATGAAAAGTTATCAAATTGGTGGAGTTTTCATGGAAGAACCTTGACGAACCTTGACGTGGCGGCTATTTTGCCTTCGGTAAAATAAAGTTGTTATAACTCCAAGGTACATTATTCAATCTGCAAAAAATGACATATGCATGATGCTAATTCAAGAATGAGCATATATCTATGCCAAAATGTTCAATAACTCATACCGCCACCTACTGGCAAAAGGAAATGTCACATTTTCTACTTTTATTTACTCCTCCTAGCCAGTTGACAAGATCAGTCTCAAATTTAGTAAGGAAAGCCTTATGACATTGAAGACACTTCATCATGAATATTACAAATTAATAAGATACATTTATTTCCAGTTTCGGGTTCAAAGCAAAGGACTGTATCACTTGTCGCACCCGCGTTGGTGACCGCACGTCACGTAGACGTCACGTCAAGAACAAAATCATTTTTGTTACAAGTATTTCTTGGGAAGATGAACACTAGAGAGACCTTCTTCCAAGGCGTACAGGTGTCTTTACAGTAACAATAACAGATATTTAAACATAAAAAATGGCTGATATGACACAACTCTCTAGTGGGCAAGAAACAGTACAAAGTCATATATTTGTTACCAAGTATTTCTTGGGAAGATGGACACTAGAGAGACCTTCTTCCAAGGCTTACAGGTGTCTTTACAGTAACAATAACAGATATTTAAACATAAAAACACACCAACATTTGAATAAAGGGAGAACTGTCACTTTTTTCCACTTCAAGCACTGAATATAACAAAATAACAATAAAAGAAAATCAAAGAGGAAAAACTTACCCCAATAGGTGTGTGTACCTGTGAGAGAGGAGAGAGAGAGACCTATATCTACCGTATACCTGCTGCAAGACTTGAACTAATCTTTACAGCTAAACTAACCAACAAAAGCTATTCATGAAAGTCATTAAACGACAGTCATAACGTGAAAAGTGGCGTCGTCTTCTCCTTCCACAAACGATGGACATTTCCCGATGTTTCTTGATGATCCGCTGGTATCAGAAAGTTAGATATAATGAGAAAAAACTCTAAGTAGTATCTCTAATCCGATCAGCTCCAGAAAGTATTTCTAGAGTGGCAGACGGCTAGAGCGCCGTTAAATTAAGAAACATTACAGTAAACAATGAATTTGAACAAAACTCTTGCCTCCCTTTAACAAAAAGCAGATGGCTTCACAAGTGTAGAATCCATTTGCATCTCTCTTTGGTTCTGTTCAGTGGTTTTGTTCATCGCTACTCTCAAATGTTTATGAGGACAAAAACGTCTAGTAAATATTAATATAGACTCTTCAAAAGGCAAACGTTAAAGCGCTTTGCCATGGGATTCCACCATTGAATGACATGGAAGGACTCATTGTTATGGATACCAAATTGAATGTTTTTGTTTATGTTTGAATATAATGATTTCTGATCCATATGTTTATGTTTGAATATAATAATTTCTGATCCATTAAATATGGAAAAGAATCTTTTAAAAACGTTCTTCTGATTGAGGCCATAGTTTCAACAACCTTCTGTACCCGAGAGCCCCCACCGGCGGGGACACAAGCGTTCATCCAAAAATTCACCCGCTCATAATGCCAAACAAGTGCACTCATCAGTAACGAATATAATGATGTCGTATAGCTACACAAACTGCAGCTCCTGCGCTACAAAGTCATCTCAGCTGTTTGTACAAACTCCAAACACAACTCAGAAAAAAAACTACATATATTACCAAATATCAATATCCATATAGCGCTTCCTAGGCAGACCCACTCGCCACATTTATGCCAATAACTTTTTGAAAATTAATTCAATGCTAACAGATTAAAAGATCGATTAAAAGATCGCTAGCAACCTGACGATCGCAGCCATATTTATCATATTCCGCTACGACACAGCATTGCCGAGTTACTTACAAAACAAAGCCATCGTCACAATCCACATTATCGACTCACATCAACAACAACACCTGTTATCAGTTCTCCATGTTGAATTAACCTTGTAGTCGATCGGTAATCAAGACTGTTGTTGTTTGTGAGTGGCGAATCAGGGAAGGACATCACGTTACGTTGGGTGGGTTGCCATGTTTGAGCGCAGTGGCTCCACCAATTTCAGCTATATTTTTTTTCAAAAGCAATTTAATATTATTCAAAAGTATTGTTCGGTTCGTAATGCTTACCGAACCCTGAGCCCCTTACCGAAGGGTTCAATACAATACGTGTATCGTTACACCTTCAATAATTGAGCATCCTGATTGAGAGTCTGCTCCTAAAACCACAATGTATAGTTCACACACCTCAGCTCTTTATGCAAAACTGCCTGTCTGGCTGCTACTGTTGATTTCAGGTTGTATAGACATCCTATAATATATCTAAAAGCAACACTACAGGCTACAAATATCACAGGAAATCACTTTAAGTATTAACACTATGGGTCAATTTACAAAGGTACCACCTGAACCCTCCAATGTTACAGTTATTATTGGAGTGTTACAGGGCTGCTATAGAAGATGCATAGCCCAAGTATAATAATATAATGATAAAATCTCAACATGATTATGAACGAGGCAGAAGGCTAAAACATGCTTAAAGAAAGAATAAATGAAGTAGAGAGATAGTAAAAGATAGCTGAAACCGGCCAGTACACACGCCAACATTTGAATAAAGGGAGAACTGTCACTTTTTTCCACTTCAAGCACTGAATATAACAAAATAACAATAAAAGAAAATCAAAGAGGAAAAACTTACCCCAATAGGTGTGTGTACCTGTGAGAGAGGAGAGAGAGAGACCTATACCTACCGTATACCTGCTGCAAGACTTGAACTAATCTTTACAGCTAAACTAACCAACAAAAGCTATTCATGAAAGTCATTAAACGACAGTCATAACGTGAAAAGTGGCATCGTCTTCTCCTTCCACGAACGATGGACATTTCCCGATGTTTCTTGATGATCCGCTGGTATCAGAAAGTTAGATATAATGAGAAGAAACTCTAAGTAGTATCTCTAATCCGATCAGCTCCACTGTGTGACTTCCAAGTGGTTTGTCCAATATGTAGAGAATACCTTCTAGTAGTAGAAGGAGTCCTGTCACTCAAGATGTCAGTGACATCTTGAGTGACAGGACTCTGCATAAATTAAATTGCTTCTCTCACACACACACACACACACACACACACACACACACACACACACACACACACACACACAAAACTTCAGATATAATAGTCAATCATACATATATGTATACTGTATGTATATATATATATATATATATATATATATATATATATATATATATATATATATATATATATATATATATGTATAGAAATATATGTATATGTATAAATATGTATATATCAAATGGCACTAAAATAATGCTATGAGTTTAAGATTGTGAATAAGTAGCCTGACTGTTCCAACCAGAGCCTCCTCATTACACTCGCTTGTATTGACATGTTGGCCGTTTCATAACATTAAAAAGGTCTTTGTTTGGTCATGTGGTATTTGCTTTTTGAGGAAAAGGAGAGGAACGTGGTCGGTCATTAATCTGTATGTAACTATGTGCATAATGACACATTTAGTCGCTATACTTTAACGAACTCCTCCTAGGGAATTTGTCTGTTCCTCTTCAAATTTGGTCAGTAGCCTACAATCTGAGAACCTTTGTGATTAAAAATTATTAAAAGCTTTACGTTTGGTTGAATGGCTTAGCCGTAGCGGGCGGCTACTTTACGTGATTCCCCATCAAAAAAGCTGATGTAACTTGTTCCAAACGGTCCTAAACTTCCCATGCTTGATAACACTCATGGCCTGAGGATGTCTACAAGCTAATTTTCACTAATACTCACAATGCCACTTGCTGGCAAAAGGAAATCTGCGTTTTCTGACAAACGTCATCCGATTTACATGACTTTTACAAGATGTGGTTTACACTTGATATAGAGCAACATAATGCATGTTTGCACGTGTTCTGTAGCGCCACATAGCAGATACAGGACGCGGTGGACTATTTGCAAAGCATAATTTCCAGTGTCAGGCGGTCCACGCGGGAAAACAAATTCAGACTCGCGGACCTTATACAATATGTCATAGGGGACTCGCATTATAAAGGTTACACTAAAGACTGTTCCTCTGCATAAAGCTTTTTAACCTCTTCCTAACTCCGAAACATCTGCCTATATTCTCACATTCTTAGTTCAGTTCTTCTATATTTTTAAATCGTGCAAAGTCCTTTTTCCTCTTTTCTAAAAAACGCTCTCTCCAAGAAAATGTGTTGAATATTTCTGGTGTCATTATTAGCATGTTATTGTTTTTTATTTAATTTTTTTTACCTGTGATGCAATTGTGAGTTTGTTGACAAAAGTCCTTTCTAAAAAAAAGCTTAAATGAATAGTTCAAACTCTTGTGAAACTCATTCATTTGCTTTCTCACCCAGAGTTAAGTGAGAAGATTTGTAGCTAAAACCAGAAGGTGATTTGATTAGCTTAGCATACAAACTGGAGACTGGGGGAAACGGCTAATGCAGTAACTCTTTCTTGGCTGGTTGTGGTGACTTCTTGTCTTGTTGTCACTGTGAAGTTGCCAGGCAACCAGCGAAAACTGGTCTGACTTACAGGATGTGGACTGTATTCGCCTCCCCTTCTGCCATCTGCGCTCTCTACTGCATTTTGCAAAGCCACCGTCGCTGCATCCTGTGCATAGTGCTGCCCAAGACAATTGGGATTGGTTTAGAGAAATGCAAACAAGCCGGAGCATTTGTGACCTATGGGAGAATTATAAAGTGTGGAGCCAGACCTTCCTTCAGCGCTGACACAGTGCTGTGGAGATTGTAGGTAAAGATATAACTACTCATTTTTAATTTCTGTTTGTGCACAGATTAAATACACAAGAGAACACTTTATTGGTGCTAGGAGAGCTAGTCTAGCTGTTTCCCTCCTGTTTACAGTCTTTGTGCTAAGCTAAGTTATATTAGAATCCAGTCCGTTCTCACTCCCAAATCTTCATACTGCACCTTGCTCAGTGGCCCTATACTCTGCAAACTACAATGCTCCAGTTGGTTGTAGTTATGGAGGGAGTAAAGAAGGAAGTCAGTTAACGAAGTAATAATAACTAAAAAATACTCATAGTTAGGAGGACAGGTTGAATGAATACAAACAAACACAGGACTTTCACCCAGGAGACCGCAGTTTGTGTCCCGGATGAATCCAAGTCAAAGTTAATTTAATTTAGATTACATACGTAGGTTAAGTTACGTAATGTTAAGTAACGTTCTTAACTTTTGTTGCATGTGTAACATACTTCTGCATAATGTACTTGTTGTAATTCAAGCCAAACGACAACAAACACAGGACCTTCACCCAGGACAGCTGTTCGTACCCAGTGTGTGAAATCAAAAGTCAACACAAGTACTTTTTTAAGGTACTTACATAGGTTAAATTATGTAACGTTTAGGGGGCCGATCACACCGAGACGTATCGCTAGAAGCGTGTCGCTGCAAAACCATTGTGTTCCTTCAGATTACATTTCCACATATTTGATGATATGGTATGTTTATAATACATAACATACTATGTGTTTCTACTCTGTAATTGTGTAAATTCATCATCCAAAATACTTTGTTATTCATTAAAAGAGTAGGCTATTTCACAACAGTGCAACATAGTGTAGTAGTGGCTAGTGTAGCCTCTAGTGCTAGTCTCATGTAGAGATGAGCAGTGGGCCACAGAGCTCTGATTAACTTGGCAAAAGACATCATCCCATGCTTTGTGTTGGGCATTCTTTCAGTAAAAGATGAATCCTCAATTGCTCAAAAAAAATAATTATTAAAGGATATTGAAACTCATTGTTAGTTGCAACCCAACATCAGAGGGACAGGGGGGGGGGGGGCAACCTGTCAAAACGAAGTAGAACTCATCGCCACATTGTTGTCTATGCAAACTGACAGGCTGTCAGCTACACTATCTCTTCCTCTCCTGAACTCTCTCTCTCTCTCTCTCTCTCTCTCTCTCTCTCTCTCTCTCTCTCTCTCTCTCTCTCTAGGATTTAAATCCAAACAGGCTTTAGTGGCATGGAAGTTCAACAATGTTGTGGAGTTTTGTAATTGATTAACAAGTATATCTATAAGTACGGTATATATGCGTGTGTGTGTGTGTGTGTGTGTATCCTTCACAGTTCCTCAGGTTGTCATTTTGGATCCTTTGAGTACTTAAAATAACGACAGGTCATCAAACTCTTTGAAATCTGAAATGAACTCATAGTAAATGTTCCTTCTTTCATTGAATTTGTTACATTACACAACGAAGTGCATCTCTGTCTCAGCCTCACCTGTCAACCAGTGATCATTACTGACTGACAGGTGAGGCTCTGTTTTCTTTTGGTTGCCATGATCTTTCGTGTCTTTGTTTGGATGGTCACTGAGCCTGTACTTGGTTAGGATCTGTCTCTGTATTGTAGCTCTGACAGTAGAGAGATATCATACAATTCATCATCTCCTTTTAGGCCCAGATAACACTGTAATCTACTTTTGGCTTTTAGTTTCTTCTTTCCAATGTAACAAACAGGTTTCTTGACATTGCGTTATAATTTGGTTTCCTCTGGTTGGTGTTTGGAGAGCAGTGTTGTTGTGAGGACTCTTTTCTGGGCACAGCTCTTGGGTTTGGTGGGCTTTGGACTGGTATGTGTATACTCACCCTCAGTTACCTTGAATTCTTGAAGAAAACTTAGTTTTTTCTAGCATGAAAGGAGAATCCAAATACAGTTGAACACTGAGTCAAACCTTGATGAATTGGCGTAAATGGAGGCCAACAGCAAAACTGTATCAAAACATCTGTTTAGAAACTCTCTCACAACTCGTGTAGAACAATCCAAATCTCATCTATCCAGTGGTAACCTCACTAGATAGATAGATAGATAGATAGATAGATTTAATTGAGCTCAATTAAATGTAGATATCTGCTTAGTGAAAAAGTAAGTGCTGCTCGGTATGATGCACACGTGATTGGTACCAGTACTGTGAGTGCATACATTTTAAGACGGCAGTGTCAGCACCTAACCCGACATATTCACTGAGCTTTACAGAACCTTTAAAGGAGCACAGTTCAGAGCCGGAGTCACGTCATTTTCCATTCAGATCCCTTCAAAATGCTCCAGTGCAAACTGAAACTCACTTCCTGTCATACAAGACTTCCCTGTCAGCTATTTGGGTTAAGATGAAAATGCCAAACGACAGCCTGTACATGATATGAGTGAATATACAGTGAAATTTAAGGGAATGACGCTTAGCAATTGACTTATGAAGACCGCACAAATCCTGTTAAATGCAGTTGTATAATTAGAAAGAGAGCCACCAATATAGACTGGTGCTGAGCGTTTGGACCAATACCAACACAGGAATGGAATAACATAAGTATTATGTACAAAGAAGCATTAGAGCATTACACTTCTGTGGATGTAGTTATAACTGACCTGAGAAAAACTCAGCTTAAGTCAAAAGGCAGTGCTTATGAACTAGTATGCTTAAGAATTCTTATAACCTGTAGTGAATACAGTAGTTTGGAGACATCCTCATAATAAGCCTCTAGAGTTTTTCTTTCGACTCAAAACTACACCTTTTGCTTATATTGCAATTGCTTACAACAAATTTATCTTTAGCAAAATGACATTGTTAACCAGTAAATCAGGCATTACTGATGTAGTACTAATGGTCAAATTAGTCATTGTTAAGTGACCACGAAGACTTACTGCTACCTGTTGTGTTTATTTAAACCCTCCCTGTTAGATACTTAACCTAACTCTGTTGGAAAGTGTAGAAATGGAGGACGTAATGTTCTGTGCACTTGTGTTAACTTTATTGACATTAGCTGAGCCTATAAACACAAGCATGGCTTGTTCTAATGCGGATGTACAAACTTACAAAGTCAGAAATGATGCCCCTCTACCATTCAAGTCCAACTGAAATCCCATTAAAGTCTCCCTTTACTGTAGTCAAAGTGTTTTAGAAGCATTGTTGATAGTTTTGTATTATTAACAAAGCAGCATGGAGTAAACAACCTGTTGAGAGTTTGTAGAAAGTATGAAAGTATAAAAGTATAACTGTTATAACCTGTAAACCTTTTCAATCAACGTATAACCATTGAACCTATAAACCTTTTTACTTTTTGATAGAAATGATTAAACCTATAACTTGCTTTACTTTTTGATCGATGTGATGAACCATATAAACTGTATATGTGTCTTTATTAGAATAGTCACTCTAAAACGTATGCTTCCTCTTGTGAACAGGATCAAACCAGTTACATTCTGTGTTAGCTCTAAAAGAGGGGAGGACTTGTGTGTGAGTTACTCATTAGCCTGAAGGAGGTGGAGCTTTTTAGCAGCATAAAAACGAGCAGAGAATCTGTGAGTTTGGGCTTTTTTCCCCCCAACTGGACTTAGGGGTCTTACCCCCTTAGAAAGTGACTGAATTATTCCTCATAGCAAATCAGTGAGAACTGATAAAGAGGAAAACTCCGTATAGAAGGAGGGTTAGACTTATTGCTGGTATCACAGAAACTGTTTTATTGACTTGAAATTGTTGTATGAGATTGTTGTGAGAAAAACCTAAATAAAAATCCGGCCTTACATTTTGTAAGAGACTGAAACCAAACAACGTATTCTGGTCCTTTAAAACAATTTAACCCTCTTCCCCTGTCCGTTGATGGTGTGATCAGAAGTGACGACTGAAGCATGCAGAGGAGCTTAAGGTAAGTACCCTGAGTGAAGACTTGGCAGTGTTAGTCATAAAATGGTGAGAATGTTCACAATAGGCAATAGTAAAGTCCAGACGAAGTACATAACTATTACATACAGGGTGCTAGGGTTGCATCCCATTGAGAACGCCTAAGGCTTTAGCCGTAAAAGAATTTCAAGAAGACAATTAATCCGAAATCCTAATGATTTAGCTATGGGGTGAGATAAAAGGCCGAAGGTTTTGTTCCAGCACCTCAAAAAGGAACGTATATCCTCGCAGGTGGGACAGCCGACGGAGTGACCACCGTGTTAGGTGCGAACGACTTCCCCGCCTAGAAACGGGGCAGGAGCCGCTCACGCTTCAAACCTCATGCTGAAGCTTACCATCCATTATCAGACAGCATGTTGTTAACTGGGTTATTTTAAGCGTAACGACCACACCAGCTTGTAAACTGACCAAATATACCAGATATGTATGCTGTAGCAGAGAAGTTACAATTTAATTTAACTTCAGCAGTAATAAGATTAAGACTCAATGTTGTCTTTGTGCAATACAACAAAAGAGGCCACATTTCCAGGGTAGACCTGCCTCTCTCTTTAGCAAACACTATGTAGTTGTTCTTCTTCAGAACATGTTATAATGTATTTAATGCATTAATTGTTCCTTTTTTATGATGTTTCACATTGGTCACAATCTGAGTATTGGCCTGTTAGCATGTTAACATTTGACAGTTAGCTCTAACAAAGTCCAGCTGAGGCTGATAGGAATGTCATTAGGTCTGATCGTAAACCAAAAGATTTGACAAAGAAAAAAAGTCAGGGAATCTCCAAAGTTACAGCATCGTAATTCTGTTCCAATCCATTCAAAGTCCATGTCGACCTCATGGTGGCGCTTAAGGAAAGTCAGAGGACCACGAAAGTAGGAAGCCATGAATGTCTGTAATACATTTCATAACAATCAAGTCAATTATATTTATACAACCCAATATCACAAGTCACACATTTGCCTCAATAGGCTTTACAATCTGTACAACATATAAAACCCTGTAAAAAAAACAACCGTAACAGGAAAAAATGGAAGAAACCTCAGGAAGAGCAAATAATCATAACCTCAAGTGGGGAATCAATTAATTTGGCACAGGATTCATGTTCTTACCATTTACTGTAAGTTGTCTAAATTGGTCTTTAAAACCTGAATAAATGGCCTCAGGTCTCCACCACTTATCAGGATTACATTCCAGTTCTGTTGTCCTTAAACACTCTACACTGTCAAGCACATTATACATATATGTGTGGAAGTAATGAATGGAGCTATATACAGAAGATTTAACCAAGAATAGGAAGGATAATGTTTTGGTGCATACAATACTTGCACTGTAAAAATAGTTGGAGAGCAAAGGAAGTATTTTTCACCCAGTGAGAGCAAAACAGATAGCGAGTAACTACAAATTCTATGTGGTGAATACTCTATGCGCATCTATTGTTTTTCTGCATGTGTGTGTGTGCGTGTGTGTGTGTGTGTGTGTGTGTGTGTGTGTGTGTGCTGTACAGCAGCATAATAAATAAATAGCCCAGTATGAAATAATGATGAGATTGGGTGTAAAACAGTGACAGCATGGAAAAATAGGCCTGAATGATGCATCAACCCTCTGCTAAAAATGTGCAAATGAATTCAGCGGACTTGACATTCATCGAATATGAGACTGTCAGATCAGAGGCTCTGTGTGTGTGTGCGTGCGTGTGTGTTTGTGTGTGTGTGTGCGTGCGTGTGTGTTTGTGTGTGTGTGTGTGTGTGTGTGTGTGTTAGTTTTGAGAGAGAGAAAGAATATATTGGTTTGTACAAGGGTCATAAAAGTTAATATTAAATCTGTTTGTCTCAATGTTTTTTCAATATGACTTCTCCTTTCCTCTTCCTGTTCAAAGGTTACTACTTATTGTCCTTACCTTTCCTAAATTTAAATGGCTGACCTGTAGATGTGGATCACGATATCAGCAGTCAAATACATGAGTGCTGTCGGAACTGGAGGGGAGGTGTGTAAAATATAAGTTCACATTTTTAATGTTAATATGACTTAAAGGCACAGTGTGCAACATTTAGGGGATATATTGGAATATAACATCAATAAGAAGTTTTTCTTTAGTGTATATTCACCTGAACTCTCAGGTGAATATACTCTCACTCTAGATAGAGACATTCATGTTTCTGTGTCGGCCAACGTAGTTTTTCTACACGCTTGGTACACAGGAGGAGTTTCACTTCGTTGTAATCTGTAACCTTAATACTAGATCTTCTACTGAAGATAAATGCATGGACAACTTTTTACAAATCCTGTTGAGACATAAATCCTCTAATCCTTGATATATTCTTCAGGTGATAGTAGGCTGGTTTTGTCATTTATAATTACTTCTGTTCTATCTTTGTTTAATTGAAGAAATTAAACAATTCAGTTGTTGATATGTTCAATGCATTTACCCAGCCCTTGTATGGGATTATAGTCCCCTGGTGATATAGTTATGTAGATGTGTGTGTCATCTGCATAATTATGATAACACACTTTGTTGTTTTTCATAATCTGAGCTAGTGGAAGCATGTAGATGTTGAACAGAAGAGGCCCCAGTATTGAACCTTGGGGAACACCACATGTCATTTTGGTCAGCTCTGATGTGTAATTAGCTACAGACAAAAGGTATTCTCTGTCCTTCAAGTAGGATTCAAACCAGTTAAATGCTGTGCCAGAGAGTCCCACCCAGATTTGTAGTCTTTCTAGTAGTATGTCATGGTCGATCGTGTCGAATGCAGCACTGAGATCCAGTAATACTAAAACTGAAATTCTGCCATTGTCTGTGTTTAAGTGGATGTCGTTGAAAACCTTAACAAGAACAGTTTCAGTACTGTGGTGCTGTCGAAAACCTGACTGGAAGACATCAAAACAGTTATTTACAGCCAAGAAGTTGTTCAGCTGTTGAAAAAACGCTTTTACAATTATTTTACTTAAAGATGGGAGGTTTGATATTGGCCTATAATTTTTCATTGTTGCAGAGTCTAAATTAGCCTTTTTTAGGAGTGGTTTAATAACTGCAGTTTTTAGGACTTGTGGGAAGACACCTGAGAGAAGGGATGTGTTTACAATTTGTAAAAGATCAGTGGTCTTATATATTTTTGAAGTGTGTTGGTAGAATATCCAAGCAGCAGGAGGATGACTTCAGATGTTGAATAATATCTTCTAGGCTTCTAAGGTCGATTGAATGAAATTGTGTCATGATATTTGAATGGATGTTGTTTAGAGATGGGGACAACACATATCCTGTGGTTGGTGTGGAGGCACTGACTGCTTGTCTAATTTTCTGAATTTTGTCAGTAAAAAAGGAGGCAAATTGATTGCATGTAGTCACCATATTACCAGATCTTAAGAATGAGCACAGTGGTAGTAAAAACGGATAGAGATGATGGCCAGAAGTACAGAAATGAAACCCAAGTTTCACTAAAGAACAATGATCCTTGAGCACTGGTGATACGTTTACAGTGCAGAGAACAGATATGTAGAGGTGCTGATCTACATCATAACAGTTCAGTTCTTCACTTCAGATCTTTTTTGGCCCTCTAGAGGAGATTTTGCAGCAAAGCAAAACCATAATACATGATCCCAATAAAATAATTAAAGACATTAAAAGTGCTGCAATACAGAAAACAATCAAATGTTCTTGTGAAAAAAAAACTAACAATAAGAATGGTAATAAGAGGCAGTTGATGGTGTATCAAAACTTTTACAGCACATTGATGAATGACCACTTGCATCTGTTGCATGTATTTTGGTGAACCTGTATCTCTGACTAGAGGGAGGAGGTTTCAAACTCTCTAAAGAGAGGATGGTTTTCCCTTTGATTAACTAAAAAGCTGAACACTGTATCAAGTAGAATGTCTAAACATTCAAGCATCTGCATTTGGGAACATATTTACATATTAAGCATTCATAAGCAGTACATAAACTTCGTTAATAGCTTATAACCCACTATAATGTAGTTGTAAACAGATATAGGTTTACAAATAAATGTTTATCTACTATTCATACATGCTAGTATTATTTACATTTTAAAATAATTTATAGTAAATTAAATCATAACAAAATGAAACCAGGCCAAACTGGAAACACCAGATCTGGTGGTGCAAAGGCACCAGTTTGAAAATATGAGTTTTGGTGTTTTTCTCTTCTATATATTATTTATCATTTGCATCTTGTATGTTTGGGACTAGACTGCATCTAACTCAAACAATATCTCTCTGTTTTTTCCCCCCACATTCTAAGATATGACTAAGCAACGAGGTGTTTTTTTTCTTGCCTCTTGTGGTCAGGAGGCTAAAATGAGAGGTTTAAAAGCAGTAAGATGCGGAAGGTCATGCTCCATGGTGTTTGTATCAGAGCAGAGCCGTAGATGAGCCTGCAGGGCCTTGGCCCCAGCTGACATGCGCTGATCTGAGCCTGGCAGCTCCGACAGCACCTCATATCCTTTGGTCTCCAAGGTGACGGTTGAGACAAAAAGCCTCAAACATTAAAGGTCTCTGAGGTTTTTTATTTGATATAAATCCAGTGGTGGGGGAGGACGGCCATGACAGATAGCCTACAGTACCTGGGGGGGGGCGGCAGCAGTGGGTATACGTCAGTGTTACTTGAGATGTGGGTACTGTATACTCAACGCTCATTAAAAACTATAACCAACCTGAAACATGAGCTCATTCACACCCTGTAGTTCAGCTCTCCTCTCATTAGGTTACTGACTGTAAGCCAAAGCAGCGCTGATAACGTCTAACATGTCAACA
>NW_027176964.1:1365000-1367500 GCF_023349555.1 Cebidichthys violaceus
ACCATCCAACTTAGTAAAAAAAGGTATTTAGACATTCACGGAGACCCGAGAAGAAAGAACGTTGAGCGGAAAGACGGACTGAGAAGTGGATGTATCTTCAGCCATGGATGTAACCGTTTACCCGCCTCCTCCTCAGCCTCAGTCAGACCACACCAGGTTAGGACAACTCTCCTACCCGGACCCGGCCTTCGGGACCAACAAGGTAAGCGAGGAAAGAAGGACCCTCCGTAGACCCCTTGTGTTTCCCATTGTCTGAGAGATAAAAGACACCTTTGTCGTGTCCTACTTTGATTACCTCCGCTATCTCACCTCTCTGTGTATTCATCCGTCTTGCCCTGCCAATTAAGTGGTCATTAATTGCTTTATTAGGCTCCAATTACACTTAAACACAGCCATCGAAGGGAACTACATCCCAGTGTTACACGTTTCTTTTGAGCACATCCACTCACGGGCAGTCATTTCACTCCCAGCTTGTTGCCAGTGATGTAATGACACCTTTAATTAAAACTTCGCCAGCTGTAATTGAAAGGCAATTCAGTTTAGATATGCACTGAATCACAAACAGAAGATTTGTGGTGAGAATGAGATTACATGGAAAGTGATTAGGGAGGGGAACGAGCATTGTTAGCTGTTAACTCAAACTGGAGTTCAGTCATCTCAGTTTAATGACTGTGAGGTTAATGTGTCCGTGAAGCTCCGTCGTCTTTCTCCCTCCAGAGCAACGTCAAAGGTCAGGGGCACATTCAGACAGAAACGTGGAGCTTACAGGGATCCAGTGTGCCACATGAGAGACCACATGAGAGACCACATGGAATTATATTTGATCAATATAGGACTGTCTGTTTATCTGTCCATCCATCCATCCATCCATCATGTGTGGTCAGAGAGGTGTTTCTCAGTGTCTGGGTACTTCAGGACTGTGCTCAGTGATTAATTGCTTAATTATTTAACTAGTTGCAGCTGATGAGCGCCGCTATTAGAGCAAATGACAGATTAGTAACCACTCTTAAATCTTAGCACGACAAATTTTGGAACACATTTATTTAGTTTTTTATTTTCCCAGCATTCATATTAATAAATAAAATGTCTATTACATGTACATAACAATGTGAAAATATGCTTTTTTTCACTTTCTTTTATACTTCAGTTCACCAGTGTGCACCTGCTGTATGGAGTCCTCTGTCTGTCTATTCAATTCTCAAATATATTTCAGTTAGCAAACATCTGACCACGCGTGTCACAAGCAGCAGGGACGTAAACCCAAACAGCATCATGTGACGTCCAAGTGAAGCGCTGTGCTTGCTGTGTACAACTCATGCTCGTATTGTATCGTCGTCTTAGCACCGTGGGACCCAAACTGAACCAAGTCCGGCTAGTGCTGTTAACTTGTGATCTCCCTCTGTGATGGAGCACGGTGGACTGAGTGATGTCAGAGCACGCTGCCGTACAGTTTAATGATTGATGGGATTATTCACAGGCCGGTTGTCTGATCCCGCCCTGCAGCATCGCTGAGAGGCTGCGTTTCCTCTGCTCAACACAACGCGATCATTGTGAGCAGAAACGCTGGTTCAAACTCTCATTATTAAATATTTGCCAATTTGCATACATTTCCAGAACAATACTCTGAACAGTGGATAAAGCCAGGTTCAGAATTCTTCCTTTATTTTGTTGATGTATCAGAGTCACAGGTTTTAGGTTTCTCTTTGTATCACTCCATAAATCAGAAAATATTGTCATACAGTCATAAAAAATGACATTTTCTCCATGTTTTTATGAATAAAATGTAGTATAAATGAGTCTGAATGACATGTGAACAAACCTTCAGAACATAGAGAGGAATGAAAGTGCAACGTTTGGCGTATGTAAGAGCTACTGAAGTGGAGATTTCTGGATCAGAGTCTGAGAACAAACTCATTTATAGAAAACGTCCTTTAAAGAGATCTTTAGTTAAAGTACACACATTTAGAAGACTCTACAGGAGAGTAGAGTCAACAAATTAACTCATAGATATCACCATGAAACTTCACCAGTTGACAACTTACATTAGGACAATTCTTTTTTTGTATTACAAGTTTTTTGAAAATGTATTTAAATATGTAAATGAGCTATTACTTAATAGTAACTTTTGTTGAAGATCTACAGATGCAAATAGACAGAATAATAAAACAATCTTTTGAGCGCGTGTTTAGTCTGAAAGGAAACATGTTATGGGAGCAAACCTTTTTTTCCCAGGGTGTCTCACCTTGAGTACTAATTGTGAGGTTTTGGGTACTTAGTGTGTTTCAGGGCGTGCTGTTAAAGTCCACTATGGCTTTGCTACACGTGCAACTAACTCCATATACCTCCTTGAGTGGTCACTGCAGAATAAAGAAAAGTTCCCACAATGCAACGCACTAAGAAAACAGAGACACTACCTCCAGCTGTGATGAATACAAAGTGAGTGTGGAGAGACGTCTCCAGAAAACATTTAGTTTTCTAGTGCTGATGTGTAATTGCCGTT
>NW_027176964.1:1370000-1585000 GCF_023349555.1 Cebidichthys violaceus
AAGCAAATAGAGAGAGAACAGGGAGGAACAAAGAAGGCCTCAGTAAAGAACAGGAGAATATAGACCGATGGAGAAGCACAGAAGGGATAGAAATACACTACCAGGTTATGAAATAGTGGTCAGAGTAACAACATTTTTAATACTGTATGTGTCCTATGAGGTCACAAAGAATGCCGTGACATCATCACCAACGGGACACCCCGCTGAATCCTTTCATCATCAACCAAACAGAGGAAGGTCTGCACTTCGCTGCAGTGAACAGGTAGTTTTTACGGGTTCCATGTTGTCCAAATCTGGTTTAGGTTAAAAAAAACAGTTGCGGCCGCTATCGACGGTAGCGTGGCTATTTAGAAACGGCGTGTTCGTACAGGGTGTCCCGCATCAAACTCGTGCCAATTCTCTCTGACCAATCAGCGGTTTGCTTTGTTTTAATTCCATCTTCTAGTGTGGGCTCAGCCCGTTTGGATCGTAGACCAAGGTAGTACCTAAAAAATCCACAACTTTTGCTAATGGAAACGCAAAAATAGCTGTTCTAATGTGTTACGGACTCCTCTGGACCACTTGGTGGAAAGGTGGCTGTGGGGTGGCAGGCAGCAGGGACTGCCTAGCAACATGTTAAAAGAGAGGGATTGAAAGTTGGGGTACCTTAACCTACCTTAACTCCGTAGTTATTTGCCAAAAAGTGAGAGAGAAAGAAAACAAAGTAGGAAAAATCACAGGTATAAATAGTCAAATGATGGCGGAATTATTGAGAGTCCTGATATTGTTCACTGCACATGCAGCAAATAGCGAAAACATCTCTGAAAAAGCCACTCATATAGCATTTCATGAACCCCGCCTCCTCCATCCCAGCGTCCACCTGTAGGCTCTGATCCTAAGTCACCTCGGGTGACAAGTCATTGTCATCACACTCGGGGCTTCGTTTCACCTGAGGGTACACTCATATAATAAGAAATCTGCTCCCCACTGCCAGCTGGCTGACTCCACTTCCTGTATGTTATGATCACTGGCATGTAGCCGTGGCATAAACAGGATCATCCATCCTACAGCAGCCGTTTTTAAAGAACAATTTTTGTCAGTCAGGATTACAAAGATTAATTAGGATGGATTTGTCAGTCATTTTAAAATTGTCTTTCATGCATCTACAGCGACACAATCGGCTTGTCTGCTTGAACGCTGCTTGTGATGTTTCGGCAGGGCGGTTACAAAATTACAGGAATATTCAAGGTGGAACTGGAAATAACACGGATAAATGTTATTTGCTCAGGCTGTACTTACCATATGCAGATAGAAATGAACCTTTTACCATATTGTAACGTCATGCATCAATCTGTCAAATACATACAATGTGAAATGTGCCACGTGGCGAGTTAGCTAGCAAGTTAACTCATGTGAAAATGTGAGCTGACAATGTGGGCCGTGTGCAAACTTATGGTTTATAGTAAACAGCTAATTTATAAAAGAAACGTTTTGATTAAATCCGTTTCAATGCATTCTTTATTGTAAAACTTCTGAATGAGCTCAGTCAAGCTACATCCCACCAGCAGAAGGAGATAAGTTATGAAGCGTGCACTTTAAGCTTTAGGCTACTAACTGCTGGTTGACTGAAATATCATAAAAAATGTCAAATATATCCACTCTAATATGACCTAAATGTACATGAAAGCATGCAGGGCTTTGGCTCAGACGGTGTTGGCTGCACATGTGATGGGAGAATGCACTGTGCAGAGGGTTGTAATTGAACTAAATTCCTATTTAATGGGGTGCTGGCAGATTATCTGCACATGATGGAGGAGTGTGCTGCTGAATGCACAGCATGGCTAAAAGTCAAATACTTTCAAACAAAAACACATTGTATCGTACCGCACTGCATCGTACCGTAACACATTGTACCGCACCGCACAGTATCGTATCGTCCTGTACCACACCACATCGTACCGTACCGCACTGCATCATACTGCAACACATTGTATCGTACCGCACAGTATCGTATCATACCGTACCACATCGTATCGTATTGTACCACACCACATCGTACCGTACCGCAGTGTACCGTACCGCAATGTACCGTACCGCAGTGTACCGTACCGCAGTGTACCGTACCGCAGTGTACCTTACCGCAGTGTACCGTACCGCAGTGTACCGTACCGCAGTGTACCGTACCGCAATGTACCATACTGTATTGTACCGTATCGCACCGTATCACACTGCATCGTACCGTACCGCACAGTATCGTATCATACCGTACCGTATCGCACTGCACCGCATTGTACTGTACCACACCGCATTGTACTGTACCATAGTGTACCATACCACAAGGTACCGTACCTCATTGCACCGTATCACACGACATCGTACCGTACCGCACCGCATCGTACCGCATTGTACCGTACCGCACAGTATCGTATCATACAGTACCGTATTGTACTGTACCACACCGCATCGTACCGTACCATAGTGTACCATACCGCAATGTACCATACCGCAATGTACCGTATCGCACCGCATCGTACTGTACCGTATTGTACCTTACGGTATCGTACCGTACCTTATCGTATAGTGTTGTATCGTACCTTATGGCCATGGTGTTTTTTCTGCATCACATACTCCCGTTGTCCCCTCATATAGCTTTCTAACTAGCCACACAGTGTCGGCATCTCAACTAATTATCTATCAGAACACAACCAGTCAATCTGTCTGTCCGTCTGTCCCTGTTGGCCGTCACGCCCGCTACTGAACACCTCGCCAGACCCCCCCCTCGCCCGCTCTCCTATCCCCTCGAGCCCGCTGATGCTTGGGTGACGTTCAGCACTGTTGCTTGTGTTTTTGGTGTGTCTGAAAGCATCTCAGTTGGTCGGATCATGGGGACGGAGCGATGAGGGACTCCTGGTTGGTGGAGGGATGCCAAATGGAACAGATGGGCGGAGATAGAGCGCTGCCAGAAGAGACTAATTATCAGGATTTAGTTTCCAAAACAAACATATTGCAATCAAATCACATACTGCAATCATTGCTGCATTGTTCTCTGTGTGTGTGTGTGTGTGTGTGTGTGTGTGTATTAGTGACAATAACTTGGATAAATTAAGTTGTGTTGGAAGAGATTGGATCAGTTCCTGAGGATTTTTCTTCATCTTTTGTTCACGATCATATAATTGTGGTGGTGTAGTGCTAATTACTGTGGATAGAGTAAAATAAATAAGTCACATTTGAAGTGCGTAAACTGGTGTCTGTTCTGACCCGGTGTCCTTGTAGTTTTGTAAAGTTGACGTGATGCCAGTCAAAGCTTCCTGCTAATTTGTGATGTATGTGTTCAGTGCATACAGTAGGAGTTGTCAGATTTGGGTTTTAACCATCCTGCTTCAAAAGACTATTGGCCTCATGAAAGAACAATTTGGTGTTCTTCTCTTAAATTGCTCTTCTTAACTCGATGAATCCCACCTGTTCCCCAGGAGGTGCGCTTTTGTGATATTTGAGCATTAGCCTAAATCCTACCTGTTTTTGCTCCGTGGGAACTTTCAGTCACAAAAAAGACTTCTCTTTACTTAAGAGTAAAGAGAAGAACGTCAAGTCCTGCTGCCAGAAATCAGCAGTCAGAATGTTTTGTTGAGCAGCGTCAGCAGAGGTGTTGGTGCTGCTGCCAATAGTCAGTCATCAGGCCAGTGTGGCAGAAATCAAGACAAAATGGTTTGACATGAGGTCACACGTTTAAAGACATCTTGCTCAACAGCAGGGTAGTCCAGTCCTTACAGATGGTCAAATAGCTTTGGAACCCCCCCCCCCTTCAGATGTCACAATTGGGTGCAACACTATGAAAACGTCTGGAAATGTGCACTATTATCCCCATTATCACCAGTTATCATGCCCCCCCTTTCTGACAGACAGATTTATATTCCAGAAAAATATATAAAAAAATATTTGTAAAAAAAATAATATTCCGGTGACTCCAAAGAAGAAATCTATTCAGTTTTATAATTTAATGAGGAATATTTCACAAGTATTTAACCATTACCCATCACTAGGGCCATTTTTTAGCTTTTTAATTTGTTTGAATAAGTATTATCATATTGATTGTGTGAATGCATATGGAATACATTTTGCCATGGTTGGTTTATTGGTTTATTTGTTAATTTATTAATTTTGGAAGTTGAACCTCAGTTCCTATATTATGTCCATAATAAACCCCATTGAAACCCATTATAACCACAATGTTACATTATAAAATCAAACATTGTAATAGATCAGGTGTTCTCATGTTTGCCTTATGGAGTAAATACCTGCTGTTTCCACTAGAAGCATGGCTGCTGTATTCTGTGTTTGATGCAATGGTAATCATATCCAATCATCCTTGTATTATATAGAAAATATATCAATGGCATTTAAATGGTTAAAATTCTGAAAATGAAAGAATATTTGGTAATTATGGTCAGGACTGATTTAAAAAAAGAATACATCTAAATAATATAATTTTGTAGTATTTCTATAATAGTTTTATCCTCTAAGTTATTAAGTGGCAGTTTGTTTTTAAATCCCTGTTGTTGCTAATCATTGAGATCAGACTGTGAGAATAATTTGTTAAAAAATACCCCTAGCATTTAGTATACAAAAAAATATATTTTTATTATTTTTTAAAGTTTTTTTTCCACAAAAAGCAACAATGACATGTAAACAAACGTTTAAAAATTGAAAAGATAAATATTTGGCAGGTAACGACATCAGAGCAACATCTTTTTTGAAGAGTTAAATTAAAACCCCGTCTGTTTTTACTGGAAAAATTCTTACACACACACACACACACACACACACACACACACACACACACACACACACACACACACACACACACACGTGATACTCTACACACACACCATCTAGACTTCTAGTCAGGGCCAATACAGTTTAGCCAATAAAACTTGGTTTATACTGCTGTCATGGTGACAGAGATAAGACAGATAAACAATTGCTGAGCTGAACTACCACAGCTGTGTGAATCACCCTCCTCACACACACACACACACACACACAGAGTCACCCATTAGTTTCCCTCTCGGTCTCCATCCATCTCTCACTGTAGACTTGATTTATGTCCCCTGATGGAGTTTAGAGTCAACTGAAATCCATTCAGTGCAGATAGTTTCACACGCCACCCAAAGCCATGAGTGATAAAAAGGCTCTTTTTGACACATTTACACAAAGATAGCATTGAAACCTGATTCATAACTGTCTGACAAACGTCTGTAAAGAACGCTTTATTCTGTCTAAAATCGAAGTTAAATCAGACTCATTATTTAACGCTTTAAAATCTATTTCCTTCAACAGTGAGGTCTGATAAGTTGTCAAGCCGGGTCAAAAGGGTAAAACATGTATCTAATAGATATCACCATGAAACGTCCCCAGTTGATTATATTACATTTAGACAAGTTTCAATCTATGTTCAATTATTCAAATGAGGTTTGCATACATTCCAGGAAAAGAAATTCAAACATTGGATAAAATTCTTGTTTGATTTTGTTGAAACATTAGAGTCAAAGGTTTTTATAGAGGGAATTTTGATACATTTTTGTATCACTGAGAAAATCGGATAATATTTTCAACAGCCATAAAAATAATAAAATCAATCGTCGCCATGATTTTATGAATTCACATGTCGTATAAATCAGGCAGTGAAAGATATATGAACAAACCCCTCTGTAAAAGTTACAGAAAGACCATCATTAAGTTTAAATATGCAAATGAGGCATCATCTAATGGTACCCTTTGGTGAATTTAGGATAAATGTACAGACGCAAATAAACAAAGTAGTCAAATAAACACCTGAATGTTTTCTTTACACTAGAAGACATGATTTTGGAAGCAAAATAGACCAGAATCTCAAAACTGACCAGTGCATAAAGAAATGATGTTTCTGTTTCGACGGATTTACTTTACTGTGCGTATTATTACTTTAACAAACCTGAATGATTACCTCCAATTAGCTTAAACAGGATATTAGCTGAATTTTAGGTCTTGAGGAAAGTGCGTAGAATCCCACTCATTTAATTTACATCTCACCCCCTGCCTCCCTCAACCTCTCTCTCTCTCTCTCTCTCTCTCTCTCTCTCTCTCTCTCTCTCCTCACCCCTTTCTCCGTCTGCTTATCTTATCCATTACATTTCATTTCTCCCAACCTCTCCTTCTTTCTCCTCCTCATGCTGCTCCCTTTTTTTCCCCCCATACACTGTATTTCTCCCTTTTCCTTTGTCCTTGTCTGTCATCCTAATAGTCTCTCTCCCCCCTTTCTCCCCCCTTCCTCCGACCCTGACCCACTTAGCTGGCTGCTTGTTATTCAAACCATTGCTTTACCCACACAAACACGCACATACACACACACACACACACAAGCAGCAGAGATGAGAGAGTGAGAGACAGAGGCATGAAGGGGGAGAAAGAGGGAGGGAGAGGGAGAGAGAGAGAGGGTAATTTAGTTTGACTACAAACCTAGCTACCTAGAGGCAGCAATACTCTGGATTTTATCTTTCTGGAACTAACGATCATCAGTGATCAATCTGCTTCTTATTTCCTTCAAATAATCAATTGATCATTCAGTCAAAGAAATGTTGAATCAAATATTCACTATGCTGTCGTACATGACAAAGAAAAGCAGCCTCTCGTCAGAGAACACAACACCTTAAGCTTGAAAAGTGATTTTTTAGTGGATGATTAATGGACTCATTGCAGCTCTAATAGTTGCATCTTAAAAAGCTAGACAAATGTGTGTTTTAGAACGTTTTATTTAAAAAGAGCTTTTCAAGGAAGAGCCCAACATGGTGATGACCTCAGACAGCTGTGACCTACTGAACCCTGATTTATTTTTAAAGTGGAAAATGAACTTACGTGTACACGATGCCTCAGCCCACCTGTGACTGAGATGATCTTATAACTCCGTGATGGACATTATGGCAGCGACAACTTTACATGCTTGTAAAATAGTAAATATTACAAAGACTACCTCATCTGTTGAACAAGATCACAGGACATAAAACAGGCCATCGCATTACACAGGTTCATGATTGAGGGATTATTTCTTTGTAATAGTGTGTGAATTATACGGTATGTGTAGTACAGACTGCTGTAGCTTTTTTGTTTTACTATTTAACAACAGAACAACATTTGTGAGTGTGTAAACGGGATTAAAAGAAATCTCTACTGCCAAAGTGTAGGGAAAATTAAATTCTAACGATACATACAACGCTCAAGTTGAATCGCTTTTCTGTGTTCTACTTATTTCAACACTGATGGATCCAAGAGCGCTGTGGCAACACAACCTCTGTGACTGTAGATCAGGGCTGCATCTAACGATTATGTAGAGCATTGATTAATCCACCAATTATTGTCTTGTTTTGAAATGTCTGAAAATAGTGAAAAATGTTATACTCACAGCTCAAGAATGTGAGTTATGATAATAATGATAATAAGCTGCATGCCTCACTGTGTGGAAGTGACTTCAAACCGTGTTGATGCAACAACGAATTGGTAAAAAATGAATCAGGAATTTGAATTCCAATATATAATGGATAAAGTATATAAATACAAAAGTCAATTGTATAGATCGGCCTCGTTGTCAGCAATACCCGATCCAGCTATTTGAGTAAGTATCGGTGCATTACTAGTTTAAACTGGGGAATTTCATCCCGACTGCATCACGACTGTCGAGTTTTGAGCATGAAGCTTTTGCCACTAACAGCCACTGAGATCTGTCCATAGAGCCTTTGTGTCTGTTTGTCTGTCCCCCCAGGGTTCCACTCTGCCTCTCACACTGAAAACCATCACTCTATCCCCCTTATGGCTTTTCTCTGTCCTCTGTCCCTCGTTCTCTTATTATAGTTTGTGTGTCACACGGGACATGAACAATGGTCCCAGGGGTGAAAGTCGTGTGTTTGCTCAACCCGTCCATCAACACCAGCCTCCTCCATACACTGACTTATACTGACTTTGATTAGAAACATATTTGTGATACGTCAAAAACAAACGTTATACAAATACTTTATTATTGACAGTGTAGTTATTCAGGAGACCTGCGTATTTGGCCATATGTATCAATGTCTGAGTGGTTCTCAAAAAGAAGGTCATGGTGGTCTTGATAAGGGTCTGGACAGGTGGCCACACTGGCTGTGCTGGTGTGGGGGTGCTGTTACATAGCAGCATGCAGAACACGAGAGGAGAGGTATGATGTCCGAATCTATCAGCTGATCCCCAAACAGTGGGAGGAAGTGTGACAGGTGTGAATCTGTGCTATGAGCTGACGATGAGGTGCATCAGGTTTTAGGGTGGAACTAGTTCAAGCAGGAGACCTTCTAGATGTGTCACACTGCTGTCTTCTAGCAGCGATCAACATTAACTTATGATAGTGGCATCAACTTTTGGTTGCCGAAACTGAAAATATGGTTGACGGGTTAGTGGACCGTTTCACCCCACAGCCAAACAACTGAATTTGCTTCCCTATTGTCTGTAAAACAGATCTCTGTATGGAGGCCCAGCAATATTTAAATATCACTAATGCACCAAATATTTATTTTGGGGTGCACAATTGGCTGTTTGCTGTCCTTATTTTTGTACAAGTTCAGAAGTGGTTGCCACTGTGGCCAATAACTACTACTAGTTACTAATTGAATCACTAATTTCTCAAAATGGTTGCCAGTGGTCATGGTTTTATTGCTGAAGATTTCAGTCCCGGTTGACACGATGTACGGCAAGTGCGGTTTCATATTACAGGTCCCAGAATTCCAGAGGCGCCGACTCACATTGTTTTAATAAAGAAGTCGGGCAGTAACTGGCATTCTTCCATCTGGCCACGAGCAACCACGATGTGATTCCATGCTGCACACGGCACCAGTAGTGATGTCGCTCAGCCCGCTGAGGAGTTCAACTGTTGAATGAAAAATGTAGTGTGAAGCAGCAGTAGCAGTGATCACAGGATGTAAAATGGAGACCATAAATAGTATCAAAGACGGGCTTTGATTCACTGAAAATATTGGGTGGCAGAGCTAGTTCAATACATTTATAATGAGAAGTCACAAGAGAGACGTTAAAAGATCCAGTTTCAGTTGAGAACACTCTTCTCAATACACATTTCACACACCGCCTTTTTATATTTGATAGTTATTGTATTATTATTTTATTATTTCTTCTTCTTTCTAAAAGGCATTGTGACATCGTTACATTCAGTTTATTGTGTGTGTTTTTCTGCGCCAGTATGTATAAAGCGTGTGTGTGTGCGTGAGTGTGTGTGTGTGTGTGTGTGTGTGTGTGTGTGTGTGTGTGTTCCATGTGGGATAACAGGTCTTGTCAAAAGGTAAATGGAAGAAGCCACTTTGACTGTGAGGTCAGGTCAGCATGTCTGCTCTTCTCTTCCCCTCCTCTGATTGGTCAGAAAAACTTTGATGGCTCCCATAAGAGGAAGAATGAAGATCAGCCATAGAGACAGAGGAGTAACTCTTATCCTCTGCTCCACCATTCCTGTTACTCTCCTAATTATTATGTGTATGTAAAGCATTAATATCTGGTAATTCCAAAAGCCACACTGTGTGTGTGTGTGTGTGTGTGTGTGTGTGTGTGTGTCACAACACTGTGTTAGCTTTCTGTTGACTCTGTAAACCTATACCTCATTTGCATAGTACCCAACAGCTGGCGAACGGATAGGGCAGTTACACCTGTCTGTCCACCTGTGTTTGCATTTGTGCGTCTGTGTGTGTGCGTCTGTGTGTGTGCGTCTGTGTGTGTGTGTGTGTGTGTGTGTGTGTGTGTGTGTGTGTGTGTGTGTGTGTGTGTGTGTGCGCACTTTGCTTCCACCCACCTGTTCAAACGTTCTTCTGTCAACCAAGACAATGATTATGTACCCATGAATTATTTGAATGTGGTTATTGTTTTGTTTTGCTGGTGTTTGAGTAGTGTAGTTAGTAATAGAGTTCTGCAGGAATGAGTACTAAAACCCGGAAGTGATTCAGCAGTCAATGGTGTTTTTGTTTAGATGTCTGAAATAAGGTTTGTGGTTAAAACAAGCTGAAGAGATTTTAACATTTTATATTTTGATATAAAATACGTCGGTAAAAATCCTTTGGGTGAATTTTGGAACTTTCAAGTGTCTTAAAAAAGGCAGTTGCTAACAAGTGGCTAAATAAAACTACAAAACGTCATCACTAGAACACTAGTCCGCCCTTAGCTTAGTAATGGTGAAGTCATGTGGTGACTTCCTGCTAATGGCCCCATTGCCCATTGATCTTACGAACACCTAACATCCCTGAGACTAACTTAAAATAGGCACAACCAGGGCAAAGGTGAACTATTTCACAAGTTGCCAAACAACGTAATCTCTGTCCACAGGGACCTAACATTTTGTGAAAGATATTATGCAGTTATACATCAGCTTAATAATGAAAATGTATCGTAAAAGAATAAAAGCTTTATTGATGATGATGATGGCAACCAAAGGCCAAGAAACAAGCAACACTTACTGCCGAGCACTGCAGTACACACAGTACAGTAACAGTGGACTCAAAGTAAGCTTTATCGTAGGAGAAGGACACGACACTGACTGCTTTTAGTCACCTAAAGTGAACACGGGGTGGTGATATCAGGAGCTGTCTAGTGGGTTTCTACGACATGCACTGCTGTCTGTAGTGTAGGACAAATACAAGCTAGTGGATGAAGGAGGAGAGTGAGCCCACGGGAGGAAGAGTAGGGCAGATAAGAGATGGGAAATGAGGAAATAACAGCCCATACAGCATGCTAATAGGATTCATTGTATGCTATGTAAAATATACAGTTTATGCTGATAGTATACGAGACAGAAAAATGATTTCCTGTTTTGGACACGTTCACTGATGGATGTCATTTTAGTACTCTTGATAGGGCACACTCAGAACCTGCTTACATTTTAGGCATGCATTACATTTTGTAAACGGATATAAATTGGTAGTTTAATGTATTTCTACATTAGATAGTGTATTGATCGGACACTGTGAAGAATCATTTGATTTATTCGGTTGCCTGTCCTCCCATGTGGACGAGGTGTCAGTGATGTCATTATCCTGTTTTTTTTGGGGGGGGGGTCTCATTTATTAATGGTCCCCTATCAAAACTTGTCCTACTCTAAAGTGTGAAGGGGGGAAAAAAAACGCACCAATGAGTGTCTATAAGCACGTGTGTATCCTTAGATATTCCATAGATTATGGATATCATCAATATATCTTGAGACCGATCTTTACTGGGAAACAGGGACGAGAGCTTTACCTGCCGCCACAAGCAGGGTTTCACCGTCTGTTACCTCCATCCCCACTTATTGTCTCCTTGCTGGCTGCTTCTCTGCTCGCTGTGTTTGATTATAGTTTATTGACGTAGTTGCTCTTGTGTTTTTCTGTTCTCTCCAGCTGGACGGGGACACCATGTTCCTGGGTATGTCAGAGCAAGGCCTTGACTATGCCTCAACCAATCAGGTTTGTGTTTATATTTATATGTGTGTGTGTGTGTGTGTGTGTGTGTGTGTGTGTGTGTGTGTGTGTGTGTGTGTGTGTGTGTGTGTGTGGGAGACACAGAGTGAGTGTCTTATGAAGCCGGTCTTTTCTCCGAGTTTCTAATTGCACTGAGCAATTTTCTAATTGGAACTAATTGCTTGGGAAAGTGTTGTAACATTTCCCCACAGACCTGGGTGGGCTGTATCTTGTTACACTTTGTCAAAAGTGTAACAATCATTTGCAAACTAAAACAAATGTATGTCAGGTGTGCAATCAAGTGAATATTCATAATTATCAAGCAGTCATCACCTT
The DNA here is from genome assembly GCF_023349555.1 of Cebidichthys violaceus. NCBI lineage: Eukaryota > Metazoa > Chordata > Actinopteri > Perciformes > Stichaeidae > Cebidichthys > Cebidichthys violaceus. Next base: position 1,381,799 of record NW_027176964.1, read on the forward strand.
TAAGCATGCATGTCAAAATCCATTTTTCACACTTGCATGGTTTTATAGGGAAATGGCTTTAATGTTGTCCCTTTGCTGATATGGTTAAAGGAAGATATTTCTGAATGGATGTGTTGCTGTTTAGTCCCTGCAGGGTGAGTCCATTGGGGGTTAATGGTTTTCCAATACCTGTCAGGATTTAGCTATTTATTATTCCAGGACACTGAAATACAAACAGTGATACAATGTGATCTCTGAGGCCTCAATAAACTTCATCATTCTACTACCGTAGGACCACATTCTGATGAAGAGTCCTTCCTAAACAACCCTCTGAACCCCGTCACAGTTGACTCTCTGTGGCCCGGTTCTTCACTGCAGTATACAAGTCATTTACCTCTATAGGAACGGACCAATCATGGCTAGAAGTAGAGAGAACTCCAACATGTCTTTTGTGCAATATAACACCGTTATAATACCATATAAAGTCATAAAACAGAAGAAACGCAAGTTCAATTTCTTTGATGATTTATTTTACAGAAATTGGGAAAAAATGTAATCTTGTATACACACCATTTTTCAAGTACAAGTGTTACCAATACCGGAAACAAAATGGAGGCTCCACGTGCTCTACATATGGAACTATTTACATTTTTACAGCCTCCCTTGTCTTCTCCTCCCTGCTCTGTGTTCAGCAGTTCAGACCACATTTCACAGAGTTTTGTCACGTGACTGTTGGTCTCAGCCAAGTCAATCATGGCTTCTCAGATATGCTGAGGAGCACAGAATTTAATGTTTTTTACAGAATCTGTTTAGACCAAACCTTTTATTTTAAATGAGACATTTACATATACTATTGTAAACTTTAGATGTGGTTATTTCTCCTGATGGAAGCATTCGTCTCTCATGATTTGTTCAAGGACCATTGGAAATTTGAATAAACGATAATACAGTTTCTGTCTATGAATGATGTAATTCTGGCAATCAAAAAAAAAGAGAGAACATATCTTTGAAACCCGCCGGCAGAATATTAGTGGACAGGAGAGATGTTGAGATGAACTTCCAGTGCAGTGTATTAGTGATATTATTTCACAGACGGTGTTTATTGATGCTGTCTTCATGAGCATCGGATCATGACCCGCTGTGTCTTTGAGCTCACCTTTAGCTATTTCAGTCTTCAGTTATTTTCAGTTGCGTCAAACCAACTTTTTCCACAAATCAATATCACTTACTGCTCTTGACCTGAGGCTCACAAAGCATCACAATGACTGCAGCGCCGTGTGGGGCTGTTGAACAGTATGGGGGGAGTGCCGCAGAAGTTTCTTATGAAATGCAATTCTGACTTTAAAAGTAGTTATTTTATTTGGGATGTTTGAAGTTGAATGAGTTTGTTTAAAATGTTTTTGATATGTTGAATAATGTACCATTATTTGCCTTAAAACCAATAATCAAGAGTAGAATTATACCATTATTGTCTTGACTGAATCTTTTCATTACACTTTTAGTTTCTTCAACTGTTTCTTTTTGATAAAAAGAAGATCTGGATTTGATAAACAACTTTATTATTCATAACTATGTGGTGTTTTTGTGTTATTTTTTAATTTTCATTATGTTCTGAACTCTAATTCTATCCTGCACAGTGGCCAATATGTCAGTCAGAAATGATGCTCATACGTCTGTGAACAAAGCTCAGTACAAACGCATCCAAGAAGCGCTCAAGACGGATTGAAATCCGAGACACATTCCAGCCAGATGTTGAAAACGTCTCTCCTCCAAGTCCTCTCATAGTGTAACTATGTCTGTGGAATAGTCCACTCACCCTCTGGTTTCCTGCTCTACGGCCTGCCTCCTCTGTCTCCATGTTCACATAAGTTACAGTGAAATGATTATCTGATCCCTGATCACTACAGCTTTAATTCTGTCTCTTCAATGTAAAGAAACTCTCTTCTCTTTCACTGTTTAGGGCCCAAACTCATAAAACTGAGCTATTCAGTTACAGATTCAGTTTAACACCAAGACATGTGGGCCAGACATTTAAAAACCCTTTTTAAACATTAAACATTTTAAACAAATCCAAATCCATGTTAAAAAATGCAATTTGTACTGATTCAATTTTAAAATTGAAATAATATATATTTGGTCACATTTCTGACCCAAGCACAGAAACAGGATAACAAGTCGATGCACAGAGCTGTAACCGGGGGCAATAGAGTGCAGCAGCGATGATGTATTTGTGCAGCTAACAGGAAGTTAGCATCGAACTGGTTAAAATATGTCTCAAAATAAACTCTGTGGCAAACACAACTTTATGATACATATACGGTTTGTTCAGCAAGATAATCTTCACTGACTTCAAGACGAGTGAACAGGAAGTAGAACAAATGCTTTGGGACTCATTCCTGCAGCCCTTCATTGTTATTTTATGTGACATATCTGACCCAGGCAAATCACAAAGGTCAGAAACAAAATAAAACCTTAACAAGTGACAATAACAGTAACCAACAACACACTATCTCTCTCCAACACACACACACAGCAGAGCCCTTCAGATAGGTAGATAGATACTTTATTAACTAACCTCCCTTCTGGAGCCTATCATGGGCCACCAGTAGAATAGACCCGTCATGTAACACTGAGCTGGGCTTTTTAACAGACTTCATCCTCCTCATTTGCCTTTATTTCCACAAAGAAGAATGTACAGCAGTGACGTCACGCGACAGCTGTTGCTGAGACTCATCATCAGTATATATGTTAAATGATATTCAAAATGAAATAGTTATTTGTAGGATTCATACATTTATTTTCCATCTTTTTTCCAGCATTAGCTTGAATTTTTACAGAATGAAAAATGTACCATATATACAGTATATATACTGTATTTATATTGTATACATACAGTTGAAACTGTTCTGAGTGTCCCAAATTAGTGCTGATTAAGGCTCCAGCCCCTCGAGATGCTAAACAGGATAAGACGTGCACAGAATAGATACACGGCTGGAAATTTCCACCAGAGAACATTGCGTCCATTGCATTGAGTGAGCGATCAAGGTTTATGGTGTATGTACAGCTGTCGCGTTACGTCACCTCAGCGCGATGACCAAGGTATTAAAGATCAGCTGTTTTTAGATTCCTAAGCAACGGTCCCGGAACAGCGCTATGCAGCAAACAGAGTGTTTTATACGGCTGTGGGTGTAACTGCTCTCACTGTGGAAAGCCTCTAGAGATGTGTTTGTTAGTGCAGAATTACCTCACCGCCCAGCAAAGCCCATATTAATAAGAAAGACCATCAGAGATGCATTATTCATAGGGTACAGTGTAGAGAATATTGTGCGGTATAGGCATCCATGTTTTGATGTTTTATTCATATTGCTGTGCCATAAGAAGACGGGGAGCAGTGTGAGGAATAGAATTTATGGCTGTGTTATTGAAGTACCATTGCTTCCATAAAGTCAGAGGTTGTTGTGATGAATGTGACCAATTTGAGTCCAGTGTGACCCTTCACTCGTGTCATTTCTTTTGAATTGTTAATGGAGCAGCAGTGTGTGATGTTACCCTGAAGCACAAAGAGAGAGGCTCAGTGAAACGCTGGGCCTCATGCAGGATCCACAACTTGTTCTTATTCACGAGTGTTTTCTTACTTTTATATCTTCTCTTAGGTAAGAAGCATTTTATGAGGGCACTTTTACATGATAAGAAAAAAACATCTTGTTTTCAAAGTCCACAAATTGTTTGTCCAACGCAAGGAAACACGTTTAAAATTTGAGGGACATGAAAAAATGCATGAATATCGTATGATGAAATTGATAATATTGTATGTTTACAGTAATTCTAATGATTGGATTGTTAAAGAGATACTACCTTTGATCTCACTAAGAGTATATAAAGCCTCGGGTGATATTGGGTGTGTTTAGCTTACAAGCCGCTCTTGATGCTTCTTGATTTGCCGATAACACCAGTACTGACACTCTGGAAAACCACATGTTTACCGCTGAAGTTCTTCTTCTTACAGCCTTTTTTGTTTTTGCTGCCATCCCTTAGTATCAGTATTTGCACACGGCACAACACCTGCCCTTAAGTCGTGTTTAGGAGCCGATTTGGAAGCTTCAGAATGTTTGGTGCATCTGGAGTTGACTTCTCTCATTTCTTCTCTTCACAGAAAATGAATAGAAATTGAGGCCAATTGTCTTATTTAGTCACTAATATACAAACTAAATATATTTGTTTAATCCGTACAAAGAACACAGTGTAAAAACAAGCATCTTGGGTTTTATAGGGAGTGACGAGCTGGACTGTTTGTTGGCCTGCTGCAGTGACTTCCTGTCTGAAACACAACCCTGTTACTGGTCTTTATGCTAAGCTAAGCTAACCAGCAACTGGCTCCAGGTTCATATGTAACGGGCAGATATGAGAGTAGTATTGATCTATTCATCTGATTCCCGGCACGAAAGCGAATAAGCGTATTTCCCAAATAGTGAACATTTCCTTTAATCGATATAGAGCCTGCTCAGCGTAACAGAGCTGCTCACTGGTTGTGGTTGTAGTGGGAGGCTGTATGTATATTAATATGTGTACAGGTCTAGCATGTTGGTGTTAAAAAAAGAAAAGAATGATGTACACTAAAGTAAAATATGAAGTAACTAGCCCGTTGGTGCCAGTGTTGTATTGTGCTCACGGTGTTTCTGTGTTTGTCTTTCTTCCTTCATTGCAGCTGTACAGTACTCCATGTAACCTTTTCTTATCAGGGATTAGCTGTGGAGGGAATGAACAAGCAATTTATTTACAGCCTCTCCCTCTTATCTCGTTCCTCCTCTAAATAGACCGACTCTCTCTCTCTCTCTCGCTCTCTCTCTCTCTCTCTCTCTCTCTTTCTTTCAGTCAACTCTGTTCAGTTAGTTGGTGTTTAAGTAAAAGCAATATCGGCCAACAATAAAAAGAAAATATCATTGTGTGTGTAGAATCTCTCTCTTTGTCCTTGCTCTGCTCAGTGCCCTTTTCATTTGACCTTTGACCCTGTGCTGCCCTGCATCCATGTGACCCGTTGTTTGTCTTTGTTGCTCTTCACACAGTTCCGTGTGCCACAGCCCCCTCACCCTCTCAGCAAGGTGACTCCACCCAACCAGCCCTCCCAGCACTGGAGGAGGGACACACACATGGCCGACTCACATCGTCTGCCCTGGGTAAATGCACACACACACACACACACACACACACACACACACACAAACAAACACTGAGCTCAAATGGGCAAACAATACACCAACAGTGTTGTTTATGTATTCAAAAAAGAACATTGATTAGATATGCCAAAAAGCAGAGTTGCAGTTCTAGTCTGACCTGCACCACCTGCTGCAGGTAAGGAACATATCTGTAGCGGCAGTTTAGACCCGTCATTGTTTTACATCCGAAACTTCTATTGAGGGTCTGTTGTCATATTTTATGACATCATCAAGCTAATAAAAGGAGAAATGTAATGTATGGTGCTGTTAGATTGCTGCTCGTGTGTGCCTCCCTTTGTGTGCAGTGAGCGGGAGAACGGTTGACCACAACGTGTTTTTATCTCATGCAATATTCTGCTTCAATCCATATTTGCTTGCGTTTAGCTTCTTTAAACCAACAGTTAAAAACGCTGCAGGCTTTTAAAGGGAATGAGAGATGACACTCTTAAATTCATGTTACGCCCAAAACACACCTGTTATTAATGAGGAGACTAAATACGTCTCTTTTGCCTTACTTTGCATCCAGATTATGCGCCGTTTATTTAGCAAAAGTGGAGTTGTACATGCCCTAAATGTACTATCGGCATGCGGCTTCGACCACGCGCTATATATAGTTTAAATAGGGGCCTGTATGTGTTTATGTGGCGTTACTTTGCTTCCGTCGGTGGGACAAGCTGACGTTTATAGAACTAGTTTGATAATGACTGAACAGTTCCTCTAGTGGAGTATCTGTAGTCTGCGGTTTTCTGCGGCACAGAGTCTACGTTAACACCCTCTGACGACGAAATTGACATCACCCCCGCGAAAGTATAACTTTGGCTTCACAAGCCAGTTCTATGAATGTTACATGAACATCTCAAAAAGGTTTGTGGCTTTTGCAAAAGAGCCATTTTACTCGTCTGATTTTGCAGTTGTGCCATGACGTTTTTACAGAGCCTAACTGTGACTCGTGTAGAGCACATTGTACCTGGTATGAGCAGCATAAATCAGCTATGATTCACATGAAATATGTGCTGTGCTGCTCAATCATTACATCCTCAGCTCTCATATATGTGCATTGTGATGCCTTGTACAGTAAAATGGAATCCCCCCCCCAGCTCTCACCCACACTTAATATACACTCACACACATATCTTACACGATTATTTTCACGTTATTGAGCGAACAAATAATAAAAAAATCATCATTCATCAAACTCATACTGTACCTTGTGTCTGTAGAATGTATTTAAAGTTTACCATGAGGAACCTATTAACTGCTTATGATGCAGTCTCAATGTAATTCTGATGCCTTTCTATCACCTACGTATGTAAACGAGACAATCGGCGAGAATATTGGCTATTTCTACATCGTTATTCTTAGTACTTGTCACCGGGTCCAATTCCGTGCAAACATCAGATGAAACAATTAGCGGGTTCATCAGAAACTCACTCGCATCTGGCTTCACCGCAGCCTTGGACCTGTCTACGTTTCTAAAGGGACTCTGGTGTTTAGAAGCACTACCCCTTCTGTCCACAGGGGCCGCCAAAATCACCACAGAATGAATCTTCTGTTTCCCTGAAGAGAGGGAAGACTTAGGTAATCACTTGTTTAAGTACACATACGTTACTCTGATATTCAAATCATCAGATCCACAACTTCTGTATGTGACACAATACAACATAGCATACAGCAGTTAGCAGCACATTGGCCCAGATTTCTCAAATCTCTCTTTTCAAAGATGCATTTAAAACAATATATGAATTTGTACAGATCGTTTAAATATGCCAGCTATCCTGATAAGTTCATATTTAGATTGATATGCACATTTTGTACATAAATAGTCCCTGGAAATGCAGAAGTTAAAGTACAATTTAGACAATTCTAATCCACTCTAATTTAAGAACTATTAAAGCCCCTCCTAGAGACATGAAATCACCATTCTATAGAAACTGATGTTGATGGTCACACGTTACTCATGTCCAACAGACATTATGTGTTTTTTCATATTGTATGAAACAGTCATGAACATGGAGTTGTGAGAAGTGTGTAATGTGAACACAACATGTGTGAAAGGACTTTAATCCTGACTACATTAGTCTCTGTAGAAGCTCCCAGAGCTCAGGGAACAGGCTATTGTACTGACATGAATGGAAGAGGAGAGAGAGAGAGAACGGGGGAGAGAGAGAGAGGGAGAGAGAGAGATAATTTATTCAGAACTTGAAGAAATGATAGAGGGAGTAGACGAGGGCGGAGAGAGGCAGACAACAGACAGAGTGTAATATATGCAGAGCGCTGAGCTCCAGCAGGACGCTGTGTCTGAGAAACAGACTGTTGGACTTGTTGGTGTGTGAGGACCAGATAAACACGGTGTCGTCAGTATAATGCTGGATACACATGACAGAAACACATGTAGCAGGAGAAAGTTAAAAGTACGTTTGTGATCGTAGAATAGGACTTAACAAGAATGCAAAGAAATAAACGGCTCCATTTACCCCTGACCTTTAGTGATATGTGACACAGTGATAGTGTGATATGCGCTACATACGTGGTCAGATGATAGTTGGATAGCACATAAACATAGGTGTAATTGTATGGGAGCAAACAATGGCCCTAAAGATTTGAGTCTACATCGCCTGAAAACGTAATATCACGTGACTATTCACGTACACTGGGTGTGATGGTGCCGATGTAAACAGGAAGTAGATTGGTTGCTTAGTTAAACAAAATACGACAGAGTAATAAAGTAGTCTTTAATAATAAAAGGCCATGTTTGATACTTAAGATCTTCTCTAAATTCTTCCTCTATGAACTCAAACGGACACATTTCGTGGAACGTTTTAGAAGTTTTATTTTTCAGACTTAACATTAGTTACAACGCTGTGGGTCTTGCTATATCTCTCTCTCATACATCAAATTTACTTTAAAATCAACACTTACACATAAAAGTTTACTAGATTATGATCTATAAATGTGGTGAACACACGTCTCTCACTCGTTCTCTCTCGGTTTCATTGTTGTCTGTTCTCACTCGTAGCTCTGCTGGTGGCTGAAGTCTCTGTTCTTCTGGAGAGCATTTACTGCTTTTGTTCCTTTACATTTTATCTACGGACTTCACAATAGTTGTGCAGAACAAAATAAGCATGAATAAGGACAGGAAAGTCCTCCGTTTTGTGTCCATCGTCCTCCCTAAAGCCGCTAACCGTGACTTCAGACGTCTCCGTAGGTCTGATAACGCCGCTGATCACGCCGCTCACTAATCGCTCCTTTAACAGCTGCTCCCTCCGTAATAATGCAGACTTTACCAATCAAGTAGCGATCGCGGGTGTCTACGTCATCGTTATCGTCATTATTCTTTATTTTTCTTATTTTTAACAAACTCAGCCACAATCCCATTGGTTCCTGCTGAGGACACATCTTTTAAAAATGACTTTTTATTTTGAATTTTAAAAAAAATGAAAAAAGGCTCAGTTATTTCCTTAAACAGCTGAACATTGTGTTTTTGTTTTGCTCCTTTTTAAGCAACAATTGCTGATTTTGTTAGGGACTACTTTCAGTCGCAGATTAATGTACTGTACATGCTGTGCTCCAGTTAGTATTTACAGCAGCTCAAAATAAACTACAGTGTATAGATGAACTGATGCATATCAGAATGCAGGCAGAGATTTAACTACATTGACATACAATCACATACTGTACCTGCTTCAAGCCATCTCCAACGTCCCTACACCGAAAGAAATCTCAAAAGTGCAATTTCTCTTTGGGATGAATAATGTTCTATCTATCTGTACATCTGTATGTCAGCACCTGCACACAAAACGTTGCTCAAAATAATTGCATTTGCAGTCTTCAAAATGCACGGCAGCAGTATCATAAAATACGTTGGTGACACTTCAAACATCACTTCATGTAGGACTGAGGCGTGGGAGCCTTGGTAGCAGAGAGGTACAGTACATGCAGTATAAACACAACATCGCTGCTTCTATTCCAGCTTTGGGACCTTTGTTGCATGTCATACTGCTCTCTCTCTCTCTCTCCCTTTTCTACACTGTTATCTGTCAAATGAATACAAAGAATGATGTGTGAGCTGACAGTAAAGTTACCTAAAGGTAGAATTTACAGGAAAATGTGTTTATAACCGAATTAGCAGCTGTTAATAAAAACATGTCTACTAAAACTGCAGGGAGGAAGAATAAGCTGCAAAAATAAAGGTGGACTTTTAATGTGTTTGTCCCAGGCGGCAACCTCCGGTTCTGTAAAGTGAAGTCAAAGCTTCATGTGTTAAAGCTGCATTCTCTCTAGTGTCCACCAGGGGGCGACTCCTCTAGTTGTATAGAAGTCTATGAGAAAATTACTCTACTTCTCTCTTGATTTATTACCTCAGTAAACATTGTAAACATGAGTTTATGGTCTCAATCTCTAGTTTCAAGTCTTCTTCAATACAGCATGATGTTCATTTAGTACATTATGGTCCATTTAGAGTCAAACAGACCATAAAGCAGGGGATGCTTTAGGGCGGTGCTACACGGTGATTGACAGGTCGCTAACGCTGCAAGAGCTGTATACTCTACGACACTCCACTGCAGTCCAAATATGGTAACTTCCGCTCACTGGTTGCAAAAATCTAAAAGCTCTAAAACTGCTACGACTACCTCCACTTCTATACAGTCGATGGTTCATCCAGTGTTCATCCGCAGCTCCTTTGATTACCAAAAAAAATCTGATCACAAAAGTCACATTAAAAAGACAGGTGTAACCACGGACTGTTCCTTCAAATTAAGAGCATGTGAATGCAAATGTGGCTGCTGGTTGAAGGATCAGCACTAAAGTGAGGAGATGTGTTGTGCGGACTGCTGACACATCAGATGTATTCCACCGCTCCAAGTGTACTGACACCCTCGGTCTCCTTCCCATCGTGGCTTTTAACAGAAGCAGGGAAGGAGGGAAACATTTAGATTACAAATGGATCCTTGTGAATGAACAATGCACAGCGAGATAATAGGAGGCATTTTTTAGTGGTTAGGGTGCAAGGTGTGATCATTTCCCATATTTTCTGTTTCCTACATTTTACATTAACGGGCCAAACTAACGTAGTGAGCGCACACATCACATGCTCTGCTCCTAGCTCATCACTCAGCTCACAAGTCACGCAACTCATAACTCAACGCTGCATATTGGGTTTGAGATAGAGTAGAAGAGAGAGAGAGAGAGAGATGAAAGAGAAATTGAGGATGAGCAGAGAAGAGCGAGAGGGCAGAAGAGGGCTGGAGGAGAAGGGATGGCGAGAGATGAAGAGCCGAAGAGAAGGAGAGGGGGAGACTGGTGTGGCTAGCCAAGCAGAAAAGGCTGTCAGTCTCCATAAAAGATCTCCTCTGTCAGATTAGTATGAGGGCTTCTCTCTCTCTCTCTCTCTCTCACCCTCTCACTCTTCTTCTTCTCCTGCGTGATTCTCTCACTCCATTTCCCTCTTCATTTGTCTTCGCTCTCAGAATAATTTATTATCATATAAGGCGCCGCCGCTGGTTTTCTTTTTGTGCGTCAGATTAGCTCAGATATATATTTTTTGTACACACTGTGTGTATTCTCTCAGGCAAAAAGGAGCCTAGTACACATAAACAACTGTGTTGTTCTGCTGTTGAATGATTTTGGGAATATCATTAGTGATAATTAGTTGTTGACAGGAGCTCTGGGCTGAGGAAGAATGACATCATGACACAACACAGGGACTGGATTCAGTATTGGGGGGGGGGGGGGGGGGGGGGGGGGCAGTGTTTCCTATTATCTCTGACAGTGATGTTTCACCACACTTTGGTCTCTTTTAGCCCCGTATGTAATTCTTATCCTCCCACCTCTACCACGTTTCTCCTAAACTTTGTCCAATCAGTGAAGACGACATTTATAAAGTGTACCTTTCCAGGTGTCTTTAATTGCGTTGTCTCTCTCTCTCCTGTCTCTCTTCAGTCCTACTCAGTGGGCGCTTTGGGCGATGAGGACTTCAACATCCCGCCCATCACTCCCCCCACCCTGCCAGACCACATGCTGCCCCCCCACCTCCCCCACGATTCCCGCTCTGGACCGTACCACCCTCTGGACAACGCCTCCAGCTCCGCTCCACACCACCCCTACCAGCTGCAGGGCATGGATCTGCCCGGCATGCCCGGCAGCCAAGACGGGGCTGCTATGTTGAACCAAGATGGCCGCACCTTCAGTCCGGATGGGGGCCCAATGACCAGCACGCTGTCCGTGGTGAGTGCTCATACATGATCGCACGTATTAATGATTATTTAGCTTTAGCTAAATTTGAATGAGGGAACAGCATGCAGTCAAATTCTGAAGGTGGATTTATATTCATGACATTAGGAAACGTGACCTTCTGTCTGCTAAGCCACTACATAAGTGAGCAACTGAAGTTCAAAGGCCCTGCTCACCCACACAGATGTTTATAACAGTACTTTCTGATTACACCGTGGTTTTAGGCTGAAAGAGAGTTATGCGCCACAAAAAACATGACCCAGAACATTTGAATATGCAAATATTGTTCATTTTAAAGTTTGACTGCTGACTCCTACCTTTCTGAAAGTCCATTCCTAAGGCCTTTACACACCGGGGGGGTTTCTTTCATGCGATTAATTCGCAGTTTCACACAAATTGCGGAAATTACCTAATGAAAATACAACATACTGGGTTCTTTTATGTTTCAGAACAAGGCTGATTTTTTCTGAGCTTCAGCACCACGAATAAAGGCATCAACTAATCACGTTATTGAGTTGCGCCGCTATTTATGAAACAACAACACGGGGGCTGTGTTCAACCAAGATGGCAAAACTTTATTCTGGTTTCAACGTTGACAAAGGCAGCGCAGACCAGATCCTCCTTCTTTTCTTACAGTTTTACAATAACAGCCCGAGACATAAAGTGTTGTTTATTAGTCATGCTCCCGTGAATGAAGGCTGTTAGTGTGCAGCATATCCACAGGAGTAGTGCTAGGCAATATGGCTTATAAATAAATAAATAATGTGCACTTAATGCGTATGATGAGGAAGTCTCTCAGTGTCCCTCTGAGGTGATGTACTGTGATATGATATCAGATTGTGACTTGTATTATCTAATATGTATATTGCCTTTATTTATTTATTCATTTATATATATATATATATATATATATATATATATATATATATATATAGACTGATTGACTTATTCAATGAGTGTAGAGTCACGGGAAGGTTTACTATGAAGTCAGGACTCTTACAAACATGAGGACCGCAAAGCAACACGAGAGCCACAGCGAGAGAAGCCAAACGCTAAAGCGAGTCTCAAGCCGGCGGCTTAAAAAACATAACAGTACTATTTGTACCCAAGTTTTCACAATATAGTCATTTTCTACGTCCCACGTAGACCATGGCTCAATACATCGAGGGGGTTTGAAGTCTCCACTCTGCTCAGTGAAGGGCAAACGTCAACAGCCAGAGTCTGTGCATCTGTGCACACATTTGAAATAGATACAAGTTTTACACTTAAACTTCATTTCATCAGATGAAATCTACTTTACGTTCATTCAAAACGTTTTCCAGTCACCAAATGTTCTTAATCTTTACAGGAGCTGACTCATTGTGATGTTCTCTAAAATAAGCATTGCTTCATGTTTTGCTGAGCAGGAGCAGTAAAAGTGATTCAGTGGGAAGAGCAAGTTAATGTGCAAATAACCTTTCAAATTCAGAGGCAATTTACAAGATTTACAGTACTTAATGCAAAGAAATGCATTTTGAAAAAACATTTACAAATTCAATGAAGAGTAAAATACATTTAAATAGCAACAAGATACTATTAGCGTATATATATATATATATATATATATATATATATATATATATATATATATATATATATATATATATATATATATATATATATATTACTATATATTACTATATAGAGGACAGAGATTGGTTGTTTTAAATTAAAGAAAGGAAATAAACGCAGGAGAGAAGTGAATCAAGGGCACAGGAGACCAGGAGAGTGTGAAGTATGTCTGGCTGCTGTCATTTCAGATGCAGCACTCCTTCATGGATTTACCACTGGTCCTTTATGGCTGTCATGTTTTATGTATTTCTCCTTGGAAACTTGACTAAGCTTCTTGTTTTTCTATTAACACCCTTTCTCACACTTAAAAAGCAGGATTGGTAATCCTCAAAAACATTTTTGATATGTTTGTTGAAATTCCCTTTAAGTCCCGACAGCAATCAATAAATCAAATGCTTTAACAGAAAAAAAGAACCCTACCTACCTGTCTACCTACCTGCCTGTCTGTCTACCTGTTTGTCTACCTACCTGTCTGTCTACCTGTCTACCTACTTGTTTGTCTACCTGTTTGTCTACCTACCTACCTGTCTACCTACTTGTTTGTCTACCTGTTTGTCTACCTACCTACCTGTCTACCTGTCTGTCTGCCTACCTGTCTTCCTACCTGTCTGTCTGCCTACCTGTCTTCCTACCTGTCTGTCTTCCTACCTGTCTCTGTGTATTCTGCCCATGCACTCGTTGCTCGTCACCGTAGTCGTCCACAAGCTTTTTATCTGAACAGCTGTGAGTCCTAACAATAGCCATGTTTGTTTATGTTCTTTAGGGTTATTTTAGGGGAATGTCTGAAGGGACGGCCTGTCAGTTCTTGCTAAATTTAGCGACTTGGAGAGCTAACGCTGCTAGCTACTTTCATTTGAAAATAGTTGGCAGCACTGAACTAAGTTTTATCCTTGAATTATTTTTAAAATCTTGCGTACTCCAGCTAGTTTCTCAAGATCACCAACCCTTCCTTTAAGTGGATGCTGTCCAGTATAACAGCTCCACCATCAGAGGTCAAAGATCAGCTCAAGGATGGTGGTATCAAACTGCCAAAGATGCATACTTACATACATACTTACGCTCTGTGTTCTCTGCAGGTTATCACACTTTGATTACTGTAAAAAACACAAATGAAACGGAGATGAGTTAGAGCTCCCTAACAGCGACTACACACTGTGAACACTCTCCTTGGATTGTGCTTATTTCAGGGTGGACTATCACTCTGGGTCTTGTTCAGAGATACTATGACTTTATTTACTGGAAGAGAGTTGTGGATCTCAGCGAGTCCTATGATTTAAAGTGACAGCCAGCTGATATGTTTTAACTCTATTCTTTCAAATTTCTCTCAGTTTTAACCGTGTGAAGGGGGCTATTGCCTGGAGCGGTGTTATTTGAATCGCGGCAGCTGGTCGATGTGACATTTTCCTCATATTTTAAGTCTTCATTTCACAGTAAAGTGAAAACCCTGCTTTGAGCTGTGACTTTCAGACGTGGCTGATTGTGTCATACACTACAGAAATGAAAGCCTCACCTCCACAGACCTGTACTTACTTCAACTGTCAGGGAAACGGAGTGTTCAGTGGGGTGACATATATATGTGACAGCATATGTGTGTCAGAATCTGAAATAAAGATGTCTCTCGTGTTATTAAGAATGAAACCTCTCACCTCCCACTCTTGATCTTTGAATCGTTCTGTCTGTTGTCTTCAGCTCCATATTGAATCTACCTGCTGTAATATGAAGTGTCTGAAACCTCACGATGAAGCTCTCAACCCATAAAATAACACAGACCGTTTTTAATAACTTTTAATTGAACTCTCTTCTTTGTCTTTGAATGTGACCTGTCTGTTCAGCGTGTAACAGTGGAGATAATGATTTGAATGGCCTGAAGGGAAGATCTTATTTTCCATCTCTGTCTGTCTCAGTCCCACCTTTTCTCTCTCTCTGCTTCTCTCTACCTCGCCTTTATATTCTCATACTAACATTCATTTACTGCCAGTCCATGAATGATGGTTGCCTAGCAACCGTGCCTGGCTCGGCCTAATCGGGGGGGGGGGGGGGGGGGGGGGGGGGGTTAGAAAGATTCAAGTGACTGTGTGTGTGTGTGTGTGTGCGTGTGTGTGTTATTCCAGGAAGAGGCAAGACCGCTCGGTTGCAGTTAATATCGAGACTGCTCTTTTTTATTTCCTGTCTGCCGTCTGAATGAAGGTTAATGTCTAAAGGGATTAGCTTCGAGAGCTTCTTTTTGTGATTTTCAGATGGCGTTCTTACCTGGTTCAAAGATATAATCCATGATGTTTAATGTTTAACTATCGTAGGTGAGAGTCGTTTGTCTGTCATGATGTGGATGTAACCCAAAAAGAATCCAACCTATAGTCATTTCACCGGACGACTCTCATCCAAGCAGCCCTGTTGGATTCATTTACCCACAGCTGAGGAGTTTGCATGAGCAGTGACATGGATGAACAAAGAAAAGAGCACCACCCTATGAACATGTACAATTTATTCATGGGAAATCCACCCTTACCTTGCCGCTCTGGACACCGTGTGATTTCTCATTTTAAATTACTAGTCAACCACAAAAACAATAGAGAGCTGCAGCTATTAATTGATTAGTTGAAAATTAGTCAACAACTATTTTGTTAATCAATTAATTATTAAAATATTTTTTGAGCATTTAAAAATGCTTAATATTTGTTGCTCTTCTTGGTCCTACATTACAATAAATGTATTATTTTGGTGTTTGGACTGTTGCCCGTACAAAATCCAACAATCCATCAATTGGATTCTGTGATGTACATTTTTCAGTGTTATCTGATGTTTTACCGACCAAATGATTATCAAGAAAATGATCAGCAGATTAATCGATAAAGGAAAATAACTAAGTTGTAGCCATGGGCTGGGTAAAATAAGTAGAGGTAGCCGCCGTGACGTCACCCACTGGTTCATTGACTACCGTTTTGAACTGAAGTTTGGCATTTTGGTTGTCGCCATCTTGTTTCTTTGGAGCCAGAAGTGACCGTATTTAGACAGGAGGATGCAGCTGTGGAGGAGCAAGGCTACCGTAAGCATAGGACTCGCTAAGTTCCAGCTAACACTAGCTTGGTACCCTGTAATTCAACTTAACTGTGCTATTAATTGTGATGCTAATTTCGGCTAGCGAAAAGAGTGTTTTAGTCTCTTAAGTCTTTTAACACAGCCAAATGAGACATTTTCAGAAGACCAAAATTCTACATTTAACTTTGATAAACTGTGAAAGGGTGAATCTGAGGAAGAGTAACCACAAGTAACCACACCAGCGTCATAGTCATGATCAGCGTAGTTCTTATGGAAAGACATAAAAACAAGAATGGACAATGTAACATCTACTGTTCAACGACAACTGGGCAAACTCATTCATGAAATACAGAAACGAGTGCAGATTTCTGCAGACTAAAATCAAGAACAGATTCAGAATTT
Source organism: Cebidichthys violaceus (assembly GCF_023349555.1). Lineage (NCBI taxonomy): Eukaryota > Metazoa > Chordata > Actinopteri > Perciformes > Stichaeidae > Cebidichthys > Cebidichthys violaceus. Next base: position 1,398,271 of record NW_027176964.1, read on the forward strand.
TACCGCCGTAGCTTTCATATTGAGATCCAGTCATCAACCACACCTCTGTGAAGAGAGCGAGAGACAAAGCTTTTTCCCTTCTCGTGACACGAGTCAGTCATCACTCGCCTTCATCGGGGGTTCCCCTCTGTTGTTCTCTTCGGCCATTGAGAGAAATCTCCCCCCCCAAAGGAAAATCTGGTTATTATTATTATTTTTACATTGGTAAAAAGTGTTTTTGAAAAGCGATAATGTTAGCACAACGTGTTGTTGAGTGACCTTGTGACCACAGTTCTTTAAATGTCGTATTTTCCTTAAGTGCATTTTAATTTTGCCAAGGAAACACTTTTTATTATTCAAAGTGTCAATTGGACATCCTGAGCCTTGCAGTTTTATCATATAATACACACTGTTATAATAATACTAATAATATAATGTAATCAGTAGTTTTGATAAGTATTTTTCTTATTTAACGATGCATCGTCGATAGCTCAGCTTGGTCCTCAGGTCGTCAAACAATTCCTGTTTAAACAGTTTTATGGGGAGCTGTCAAATACATTGAACTCAGAGTTAAAGCTCTCTGGAGAATTATCGCAGTAGGATATTTCGACTGACTAATATGACATTTATCGAAGTCCTAACCCAACCAATGCCAAACTGCAGCTATTATTTTTCTGCATTTCTGCGTCAATCCGAAACCTCTTCCCGTGTTTGAGAAATGTCACTCGGCGTTCCATCTAAATACCGCAGAAGGCTGCTGCCGGTAACCGGGTTCAGGTACCTCGTTCCCGAGAGGGGCACAGCCACAGCACACCAGACCACATCCGCTATTACTAGATGCTTACTAAGAGGAAACTCTAAATTCTCATCATCAACCGAGTCCCGTCTTCATATTTGCGACGGTAGGTGTCAAAGTTCCCATGCTGAAGATGTCAGCAATCACTTTTTGTATAGGTTTTGTTTTCCTGAGAAATAGACAGAATATCACTGATGACTGACTCATTACTGAAGTGATTTACACAGTGGAAGGATCACACACCAGAATACACCATGAAAGAACTCCTATTTGTCCAAAACTACTCAAAAGTGGCAGTCATGAAGATTTTCATTTGAAGTCTCTCTCTGTAGCCAAAGGAAGAAACACAGCAGTGATGGGGCCAATGGCCCTCTGATCAAACTATTGCAGTATTTATATATTTGCAGTAGTACAAACTGGGTGTCACTGGACAACATTCCTGGGGAAACAATGTATTACAATGACCACTCAATAAATCAAATATCATAAACATCACATCATGGCACCAAAGGCTGACAACATCAGCATGAAAACATAATTTAATTTCATAAAGAATTCTTTGAAAATAGTTTAAAATGCACATTGACATAATGAAGAAAAGCTGCCGTACCAAGATAAATGTTTTGAATATGTAGTTCAGAACTGGTTGGAGCTTCACATGTAGAGAGAAGAAACAGTATCGACTATCAAGAATCCGTCATAAACATATCACTTAATAAGATACTAGTGTCATTCATTTGGGATGAGTCCAAAACAAACGGTGCATCAGAAAAATCCCACAAAATGTCCTCACATTACATTGAGAAGTAGCTCACTGGTATTAAAACAATGATGGAGCTATGCACACAATGTTGAACACTTGAAGCTTGTGTATCAACAGAAAGAGAAATTCTAAATCAACAGGAGCAGAAGTCTTTCAACAGAAACAGCTGCTTCATGGCAGAGAAGACACCGTTTATATTAACACGTATGTTGATGTGACATTAAAATGTGGTCACGTTCTATCCAGCAGTACATCAGCTCTGCCGTGGCTGCAGGAGGAAATAAAGCAGCGCTCGTATCTATTCCGTCAAAATGTCTCCTCCAGATAAAAGGATGGAGCAACTTCTGCAGAGTGCAGCAAATGGAGTTTAGTGTCTCTACTGATGTATTTACACACGAGAGGGACTTTACGTTAAATGACTTCTGATCCCGTCTTCTCCCTGACCCGTATCGCCTGTTGCCACGGTTACTATCAGATTTCATTATTAGTGAATCCCGGGCTGCTGCGCACCGCGGAAAAATCTGTGAAGCAAAGGTAGACCGTTCTAGAGCCCAGCTGGGTCTGTTACATAAACACGTTATGTAGCTCAGATACTGTTTCAGCACACCTTCTGTTCACTCCAATATGGAATCCAAGACACCGACCTGAATGTGGGGTAGAGTAGAGCCGTGTCAATGACAAGTTCTGTTGTATGAATGTGTTGGCAAACAGACATTTAAAGGTATAATATGTAACTTTTCTGCATTAAAATGTCTAAAAATGACTAGACTTTTATTGACTGTTGAGTCTTGTACAATTCTCATCCATCCGTCCAACGTAACAATTTTGAACCCTTTAAATCTCTAATTTGAATCCAGGCAACGGTCTGTTTCATTTGGTCATCGTTGACTTTATCCACTTTTTTAAGCCACATTTTTACGGTGCACTTTTTAAAACTTGCTGGTGTTCAACTATATGTTTTACTCGGACGACTGTAGTCATCGATCGCCTGGATCTTAAGTTATCAGAGAAACAAGCTGAGCCAACGTTAGCGGCAGCTCGACTCACAGCCCACCGAGACGTCCCGTTTCCACCGGACATTTGACTGGTGAAGTCTCAATACTACTTGGTTCTGGGTTATTGGGATCGATACCTTATTGAGGACCGGTACCCAGCCCTAGACCGCGATGATGGCAAAATTGTTGACGACAACAACTCCCGTGAACCCATGCTAGTTCGTGACGTCAGTAAACTCCGTCTTTGTTAATGTTTTGATTGAGAGACCCGGCAGAAAATTCTATATTTTATAATTAGTCTGATATCAACTAAAAGCTGTTTTGCTCTCCACCAACTCCCAAGAGAAATATCTGTCCTTTAGCTGCTAATTACACCACTCTGTTCACCAGCTAGTTCCATTCATGAAGTTGTTCTGGTAGTGATGTTTAGACACGGAGCAACATACAGTCAGCAGTCATGTTTTCACTCCCTACCAGCTTCTGAGAAACATATACTGTATGTGTCTCTTTAACTGCTGCTGCTGTGAAAACGAGGATCCATCCATTGACTTCCACTATTTCTGTGCCGGGTTGCGGGGTTAGGATTACTGAGGGGAACTGGCTATACAATGCGTATCATGATACAGGGGTTATGATTCAATGTATTGTGATTTTATTGTGAGATATATTAATATGCAATTGGTTCAAAGACTCTGCCTAATTGACATTATTGCCTGAATCACATAAGATTTGTTTCATTCATGTGTTTGACTCATGAATAAAGAATTCAAATTGAAACAGGAAAGCATGACCGAATCTATAGGGGGTTTATGTGACTTTTGGATGGTCTGTATGGGTACACTTTGTTAGCAATGCTATAAGTGTAACACTGAACAAGTCACCGTCCTTAAAATAACGCTCATCCGGAGCAACATGTAGAACCATTGAGGTAGATATCGTATGCACAGCAGCTTTGAATGTGATCTCTGTGCAAAATTACACTCAGGTATCCAGCTTAGATCTCTACCAAACAAGCAGAAGCCACAGCAATGACAATAGTAGAAGACAGGAAGGGAAGAACAGCAAAGTTAAAAGAAAACAGGAGAGAGTACTGGCGCTGCTTTAGTGGTTTCACGGGTGTCGGTTAGTGAACACTCGGCTCAGATGCTGCTTCAAAGAGACACAAGATGAAGGTTGTGTGTTCAACCTCAGAGACTGGGTGGAAGTGGCAACACATTTCCTGTCACAAGACAAAAAGGTGCGTGTTGTCGCTTTAAAGTGGACCAAGACGGACCCAAGAGGAAAAACAGTTCACCTTTGGTTTTAAATGTCAGTTTGATTTTGAATTTTGAACCCATATTGCCCGCAGTTGACGTTTCTTCTGTAACTTTGCATCTCATCCTGTATTGAACAACATTGCTGTGCACGTTTTATCATAATCTACAAGAACTAATGGCACCAAAGGGCAGATGAAAGGCCAAGTGGAACAAAGGAAAGCCGATGGACGACGTAGACTGTAGTAGATGAAAACATGCTCATCAAACTCCAAATGAACCCTCATATTTTCTTTCATTCACTAACTCTCATTATCTTTTTTGCACAGATGCAGCAGATGGTGAACTCTGATTCTCGGTTCACCAGCAGCCAGCAGCCAATCGAGGCTGCTCTCGGACCCAGGAGCCAATCGGGCATGAGCCAGCAAAGCCAGTTGTCCACCATCAACCAATCCCAGCTGGGGCTGAGCGGGAACTCCGTTACCCACAACTCTCCCTCACCCCCTGGAAGTAAATCCGCCACACCGTCTCCCTCCAGTTCAGCACACGAGGACGACAATGATGACGGACTCAGGGTAAAGAAAAAAAGAACACACACACACACACACACACACACACACACACACACACACATATACACACACACACACACACACACACACACACACACACACAACCACTCACAGACAGACACTCTCTTGTTTCTATGAGTCACTGAGTCATATCTGGCTGGGCTGTAGCAAGCATTTGGTTCTGCTGTTTGTGTGTGTGTGTGTGTGTGTGTGTGTGTGTGTGTGTGTGTGTGTGTGTGTGTGTGTGTGCAGACAGTGGATAGTTCTTATGATAATGTTATGTGTCATAATAGAGCCGTTCTCCCTGCATATCAACGAGATGGAAATCAGCTCCCTCACCGTTCGGTATCTCACACTGAAACCAAAGTGACTGTTCATATTCTGGGGAAATGAAACCATTACTGTACTGCTGGATGATATCTACCCACTGTATCATTCTCACTGGTGACGTATACAGGGATGACTTGTATATGGGCACCATCACAAGCAGGTATCCAGGTAGTGTTTGCTTCAGCAGGAACACAGAATGGACATTGCTGCTTATACCTTTACAAAATACTCCTACACATGTAAACTATGGCTGCTTCTGTGAACTTACACGACATGTAGTATTACTCATGTTGATATACTAGCCTTTAGATTTTAGTAATCATTACAAAATTCTATATTTGTGTCTGGCACCTTTCAAACATTGCTCATTTAAAGGCCCACATTGAATCCTATTTATTCAGCTTATCTCTATGTGTGATGGGATCCGACATGAACACACATGAAGCCAAAGTTATCTCACATGAGGCGTTTCTGTATTTGTCTTCTTGTTGCTCTGAAGTGGGGGAAAAGGTTACGTCCCATATTTTCACCATTATTTTCACCAGAATTTACCATTTGAAACAAAGTTTTCAGAAGCTATGAGCTTTAAGCTTTAGCTCATCATTTAAAATAGAAAAACTGAAGCACGAGTGGGGAGAAACCAAGCTGCTGTAGCTGGGCACAGACTAGTCACTGGTAAGACTAGTCGACACATTATCCCCATGACTAGTACATAGAAAGGTGAAAATCAGGAGAATGTGCGTGTCGCAGTCATCCAGGACATGGATATCTAGTTGTAGTGAGTCAAAGGAGGCTGAATCAACTCTCTCTTATTTCCTGAGAACACAGTTTCCTCTTAAGAATGGTGTCAATTTGTACTCATTTCAGGGAAAATAGGGACAAAGAAAACGTTATTCTTCATATTTACTGAATCGTATGCTTGTGTGGAGACCTATATGCATTACTGCTTGGTCAGCTGAACTACTGTGCACTTAAAGATTATCTTTAATAATTGGGATTCATTAATTGCTAATTAAGTACACCCGTTGAACGTTGACCTCTATTTTATCTGTAATTAGCACCTAATCACACCTTTCGTCAGAGAAAACATCCTATGAAATCATCATGCCTTTCCCTTCACGAATAAACTACATACATGTTGACTGCGTTTGATTGTGCCTATAATATTATGAATATAGCAGTCCTAGGGGACAGACAGACAGACACTGTTTGTGTTTCGTCTTCATGGTTCTGCTGACTGCTGAGGAGTTTTCGTCTCTGAACTCTGTGGTTGAGTCAGAGCTCGACATCAAACAAGAACGGTTGAGTTCACATGTCTGTCATGTGAGAGTCTCTGTTTGTTTGTCCTTTGGTTTTCTTCACAACCGGTCATCCGATCGACGTCAGGCTCGGTTTGTGTATCACTGAGGACCCAAGGAAGTGTGAGCTCTTGAGATCTCTGGGACATATTTATTAGTAGTGCCTTATGTACACACTGAGTGTATTGAGAGGGGACCTCTATTTACTGTTACACCAGCGAACGGCATGCTGGGTACAGCTTGCTGTCCGCTGCTACCTATAATATTAACTGTTACACCACAGAATGGCATGCTGGGTACAGCAAGCACGCCGTCACTCGCTACAATATTAAGTGTAACACCGCCAAACGGCATGCTGGGTACAGCTTGCTATCCGCTGCTAGCTATAATATTAACTGTTACACCACAGAACGGCATGCTGGGTACAGCGAGCACACCGTCGCTGGGTACAATATTAAGTGTAACACCGCCAAACGGCATGCTGGGTACAGCGAGCACGCCGTCACTCGCTACAATATTAAGTGTAACACCGCCAAACGGCATGCTGGGTACAGCGAGCACGCCGTCGCTGGGTACAATATTAAGTGTAACACCCCCAAACGGCATGCTGGGTACAACGAGCACGCCGTCGCTGGGTACAATATTAAGTGTAACACCCCCAAACGGCATGCTGGGTACAGCGAGCACGCCGTCACTCGCTACAATATTAAGTGTAACACCGCCAAACGGCATGCTGGGTACAGCGAGCACGCCGTCGCTGGGTACAATATTAAGTGTAACACCGCCAAACGGCATGCTGGGTACAGCGAGCACGCCGTCGCTGGGTACAATATTAAGTGTAACACCCCCAAACGGCATGCTGGGTACAACGAGCACGCCGTCGCTGGGTACAATATTAAGTGTAACACCCCCAAACGGCATGCTGGGTACAGCTTGCTGTCCGCTGCTACCTATAATATTAACTGTTACACCACAGAACGGCATGCTGGGTACAGCGAGCACGCCGTCATGTCCGGTTAGTGATGACTCTTAAAAGAAGTATGATGTTTTATAAATATCAGTAATTTACTTCACATACCACCGTTTTAGTTTGATTATACGTTTGTGCTCCAGAACTAAAGCCCTCTGTTCATCCATGTCCTCGTCCTGACCGTACCTGCCTGTGTCCTACTCAACGGCCTTCTTCTCCTCTCAGCTTGTCAGTGGAGGAGAGAAGAGGCCAGCAACAGTGGACATCTCCAAGAAACCCAAAACACCAAAGAAGAAGAAGCGAAAGGACCCCAATGAGCCAGTGAAGCCAGTGTCCGCCTACGCCTTGTTCTTCAGGGACACCCAAGCCAACATCAAGGCCCAGAACCCCAACGCCACCTTTGGGGAGGTGTCAAAGATCGTGGCCTCCATGTGGGACGGGCTGGGAGAGGAACAGAAACAGGTAGGTCCTCCATCTTTAAGTTAGCGTGTCTGTGCCTCTCTGCTCGCCCATCACTCTTATAGTAGTAGCTGCACTACTGTCGTTTTGACAGGAACCTACAGTTCTGCAGGGAAACCTGAGCTCTAGCACGACAACTGAGACTACCAATCACTGCATCTCGCAAAAAAGCCAAGAGTGGCGTGTGAACTGCATTTTTAAAAGTTCAGATTCAGAGAATAGATGTAGGGAAGTCCTTATTGTGGTTATGTGTTGTTAGAGAACTGTAAGCTGAGGGAAACACTGCGAGCCCCATGATGGCTACACCTGAGATCATTTCATGCATTAAATCATTTGATGCAGTACAATTTTTTAAATGCTGTATAACTGAGATAGAGATGTAAAGCCCAGTAGCTGGTTGAGAATTCAAATGTTTGTGTTTCAGTTGTACAAGAAGAGGACAGAGACGGCCAAGAAGGAGTATCTGAAGCAACTGGCTGCCTACAGAGCCAGTCTGGTCTCACAGGTACGCCACACACACACATAATCAGAGTTCTTGGCATTTAACTTGAGCCTTAAAGGGATAGTTTGGATGTTTAGTAGGCTGGTTGCATGAGGTTATTCTCCATAGTCAGTGTTTTACTACAGTAGATGAGACTTTTAAGACACCAAAGTCACACAAAATGACTGTTTTTGTTCAAATAGTCTTGTGTCCTTGAAGAGATCATAGATAACAGCTTCAGTTCTCCATCAGAAAGGCTGTGACAGCAACATAAAGAGGTGAACATATTCTAGATAGAGCATAAACTATCACTGATGTTTTTAGGAGTCTAAAATATGTTCACAGCAGAACAATACTCTGCTCTTGTCTCTACAAACCTCATCTACTGTAGTAAAACACTGACTATGGAGAAGAACCTCACTTAAAAACACAGAGGCACTAAATGGGTCAATGTGAAACCTGCTAACTGATTTTTCTTGTTCTCCAGAGTTACAATGATCCATCTGAAATGAAGCCGCCCCACTCTTCCTCCACACCTCCCTCTTCCTCTACCTCAATGTTTACACCCAAACCCTCGGTCTACCCTGGTCACCCGGGCCAGCACCATTCCTCCGGCTCACTGGCCCACCCTCACCCTCCCCATCCCCATCCCCATCCCCATCAGCACCCGAGCATGTACATGCCGTACCCTCACCCATCGCACCCTTCCCACGCCTCGAGCCCTGGCCTCAGCCCGCACCTGCCCCCTCCCCACACCCAGATCCACCCCCAGCTCCAGGCTCTGTCCTCAAGAGGGACCGTCCCGCGGCCCAGCGTCCCCCACCAGGGAGTTCTGTCCCTCGGCGGCATGGCGGCGGCGTCCCCCCCTCCTCTCCAGGTCAGCCCTCCCCTCCACAGCCAGGCACACCTGGGGGGGCTGCACAGTCCACACCACCACCACCAGCACCACCAGCACCATCAGCACCAGCAGCACCAGCAGCTCAGTGGACACGCACTGGGAATGACGCACTCGCCTGGCATCACACAGGTCAGTCTCACACTGAACGTACATCTTTATTGTTTGTTGATTGATAGTTACCATGAAAAGACCAAAACCAATAATGTGTTAGTCCGTCTCTAAATACCTTCAGACTTCGCATGTTTCTTTAACAACTAGACACTGTGATATTTAGAAAAGGTTACGCAAACAGAAGGAAACATTTATTGGGGACTATTTTCTGCTGTGGATTAATCCACATTTGGTGCTCTATTGAGTGTCTGTGGCAGCAGGACTGTGTGTGTGTGTGTGTGTGTGTGTGTGTGTGTGTGTGTGTGTGTGTGAGATTTGGTCAAAACAAACAGCAGTGTGTGTGTTCATGGTAATGAAGGAACATGACACCCAGGGCAACAGATGATGAGTTTTTAATGGACAACGCTGGAGCTCTATGACACAGAGGAAGAAGCTACATCAGGCTTTGATACACACACACAGTCCGTTTTTGGTTTTAGTGTTTCCTGGGATTTGTTTGATCAACCTGGCCATCAGTCGGATCTCCCACAGTAGTTGTTGAAGTGACATGAAATGTAATGCAGACCATCAAATTATATCGTATTGGATTTTCCAGCATTTTTAGTTTTTCTTCCGTTTTAATTAAAAAGCAAGGAGCAAGCAGTTCAAATATATATATATATATATATATATATATATATATATATATATATATATATATATGTATTTGTGTCATCTGTTCTGTAACAATCCATTCTATATACATATTGTATGCAGTATGTACTGATGGTAACAGTGTACTTAATGAGGAATCCACATGCTTTACTGTTTTTTTACTAAGAGGAGTTTGTCAGTGAAAGAGACAACTAAATGTTTTCCTAGGATTTCTAGTGATGTCTATGTCATTAATTACCTTTTCCTTTCTGCATTGCATGGTGTCCATCAACAGCTCACTCAGAAATCAGCCATCAGCCATCTGTTCTTTAGAGTATGCCTCATTTTAAATGTGACTTTAGTTTGTAATCGGGACACATCTATTGTTTCCTCTGTGGACCATCAAACCATTTCTTACACCAGTCGGCTTTCCTATTTCCTCGAGGTAACAGCATCTGGCTGATTTAAAAGCTGCAGAGAGGTGAATGAAGATAGATGAATATATCAGCAGAGGAGACACACACACACACACACACACACACACACACACACACACACACACACACACGCAGTGGAGATGAGATGGGTGCTAGAGAGGGAGAGGATGCATCAGCATTTCCTTGAGGACTGCAGCACCGAACAGACTTGAACATAACTCCATTAATCCTGATTATCATCCAGTCGTCTCCATCGATGCTGTTGGATTAGTTGACCTCTGTGTCTCTGTGTGAAAACGTCAGACTAGTAGGAAGAGTTTGGACGTGACAAGGAGACATTTCAAACGTAACCACAGAAATCCGTTTTTGGTGGGACCTATTTCTACTACCTATCTACGTCTCTACTTGTATCTGTCTACCTGCCTCTCATGCAATGAGTCAGTTGGCCTGTTGATATTCACTCTATCACAACAGGAGGAAGAGGAAGAGGCTGATGTGTCTCCTCCAGATGGATAAAAATGGGCCGATGGATTGCAGCTCAGTCTCATCCTATCCCTGGTTTTAAAGTGCACTTTTAAATCCCAACTTCCCATAATCCCCCCCTCTCTCTCTCCTCCGTTTTTTTTTGCATATTTTTCGCAATAAAAAGAGAGAGCCGACAATAGTGAAAAAAGTGAAGAGAAAAAAAAAAAGGAGAGGACACAGTGACAGAGCCCTAAACTTTTTATCCATGAGGGAAGAGTGAGAAATGATGGGGGAAGGGAGAGAGAGGGGAGAGAGGGGAGAGAGAGAGACAAAAGAGGCAGATGGGGTCTTTGTGAAGGAGTGAAGGAGAAGAATTTGCTCGACAATGGATGAATAGGTGAGGTAGAGGGGGAGAGGGGGGAGAACCCAACCACCTGCTGTCCTCCTCTTTCTCCTCTTTCACTCACAACACTCAGATTAACTTCCCTTTCAGCCTCTCTCTCTCTCTCTCTCTCTCTCTCTCTCTCTCACACACTTTGTCACTGCAGTCCCTCGTTTTTCTCCCTTTCCATCTCTCTCTCCTCCCTCAAGTATCTTATGGTTAGAGACCTTTTCCTCCTCCTCTTCCTCTGCTCCCCCCCCCTCTCTGTAATTACTGCTGCTGATGAACCCATGACTGACTGACTTGAGTTACATTCAGAATATCTGCTTTAATCAGAAAGCATTGAGCTGTCAATGGACTCGTTGAGGTTCAGGAGGACATAAGTACACCTACCATGCAGTCAAACCTGCTCCAGAGCACCGGGATGAATGGAAAGGATTTCATTTTTTAAACACTTGCCAAAAATTAAGACCGTATACATGTTGGAAATAAGGTCGACATAATTACATTGAAATAAGGGTTATGAACTGAAACGGGTTTTCAAAGTCTAACACTGTGTTTACATTAATTAAAAGTATTAGCTTATAACTCTTCCTATTGGCAGTGAACTGATTACTTTTATAGTGAGGAAAAGTTCAAAACTCCTGGAGTTATTAGGAGCGTCTATCCTCTCACTGATAGATATTAATGATCAAGATGTCCTCGTACAATATAAGTCACACTGAATCTAAACAGATGTGAATGAGTTATGACTTGGAGTGTGCAGGTGTTCTGTCATCAGATCCACACTGACCGTCAGACATTTACTCAACTCAAATAGTTTGATCGGCTCCAGGCGCTGAAGTCAATAGTTAGTATGCACAACATCAGTGAACAAGTCCTTCAGCGAGACTGATGTCGATGTCTACAAAGTTATCCTCATCGGTGCCACCGGGTCGGGTTCTGGTGAAGTCAGAGGTTCATTAGAAACTCCTTCAGCTCAGAGTCCAGCGGGGCCTCAAGCAGAGACCGGTCCACCGTGGACAGACCCAGATCCGGAGCTCCGGAGGGAGGAGGAGAGCTCAGCTCCCGGCAGCAGCGTCTCCTCCTCCTCCTCCTCCTCCTCCTCCAGGAGCAGAGCTTCTCCTCTCTGGGAGCCAACACCGATACCACGCTGCTGGAGACCCAGGACGTATTTCTGGACCCGCTGGAGGGAAGGGAGGTACGGGAGAACCAGAACCAGGACTGAGAGGAGCAGACTGTCAGCCCCTGCTGCAGTAAAATGAGAGGTTTTCTAAAGGTGCTCTGGTGCTCAGAGACACTACCACTTTAGTCCACAGGGACCAACAGAACCAACACAACATGAAAGTTCCTCATAGCTTTTAATAAGATGGACTGTTCTGTGAGACGACGCTCAACAGAACCTTATGGAGCTCCACTTGCTGACCCTGTTGGGCCACGTCAGCAGGCCAAACTACAATAACCAACTTCCAGATGTTTTTAGAACAGCAGCATGAACAGTTTGACCTGTAATCCAAATCTTTTTTGTTTTAATTCCAGGGCTACCACCCCTCCCTCCAGTCTGAATACCAGCAATTAGGAGGTATGCTTAATGGTGGAGCGGTGATGTCATCATCAGTGGACTACCATCAGCTGGGTCGACACGCGCCCAACCACCACCCCTCTCTGGACTGGAGTACCGAATACCATGGCAACGGGTAGGGTATTAGACTTTCTGAAGAGCAAGGTCACGTCCTTCACACCTCGCTGCAGTGATGCACAGGTGTACCCCAGGACACTGTGACATCACTGTTGGGTGTGGTTACAGGTACAGCAGCACGTTTCTGACCACACCCATCAGTAGGTGCTGCTTTTCAGCCTGCTCTTTGAAGGCTCCATGGACTGCAGCTTTTCATATTTAGTATTTGTAATATTCTAAATTTCTATACCAAATTTCCAAGTGAGTGTTTCCCCCAGAATGATTACCACTACTAAGAAACAAAACTACATGTTGGACTTCTATTAGTAGAGTCTTGTTTAAATGCGCTCCTCTGCATTTGAATCTGTCAAAAAAAAGTGTAGAGGATTTAGTGACATCTAGCCGTGAGGTTGCAGATTGAAACCGTGGCCTTCTTTAACAACTAGAACCAGTGTTTGGTTAGTCCGTTCTGGGCTACTGTAGAAACACAGCGCTGTATCATGGCGGGCTCTGTGGAAGAACAACACCCTGTGTAGATGTGAAGGGCTCATTTTAAGCTAAAGATAACACAACGACTCTTATATACCAATAAAAACATAGTTTCTCCTAATAGAGCAACAAAATCCTGCACACTGTTCCTTTAACAAAGTTGAATGGCTGTAGCCTAAAAGCAAAGGGAGTAGCTTTCCTCTGGCTACACCCAGTGCTTTCATCAGCCCCATATATGGGAAGTCTGGGACCGACATCAGATCCAGTAAATACCGTTGCACTGGTTCCTGTAACCTCACTTTTACTTTCTCCTCTCCTCTAGCGGCGGCCTGCAGAGGGACAAACCTCTCTATCTGAGCTAATCTCAGGACAAAGTGACGCCAAAACTTCAACCAAGCCCTTCGACTGCCACGGATCCTCCGGCCTCACCTCCACACGAAAACCCTGGCCAGCCTAGTCCGGTCTAGTCCAGCCGTAACCCACTGAGGACTCAACCACCAAACTTGAGTCCGGCGCTTCAAACGAAAGCCCAAGCAGTAGAATAACAGGACATTTCTGTGTGTAACTACCACGTCAACAGGGCCAGTGTTAAGAACAGGAAGAAGAAAGTCCCACGGCTGGTGTCACATCTGTTATTGGCTGTGTTTTTTTCTACTGACCGTTTACAGCATAAGACATGTTATGCTTTGAATTTAAATTGTGTATACCAGCGAGGAGAGGTGGTGTGCTGTGAACCACGGTGATAGGTGTATATACTCCAACCTCCTTCACGAAGGGATAATCTGTCTAATGTCCTGTCCGCCCTTAAAACCCAACCCCATATCTAGTTCCTCATTTGTAAAGACGGTGTTTACCGTCGGTTCCAAAAAGCTCTGAAGAGCCAAGTGTAAATTGCTGTAACATAAAAGTTTGAGCTGTCGGTTTGAAGCCAATTGACTTTTCTTTTTTTGACCTAATAGTTGCTGACTCCGTCTGTGACCAAAGTCAAGAGAACACAGCACTCAAACTATGGGTCAATAACCAAATACACACAAACTGCTCCCCGCTTGTTCTTTAATTATATGAATATGAGGCTGTGATATGATGCAGTATGGACTGTGAAGTCCCAACACAGAGCGACGCAACGAGTGATAATGACGCCGAACTCGCACCGCTTTACTCGGCTAACTGAAAATAAGAGAAAGAGGTGGAAGCGAAGCCTCTTTAACGCGGCGCCGGCTGTGAATAATTGTGTACGATTAAAGAAGTCTCATTGTTCTCTCGCAGCGAGGCTCAGATCTGCAGGGTCATTGTATTTTAGTCCTTGAAATAATGAAATGTCAAACAATTCTTTGTTGGGGGGGAAAAAAGAAAGAAACAAAAATAGTCCTTTGTACGATGATGACTCCTCCTTCTGGCATATGTCCGTTGATGATATTGATTCGGATCCAAACTGTGTGTGTGTGTGTGTGTGTGTGTGTGTGTGTGTGTGTGTGTGTGTTAATGAGAAGGCGGAGTGGTTGATTGGGTTGCATGGTCTCTTTTGTCATCTCTATTTCTCTGTGCACAGAGGCTATTTAAGAAACTATAACTTGCTGGGTTGGCTGTGTTTTAATGTTGTTTTTTTAATCAAATAAAGTTTTGTTTTAGTGTTAATGATGATGATGATGATGATGACGATGATGAGGGACACATTTCTCTCTCTGCTCTGTATCTCTTTGTATTAATGTGTTTTTTTTGGCAGATGAAAGGACTCTGGGCAACAACAACCATGAAGATTTTCTTATTTTTAGATTCTAATAATGTGTTTGAGAATAAAGTCAGCGCTGCATTGATGTGCAGTCATTACTCCAAAACCTGCCTCTTTTCCTTCTTTGTTTGTTTGTGAGCGGTTTGTGACAGCAGCTCTAATTAACGCCACATAACAACGTAAACCTGCGACACGGTACACTTTGTGTCCTGGCCTTTGCATTTATGCAAAGCAGCTCAGCTGTAATTGCAAAACAAATGTCTTTGAAGATTCAGAAAATATGTGATCTTAACCTCCTGTTGGCTCAGATCGGATCTTGTCGAAATAGTTTTAACTAAAATAACACTTTTGTTAAAACCACGTGAGCCGTGTAGCTGTGCTAGAGATGGAGATGTCAGTAGGTCGGTCTAGACCGATTACATTACTACACCGTACCATTATTTATATTCTCCAGAGGAACAACCCGACTGACTTTGGTGATCCTTGATTGCAATTTGGTGGAGAATATTAATGAACAGGATGAGTTGCATAACTGTGGTGATCATCTGACTTTTCATCCAGCGACATCATCAGGTCAAAAGTTCACCTTTTCCAACACTTTGGTTTATGACCAAATAGCACATGTTAGCATGCTAACACGTTAAAGCGAGATGATGAACATTGTTCGTACCTGCAAAGCACGTTAGCAACTTTTAGCGTTTAGCACTTCGCTATGCTGAAGTTCAGCCTCAGATCCGCTAGCACTCAATGGACTCTTAGGCTTCGTTCACACTACGAGCAACACAAGTGGCTAACAGCAAGAATATGTTGGAACATATTGGTTGAAGCTTCACCACATCATTGGAGCGCTGAAAAAAAGTTGACATCAGCTCAACTTTGATTTGTAGCACCAGTGTGAACCAGACTGGTCTCATCCAGCATACGAAGCAATACCTACGAAAATACAATAATAAAATATATTGCGGCGTAATTTTGTAGATATCCTACGAAATTATTATTTAGTTACGATAGATAGATACTTTATTCCTTCCCAGGGGAAAATTTGTTAAAGATAGAACAAATTTCCCCCTTTGGATGAATAAAGTCCATCCACGCAATCATGAAGGAGGAAGTATAAAGACCACAAAAGCCCACACAGGGCGGGTGGGAGGTGGTTGGTTCCATCAAACGGTGAACTTTCAGCTGTTTGTTCCCCTTGTGAAACAAGAAGTCAACATTGATGTTTTTGTCACTTAACTTGCGTCCTGCAGTAACAACTCTTCCACGGTTAGTTTAAATTGACACGCGTTAGTGGCTTTCATCAAAAAAACTCTTTGTGTAAAAGCAAAAGAGGTGGAATGCATTGGCTGAAATGCAACTTTGGAACCCACCAGGGCATTCATACGCAGATATGTGAATAGAGATGAGATGAGATGCTAATCGGACTGTAAACAATGACCTGGCGCACCGAAGACGAGGTCTTGGCCTTGATTTGTGCTGGCTGTCTACACCGGAACCGGTTGCTCCCCCAGAGGATAAATTGTCATCAGAGAAATGGCCGCTTCGTTCCGAAATTGCCAAAAAGCAGACGGACACAGTTAGTGACTGACTGGTGAACATAGTGGAGCATATAGCAGCTGAAGAGCCAGATATTTCCCTCAGGAGTTGGTGGAGACCAACTCAGAGCTAAAAGGAGAGTTAATATGTAACTGTTAACAGAAAAGGTAAGCTATACGTAATAAGTAAGCTATATAAGAGGCTTAACATGTATGGCGATATATTTGACTTGTATATATATCTCAAGTCCAGTATTTCCATTTTTCAGAAGAAACAAGCCTGCAGTGGGTGTGGGGGCGAGTCAGAGCCGACCAAGCTTTTCTTTTTGTGCATCCAACATTTGCATTTCACACACATATGCCTGGAGACACAGTTACATTATTTCTAACAATACAAGGTGTTGGTGTCATAGTGTCAGTTCAGGCTGCTATTTTGTATCATCAATCATATTCTCATATGCTGGTGTGGGTTCCATACTTTCATCTATTTCCAACAAAACTGTTATCTGCTGATTACACCAACTGTCTGTAGTTAAACCTTAACCCTCAGCTGTTATGGGGAACCTGAAGCTCTACAAAATATAGAACATCTTTCTGTTTTACAGTGAAGACTGTATAATTTCGACATTGTGATATTTGAAACATGATACCAAATGTCAACAAACTGGTTTGATTCCGTTCTCTCTTTCTTTCCTGAATAAATTAGTCTTTTTGTAAAATAATGTGTTGAAGCAGATTCTGTTCTGCTTTAATTGCATTTTGTGTCCAGAAAGTGCCGTTTCACTTCAATCCCTGTCATGAACCAAAGCTTTCAGGACCACTGAAGAACAGGCTGCCTTTGTGTGTGTGTCAGCAGGTGCACACTGCCCCCTATAGGCAACAAGGGAGGGCTGCAGCTAGTTCCTGCTCTGGTACACTATCCTCAAATCCATCTACTGTACACACAATGCTAACAGCTGTCCCTTTTCTGTGACTGATTTGGTGTAACAACTTTTTAATCATATAAGTAATTTAAAGTGGTGAGATGAAAAAAGTCAAAAATATTTATTTGAGAGTTCGGGTCTGTGAGAGCCATGTCCTCAAATGCGTGGATAGCTACCAACTACAGGGGAAGAGAGATAGAACCCTAGCTGAGATTTGGGAGTCCTGGGCACCATGGTAGAGGGCCTTTAAAGCTGCACTTATCCATATTTTTTATAATCTGCCCTTTTTGATTTTGCCTCAACGCTCACGTTAACCTAATTTCAGGAGCAGCAGCAGGCAGCTGTTTACAGCTAAAAGTCCTGATAAACCCATTGTACACGACCTGCCCTGGCATCAAACAGCAGACATACACAGTTAGCAACTAGCTATGTGAACATAGTGGAGCTTTTAGCAGCTAAAGAGACAGATATTTCCCTCAGGAGCTGAGCAGAAACATGACTCCATACGACTGATATTGTGTCTGCAGGGTGTGTAATGAAGAAGCTACTTGCTAACATGTTCAAGGTGATGATGTCTGTGTTTGCTTTTGCTTCCCCCAAGTGGCCAAAAAACCCTAAAAATGCAGGTTTAAGTTGTTACCTGTAGCATTTTACCACCAATAAATAATTGATGAATGAATTAACGGTTGATTATTTTCTGTACAATGATTTGGGATGAGTGACCGGCAGGATTGCTTATGGCACAGAAAAGGAAGAGGATGCTGTTCTTTCTTTTGTTCGCGTATTTGGCATCAAAAAGCATCAAGGCTTCTGGGAAATGTGTCTCAACTCTGCAAATTAGCAGCACTAGTGATATATGGCACATGGCACCTTCAAAAAAAAAAGTGAGTCAGTGTAACAGATCAAAGTGACTCAGGGTTCTCAGACGGTAAAGGTTTGGTAAGTGTAAACCGAACCACCTGTAGGCAGATTGAGAGGTCGGCAGTGTGACCAGCGAAACCTAACACACTGCAAACAGCCGCCCTGGTGCCAAAAAACGAAACCCAATCCAGCAGTGACAGATAGAAGCTGTTAAAGTTACTGCTGCTTCAGTTTGTTTTGTGTTCAGGGTCATGGGGCGCCTCGATCACTGAACTGTAAATCAGAACGTAAGTGTATGTCACTGCTGTTTTTTTCATTGTGTCTCAGTATTTGGTGTTCAGTACTCATCGGTGTGTCATTACTATGCTGTCATGTTACGGAATCGTACTACATCGTACTTAAAGGTGCTAAATTGGAAATTCAGAGGATATCTATGATTGAGGGATTGCCTCTACAAGGCTCTCAACATGGCGACAGGTGTGCTTGCGTCGTACAGCCAACGGTGCTAACAGTGCAAACAACGGCAACAGTGCTGACAGAGCTAACAAGTGTTTACCTGAGGGGGAACTGGAGGGTGGGTGCTCAGCCTCCGCAAAGACGCCGTTGGTCGGGTCGCCATTATCAGCTATAACCGGCCATTAGTGCAGCGAAGAGCGCTGGCCATTAGCTAGCCACGGCCATGGGGCACGCTCACATGCACTAATATGAGATGAATACTAAGATCAATAATTAACTTTGAAACTTCAAAATAGCAGCAAGGATTTTTACACATGTGAAATTCAACTTGTAAGCCAACATGGACAAGAAGTCCTACAAATGCTCAGAAAAAATTGAAATTGAAATTTGAACGTCTACGGTTCGATGACAACTAAGCAAGCTGTGCTGCGGTTGAAAGCTAAATGGACTAAATGGACCTCAAGGTGAGATAACAAAGTTACAAAGGCCAACAATGGCCAACAATTAGAAAAATAAAACTACAGCAAACATCTGTAAAACACCCGAAAATAGCAAAACTATATTTTTTGAACAGTTCATAATGTCACATTAAGATCGTATGAAAGCATCAGTCTCACTACTTTCTGCATCTGATGTTGTACTATTTTAAATGACGGAGTACTTCTTCTGGCCCTTATTAAAACACTACCAATCCATCACGTTTCATCCGTCAAATATGACACGAGCAGCTAGCGTATCTTCCTCTCCAGTGCAGTGGGTGGTCGGCTGGACGTCTTCTCAGGAAGCACCAGCCTCAGCTTCCTCCTTGGGGAGGATCCCCCTTCCTCTGACAGGTACTCCTGCTGCAGCAGTGCAGCAGCTGCAACTGCATCCCCTGTGGAGGATACACTCTGTGTGGACATACTGGGTGCAGAGACACCTGATACAGACACATCTGCTCCCTGCATGCTGCCTCCTGACAACCCTACAGCCGGTCCTTCAGTAAGGGCAGCACCCCCAGCTGACATGTGGACTGTGGACCCAGCATGCACACCCTCAGTCTCTGTCTGACTGTTGTTGTTTAACAGATTCTCCACTGTGGTCACTGGTCCAAGAGCCAGAGGGGTCACCCCAGACAAACCATCCACAGTTGGAGGTGCCTGAGTTGGGAGATTGGGATGTACTCCTTCCCCGGTCTGAGGATCTGGTCCATGGGCTGGATCAGTCTTCAGTCTTGCTACAAGAGGAGAGCTGTCAGGAGGCGGCTTGCTCTGCGAGAGCAACTGCACTGGTCCAGGATCAACAGCTGGGTTTGCTGCTAAAGTCAAGACTAGTCCTGCAGGCTGGGAGGTATGAAGAGGAGAGGTATGGATTGCACTTGCTTGCAAAGGGTTAGCATATACAGTGTTAGCTAGAAGGGCGTTAGCAGGAGACATGAGGCCTCCCCCAGGTTGCCTGCTGAGGCTGTATGGGTCACCACTTGGAGCCATGTTTGGCCCACTGATCGCTATGCTAGGAACAACGGAATTAGCTGGACCACTGGGGATCAGTGATCCTGGGGCCATGGTGTTGAGCAAGAAATTCCCCCCTTGAAGAGAGAGGCTGCTGCCAGTCAGTTGTGAGCCCGCCGTACCAAGCAGGGAGAGGTTGGTAGTGTGATTCCTACCAATGCCAGAGAGGGATATGGGATGCTGCGAGGAAAGCTGAGCACTCCCCAGAACCAATCCAGCTCCCTGATACTGAACACTCTCACCCTGCAAATTTTGTACCTGTCCAATAGCAAGAGCAGAGGATGATTGGTTGGCAGTGATGGCGGTATTGCCTAGTTGAGAGTTCTCTGGATGTGTACCCTCTCCCTGGTCACGCTCTGTACTTCCCTGCCCGCCTTCTTCCTGCTTAGAGGATATTTCGCTTTCCTGTCCTATTTCTCCTCTGTCTTCTGCTGTCTTCTCTTCCTCACGTTCCTCATTCGATCCTTCGGTCTTGGTGGATTTCTTCGTTTTCTTGCTGCTACCCTTCGTTTTCTTGCCATACTTTCCTTTCCCTTCCATCTCTCCTCTGTCTTCTCCTTCCTGCCTTTTATCTTTACTCTTTTTTGAGCTGCTTTTCTCTGAGTGGCCGAGCTCCGTTTTCCTCTTTGGATGGACTTTGCTTTTTCGTAGCGGGTTCAAGTTTAGTTTAACCTTCAGTAACCGGCTTGACTGGACTTTAGCTTTATGTCTCTTTCCTCTCTCCTTGTCTCGGGAGCTGCTCGCTTCCTCCTCCCTCTTGTCCTCTTCTTGACTGCTTCCTCGCTCTAGGCTTCTTGAACTCTCCAGGTCAAAAGTTACGTTTCTTGTTTCTCTTCTCAACTCTGTGTTCTTCGTCATGTCAAACTGGTTGTGGTTAACATTCCTACCCCTGTTAATCTGTCTGTACTGAGCATGGATGCCTTCAAACTGAGCCGAGTCTTTCATGTTGGTGTGAATCCTTCCTTGTCTCATGTTCTGCTCTGGAGGTCTGTATGTCCTGTGGCAGCTCTCACAGTGTAACGTCTCATGTCCTCTGCTCTTACCCTCCATTTCAGTCCTGTTGCTCTCCCCATATTCTCTGTTTGTCTTAAAAGCAGCCAGGGTCTCTGGTCTCTGAGCAAAGGTTTCTTTCCGTGGATGTGAGGAAGAGTTTGTGTTGCTATGAGAAAGGAGCTTGTTAGGAATGTCCCTGCTTGTTATTCCCTGCTCAAGCCTCCTCTTTTCTTCCTCTGTCATCATCCTCATTCTCCTCTTCTGTCTTTCCTCCTCCGTCTCCATCCCTCCGTTCATCCTGTTGTTCCATCTCATAGGATTCAGCCCCATCCCTCTCTGTCCTTTGGTGCTACAGTCCGGACACCTAAAATGGCCGTTTTCCTCAGTTCTGGACTCAAACTGGCCTCCATGGCCTTCTGTCCATGCATCCAACATCATGGCCTCCCTGTCCCACGGCTGGTTTCTATGTGCTTGCCAGAAGAGGTCCCTCCTCCTTTCACCAACATCTAGGTGATTGACAGGGTGATTCACCACCGTGCTGCTTCCCTCTTTTTCTTCTTTCTGTCTTTTACTTTCTTTCAGTTTCTTCCTCCGAGACACTTGATAGTAGATCAGGACTACCAGCAGGGTCAAGCAAACTCCACCTGAAGCACAGAAGGACGGTAGGATTTTTACATTCATCTTTACAAATCTACATAAAGGTGCTGTTTAGCATGTATTACATTACGAATTGACTGAGATCATATCCAGTCTAATCATTCCAGAGCACAATGAGAGCAGCATTTTTTGTCATTTTGCATTACTTCATATGAATGAAATTGTTGCATTCAGAGGGTTCGTTCACAACAGCAAAGTAAATCCACAGACATATTGCCATAGTCATATTTATTGTGTCCCAGCATCTAACGGCACATAACCCTTCCCAACAAGACGACAAGTAGCTCCACACACGTGACGTAGTTTGCAGTAAGTAGTTAGACACAAGTGAATAGTAGGTTTCCTTTCTCCAATTAGTCACTGAGCTAGCTAGCTTTCTAATTGGTGGCTAGTGGGTTAGCAATGTCAGCAAGCTGCTTTTTTTGTAAACTAACTTGTAAGTTACCAGTTAGCATCCTTGCTAGCTCGCCAACCTTGCTGACAAGTTAAACAGAATAAAATACAGTTTTTGTTCAATACACTATAAATGGAAAATTTGTGTTTTCTAATTTTCTGCTCTTTAAGTTTACTGCTGTTTGGGTATACAGTCAAATGTGTTTTCTTAGCTGATATTATTAATGCAAGAGTTATGAATCTAATTCTCGTTAACCTTTTCTGATGAACTAATTAGTGACATCTTGGCACAGCTAAACTCAACGAATCAAACCATTTCTGTTCATTGTGTTGTGTAACATTCTCACCGATGAAGCAGATGACTGCAGTGATGGCCAGATCTCGAGCGTACCGGTGAGGGGTCACGCTGCCTCTTGCCTCTATCCGCACTGTGATGTTCTGATTGGACGGGACACAGTTGGCCTCAGTCAGCTCCAGCACTGTGGTTACTGACGGGTTGTCGGTGCTCACACACACCATCCTACGGCCATTATAGAGGGTCTGAGAGCAGCAGGGGGCAGAGATATCAGGTTTGAGTCAACTAGTCCAGTGATTAGCATTTAAATGGCAGAACCTTGAAATAAGCTGATCCAGTAAGCTGGTAAACTATCTATTGAGTACAATCTCTTCTTATTTTTCATACCTGTATCATCAAACATAATGCAATTACTCCAGTTTTTTCAATAATGTAATTTTTTGTTTTCTTCCACCTCGGAAGACAGTGCTGGTATGGGTCATAATTTGCAGTCACCAAATAAAACTGCCACATTTAATTTCATGTGGCATTTCCTGAAATCAGTTGAAGCGGTGTTGGAAATGTGTACAGGTTTAGGAAGTCTTGCACCTTGTCTGGTTGTTGTATGAAGGTGGACAGGAAGGCAGCCAGTTCCAGCAGCTGACAGGAGCAGTTCCATGAGTTGAGGTCCAGGTTGAGGTTTGTCAGCCAGCTGAGGTAGGAAAAAGCCTCAGCAGGAGCAGAACTCAGACGGTTTCTGGACAGATCCAGAGTCTGTAGTCTCACCAACCCACCGAAGCTAGGATCACAAAACCGGATATTCACTGTATCATAAATATATATATAATACTGTGTGCAATGCAAATACTGTACATTTTTGGAAACTGTACTCTTGCAATAAATTATGAAAAAAGCAAAGTGTAAGAAAGACTAATGTATTGAACGCAATAAAAATCTACGAACCTGTTTCTATGCAGATGATCTATCAGGTTTTCTGACAGATCCAGACTCTCCAGAACTTCGAGGTCATTCAGAGGGAAGGAACCAGAGTCCAAACTGGTGAGCAAGTTGCCCTCTAGCTTCAGACTCCGCAGGGCCTTGCTACCTTGAAACCAGCCACCTTGGATCTGAACATCAACGCAGAGAATCATGTTGAAGGAAACGGCACAGACTTTATTCAGCCGTTGTATATATAGATGCATGTAGTTCTCTCTTAGTAAGAAGCAAAACTTAATCATTATGACAATAGATGACAACAATGTGTCAATAGAATTTTTTCTCATCCACTGGATCACCCAAATTATTTAAATAAAAAATACATCATCCAGCTTTAACCAGTCTTGTTTCAAATATCTTCCCAGATATATGTTTCCCCTGAGGCGGTGCCCACCATGCTGATGAGGTTGTGGCCCAGGGAGAGCACCTCTAGCCGGGTTAAATTGGTCAGAGCTCCCCCCTGTAGGGCCTGGCTGGTCAGGAGGTTGTGGTCCAGCAGTAAGGTGTGGAGGAACGGCAGGTTTCTGAAGGACGGTTCCCCCAGCACTGAGATAAGGTTGTGACTCAGACCTGGAAGATTGACAGAAATGCCTATAGTTCATAAATGCAACATTTTAAAGCCACTATGTATTGAATTTAGTCACTATCTGCTCTTCTCTTCCTAAAGAGAATAATGGCAAATGGTACACACTCATGCAAGTATATATATAAAAGCACAGACACACATACTGACTGACCTATGAATGTAACGTTGCTGAGGTCAGACAGTGAGGCAGGCTGGACTGTGGAGATGGAGCCTTCTGTTAGCAGTAGTGCCTGAGTTGTGTCTGGAGCATCTGGTCACACACACAGTTAACACATACAGTACAGTCCTGTAAGCACATGAGGTCTGATGGGTAATGCACTATAATGTTTCTCAGTTTACTGCAATGTAAGGGAAATTTAAATGTAATACAATTACTATCATTATGACCGGATGACATAAAACAAAGTGTGTGTGTGTGTGTGTGTGTGTGTGTGTGTGTGTGTGTGTGTGTGTGTGTGTGTGTGTGTGTGTGTGTGTGTGTGTGTGTGTGTGTGTGTGTTACCAATAATGTATGCCAGTCTGTGACAGATGAGGGCATCTTCAGAGCAAACCACACAGGAAGCAGGGCATGATGGGACAGGGGACACACGCTGGGCTCTGATGACTGACAGTAGCAACATCAGGAAAATACCTGCAAATAAATTCCCCAATGTATGAAAACTGTGTGAAAAACGATACATCTTGAAAAAAATACAACTTAAACTCTTCCTTGCATAACGTTAGCTTTATGCTAGCACTATGCTTTTTGTGAAAAATGACATGGCCCACGTATGAGTATTACATGTATTACCAGGGAATTGAGTTAGGCCTTGTGAAAAACTTTAGACCGAAGCCAAACGCGTGAAATTATACATTAATGGTATTTTTTTTCTTTGGCAAGTGACAAAAGAGGTAAGAAGATAAGAGGTATGATGCCCCTCAAGGCGGCTGTGTGTCCGATGGTTCTGGTCTCCCTTTTGTCTATTTATTCCTGTCAATACACTTACGTTTTATTTTCTTGTTTTAACCTGAAATAATTGTTGCTAAGATGCAATTAACTTGTTACCTCAGGTAATAATAATGCTTCTTAGCTCTTCTGTTAAACAACTACAGAATACAACGGGAGTTGAGGAGAAACTTTTATAGAACTTTATTTAGCATTCCTCTCAACTAGCACACAGCCTGTAAGACTGGAAACGCACTTGTCAACACTTGTCAACACTTGTCCTCACTAAAAACCCTTCTTCTCTCAACTACGGCAAGCAACGCAGGTCACTGCACAATGGTATCTCCCATTTAGCCTACTGTACAATCTCATTTGTTTGATGGAAATCCACTTTGTATATTACTTACTGGTCATGTTGTGTCACAGTAGAGGTAACATGGTGATGAGGTAGCATCTCTTCCATTAACCCGCTGGATCACTGTCATGATCTGATTGGCCAATGAAAACATATCGATACATCTTTGGTAATACACAATAATCACCTCTCTTCAGCTCCATGCAGATAAGTGTAGAGTTCAACCCCCCAGGACCCTCTGTTCATGTCCTATGTTCATAGATCAAAAGCAACAAACAATATTCCCATCATCATCATCATCATCATCATCATCATCATCATCATCATCATCACCAACATCAGTGCTTTTTGGCTTTCCCTAAGAAAACCAAACCTGTTTGTCTTTTTCTTCATGCCCTCTAACTTTGTGTCTTACTGTTTATATTAATCCCAACAGTAGTATTTTTATTCTAAAGGTCATACATTTAAATGTTCCCTGTTTTATTAAAAGTAAATGTCGTGGGCCATTATAATAAATGGTCTTGGCTAAAGATTGGCAGGAACAGATTGTGATGTCTGTCATTTGGACGTGTGAATTTAGTTTGTAAAGATTAAAAAGAAACTGACTTGAAGTCAGCTTGCTTGGGGCCTTCTGGAGCCCTATCAGAGACCTCAGCGCTCGGACCAAAGTCTGCGAACCTCAGTCGTCACGTTTGTTCACTGTTTGCTCTGAGTCGCTAGGCAAACAAACAGGGATAAATGTGTTGGCAATGAACTGACGTGTGTGTAGTGGGGTGGGGGGGGTTGTCCTCAGAGGATGCTGACTGATGGATGACAGCCAGTCTTTGTAGCAGAATGAGGCCTATCATGTTTCTGCTAAAGCTCTTTTCCTAATGGACTTACCTCTCGTGAGCTGTCCTTGATGAACAAATACGAGCTACTCCACAACAGTGGCTAATGTTTGCATTAAATCCACAAACCAGAGTGGATGGACAGAATGTGAACACGAATGACCAGAGAACAGAGCATGATGGTGTTATGTGCTGACAGACTTTGAGCAATTTCACCTCAAATGACAAGAAGTATCACCACTGAAAATAACACATAAAGTCACACACAGCTTAAACCTGCAGTACTCAGCAATTCAGCATTTGAAGTAATAATCTTGAAAATGCATTTGAATCAAATGTGGACATTTTGCGTATCTTTGTGGTTGTTTTGTGTCTCTTTGCAGTTGTTTTGCATTTCTTTGGAGTGCCCCTCTTTGCCATCGTTTTGTGTTTCTCTCAGACATTTTGCATGTGAAGCCCTGTCACCGCTTGGACCCCTTGTCCGTTGTCTGTTGTTGCCTGTCAGCAATCAACCCATGACTGTGTGGTTGAGTATAATGTTCTCATCAATGCTCAATAAAAAATCATAATTAGCCACAAAACACTACACTACCTGCCTAACGTTAGCTACAAAGGATAGAAAGTTAGCAGCTTGAAAGTGAAACATCTCGCAAAAGAGACAGATATTTCACTCAGGAGTTGGTGGAGACCAAACCTGAGCAGAACAAAGAGTGCAGATCGAACTTGGCAATTGTCAGTCGGACAGAAACACAACTTCAAAGATATGCTAATGTGTCTGATAGAAGTGTAGGTAAGCTGTTGCTTGCTAACAAAAGATCTTGATAAGCTTATAGTACGTTAGCGTCTGTGCTTGTTTCTGAGTCGTTCTGCCTCCTAAAGGTCAGAAATGATGGACGCAGCTTTTAGCTAAACACTGGTAACCTTGTGATTCGCTCCAAAGGTATCTGTATTAGGAGACCAGGTAGGTTCATCGTTGTGTGTCTTTGGTGCGTTATTATGAATCCCACTGCTCTTCTTCTTGACCCGCCTTGTGCCTCATTCAAGCACTAGGATTGGCCAGGCATCCATGCTCGCCAAGGTACTGGTGACCCGATTTGTTCTGGTCCTATGCCCTGACCAATGGGCTCTGTCCTGACCCTATCTACTCGAGGGCAATGCCTAACCTTAACCAATCGTCTCTGTATATGTAACTGTATCACCCATGAATCAAATTTCCACAAATTAATTTCCACACAAACAACCTTTGAGGCCCCTGAGGGTCTGGGGCCCCAGGGCAGTAAGTCATCCAGCATTGGTTTACACTAGATGTCTGACCTTAAATCCTCGTCAGTTGTGTCAGTTAATGAACTACTGACTCACAGAAACCATTTCATTAGTGTGTCTCACTACCGTGTGGTCCACAAGGTGTTTCAGACATGCCCCATTTCTCTAGTAGACATTAGATTTAAACGTTTATTTATATTTATTTTTTTGTCAAAAACTATAACCTCATCCTAGTTGAATGATCTTCAGCAAGACTGTGACAAATATTTCAATAAAGGAGCAAGATATACCCACAGCTGATTAACATTTACCACAACACGACAGAGAGAGCACCAGTTTTCTTGATTTGCTTTCTGCCTGGCTTTAGTTTCTGAACATCTACTGTGTACACCTAAACCAAAGAAGTACTGATCAGAGTGCAGGATCATTTAAAAACCATTACAAACTGCTCACCTGTTGAACAGAACCCAAAGGTCCTCCCCTGCGGGCGACATGGTACACTCCACTGCCATATTAATCCATAAGAATGATCTGAGGACCTGCGGGACAGTCGGCTGTATAGAGACTTAAACTAGGAGCGCCATCATTTACCGGTTGCTACAGCGCTGTAGCAGATACTGTGTGTGTCTAGCTTAAGTTACCTGGCCCTCTCTGGAGCATGCTCAGTAGAGACGGCTGTCACCTGAGAGGCACAGATGTCATGTTTGACTCCTCTCAGATATGAGCCTTTAACTTTAATCCTCTCTATTACTTCCTTTTACCCAAATACCAATATTGTTTATTAGGATCACAAAAAGATTCCAAAAATGTATTTTTTCTTAATACATTTATTTTATTTATGTTCTTGACTTTTTCCTTATTATTAACAGCCAAAAGCTGTGCTATGATCACTTCATCACACGATCAGGACTGTCTTCCCAGCAGCCCCGGGACACTCAATGATGTCATGGTGGGCCTGGGCGGCCTTGGTGAGCGGATACTGGGAGCCGACGACCGGACGCAGCCAACCAGCTTCCATCCCCGCGTAGAGCAGCGCCGCACACTCCTTGTTCTCCTCCTAAGAGAGGAGGAGGGAGGAAGCAAACAAACATTTATTTAAACATTGTATCAGGACGGCTTGAGTGATGCCACTGCTTCGTACCGGCGTAGCGAAGAAAAGGGCCACTCCCATGATGGTGCTCTCCTTAGCCATGGTGTCTCTGGGGTTGATCTCTATGGAGCCTCTGCAGCCAACGATCTACAATGAAGGAGAGAGATAAGGGTGTATGAAGTAAGGCACAGGAACGAGCTACACTGGGATACAGCTTCTACTCTGGGTAGTAGGGCCTAGCTGGGATACTGGGCTGTACTACACAGCTATAGAAGTCTAGGGGTCGTATTCACAAACCATTGTCATTGTTGAGAGAAGATCATTTGTGAATACGGCCCCTGGACTGTAGTCCTACTGACCGTAACACGTCCTCCCAAGGCCAACATCTGGAGGTCTTTACTGAGGTTGACATTTGACAGCATCTCTACTATCACATCGATGCCTCTGCCTTCTGTGGCTTCCTAGAAAACACACACACACACACACACACACACACACACACACACACACACACACACACACACACACACACACACACACACACACACACACACACACACACACACACACACACACACACACACACACACACACAGAGAGTTCATATCCCTGTAACCACCACTAAAACACCTGACAGAACAAAGAAACAAGGAATAAAAAGGTGAATAAATGTTTAAACGAGCTTCGTTCATGATGAGTTCCTTTTCTTCTTGTGTTGCTGTGGGGTGTGTGTGTGTGTGTGTGTGTGTGTGTGTGTGTGTGTGTGTGTGTGTGTGTGTGTGCGTACCATGATTTTGTCCGTGTAGCCCTCTTCCCTGTGATTAAAGGCCAGGTGAGCTCCGTTGTTGAGGACCAGCTTCAGTCCCTCCGGCGTCCCCGCCGTCCCCAACACCTTGAGACCCAGAGCACGGGACAGCTGGGACGCTGCCACACCAACCTAAACACACACACACACACACACACATATACATATATATATATATATATATATATATATATATACATATACATATACATACATATACACACACACACACACACACACACACACACACACACACACACACACACACACACACACACATATATAAAAAATTAGAAACAAAAAACCTCACCCCTCCACTGGCTCCATGGATGAGGATGGTCTCTCCAGCTTTGACGTGGGCTCTGCAACACACATCAGTAAAAACACATTTGAGTCATAACATCTGATCGACTGGCTTGTTTAAAGCGCAAGTCTGGTGTTGTTGTATATTTTACTTATTGTAAGCAAATCCAATGAAAAGGTTAAAACCAACAATGCTAATGCACTCTGACTTTCCCACTTGACCCTGAGACCTCTTCAAAAACAGTTCACAAATACAAGTTGTTTCATTTTTTATAAAGCCACTGTGGAAGTGTCTTAAAGCTGCATTCTCTCTAGTGTCCATCAGGGGGCGACTCCTCTGGTTGTATAGAAGTCTATGAGAAAATGACTCTACTTCTCTCTTAATTTATTACCTCAGTAAACATTGTAAACATGAGTTTATGGTCTCAATCTCTAGTTTAAGTCTTCTTCAATACAGCATGATGTTCATTTAGTACATTATGGTCCATTTAGAGTCAAACAGACCATAAAGCAGGGTATGCTTTAGGGCGGGGCTACACAGTGATTGACAGGTCTCTATCACAGCGCTGTCCAGTCTGGGAGTTGTTTGTGTTTTCGTCTTACAAGTTTAACCCTTTCACTGTGTTTTTAGATATGAAAGGAAATTGTAACTATTTGCTTGACTAAAAATTAGTTTTCGGTTGTTCTTAGCTCCACCTTCTCGTGTCACTTGTGGTTGCAAAAAAACAAGATGGCGACGGCTAAATGCCATGCTCAAGGCTTCAGGACTGCAGTCCACAAACAGGTGACGTCACGTGACTACATCCCCTCCTTATATACAGTCTATGCTTTCAACACACATAACTAGGTGTATTTGTTCAAGACTATTTTCAGTATTTTCCTGTTCTAGTGGAAGCTGGTTCCAACTCAAAAAGCTGAATCACAGTGCACACTCTTGGAAATAAAACTTAAACAACAACTTTATTCACTTTAAAGTGAAGCCCTTACGAAGTAACTTCCAGTGCACTTGTGCTGGTGTTGGTGATGGCAAGCGGATAAAAAAAAAAAAAAAAAAAAAGCACATGTAATCTCATTTTGTATAATCTCTAAAACAGCATTAATTCATCTTTTTGTCCACTTGGGGTAGTTGTTTTGATGTGATGGACTCAAGCTGTCCACCTGAGTGAACTCTCTTCAGTAACCACTTGGAGCAGGTTATGATGAAATAAAACTTCTGCACAAATGAAGTAAAAAAAGAAAAGAAAAGTGAAATGAAAAAATGCAGGTTGAGCACTGAGGTCTTACTTGTGAACCAGAGCCCTGTAGGCGGTGAAGTAAGGGATCCCTATGGCTGCACCCTGGGTGAAGTGTAAAGCATCGGGCAGCTTGTGGACACACTGGTCGGCTGCCACAGTGTACTCTGCATAACCTCCGGACTCTGTGGCCGTGGTGAACACACGGTCTCCTGCCTGCACACGTGGAACGGATTTACTGTAGTTGCATTGAAACCGTGAATAAGGTCAACTATGAGGTCCACCGTTCATTGTTGTTGTGTGTGTGTGTGTTTTTTCTCAGACCTTTACTGCGGTCACTCCTTCTCCAACAGTTTCCACCACTCCGGCTACGTCTGTTCCCGGTGTGTATGGCAGGGGGGGCTTACGGGCGTACGTCCCAGCCCGGATGTAGGTTTCCACGGGGTTCACTCCGCAGGCATGGACACGAATCAACACCTGCAGAGAGAGAGACATGGTCAAGCTGTAGATGGATAGATATATACGCAGAAAATAATTATGGGGACATGAGAGAACACAGAATGCCATTCTGTGGGCTATGCACCCTAATAAGAATGTACATTAGTGACCGTGTTTATGCATTTTGAAGTTTATTGATACAGAAACATGTGCATGGCTGATCTTCCAAAGGCGAAGCCCAGCCTACCAGACCGACACCAGAAAAAGTTCATACAAAGACAAGTTACTGATTGATTTTTGGTGTTTAATATTCAATTCGCTTCACAATACCAAAGGGTTTTTAAAGGGACTAGCAGCTTTACTGTTATGTCACTCTTACACAGCGTTAACTAGTTACATGAGTTATGTCATTAAATGACAATATAAGTGTAGTTACTGAGAAATAAATATGTAATTGAATTACAGTTAGTAATCAAAATGTTGGTGATTGCAAAGGGGTTACATCCAAATATATTCCTTTCAGAACATAACATTCATTCTTTTGTTTCCATCTTAATTCAAGTTATATTGAAGGACTTTTAATTAAAGTTTGACAGTAATCAGAGTCTAGAACCGTTTATCAGCTTTATTTCCCAGTTTGAAACATTATAAAAGTAATCAAACGTAATAACTTTTACGGACGTTGTTAAAATAGTAGCATTGCTTAATACGTTTGAAGTCGTTATAAATATAAATCTGTGAGCCATTTCTGAAGTTAGCTTCCCGACACTGCTTTTACACAATAAGGACGGTTATTGCAGTTTGTTTGTTTTACTATGGCTGAACTTCCACCTGCAGACTGTGAGGTGTTGATCCAGTCAGCTTCCGTCTGTCCGTCTCACCTGTCTGTGTCCAGGCTGTGGGACAGACACATCCGAGCAGAGTCTGAGCACCGACGGAGCTCCAAACTCACTCACTCTGACAGCTCTCATCAGCCTGCAGCCCGACATGTCCGCACACAACGACGGGAGGACCAACTTCCAACGGAGACGTCCCACTCCTCCAAACTTCCGCGCTTGAGATGCGTGCAGCTTTCTGCAGTCACAGATCTGGTTATAAGCGCAGCAGCGCCGCCATCTGGACAGGAGTGTACTACATTTGCAAGGTTTATAAAGGATGAATAAGAATAATGTATCATTGAATAGACTTCTTCTGGTACACCCTCCTGCCTGCACCTCCAGTTTGTTATACATGTTTTCTTAACATCTTGTGAAATAAATTCTCAGATTTGCCACAGAGAACATTTACAGCTGTTTTCTCATGCTGACTGGTACTCTTCCTAATGAGTAAAGCAGCATTTTGATTGTATAAACAAATACATTTCCTCATTCAAACACACTTGAGCTAAAACATGATAATGGACCTCAGCAGAGACCTGTCAATCAATCAATACAGTTTGAATTGGAAAGTCTAACATCAAAAATATCGTCTCATCCTGAAGTAAAGTACTTTAGTGCAGCTATCAAATGAACAGTTCTTCTTATCGTTACTGCTTCCTCTAAATAAAAGGATGTCTGGTTTTTGGGTTGTAATACTGGAAACGTTGTCATTGATATGATCCCTCCAAACTTCTGTGCTTTCTTATAAAGCTCCAAGTTTGGATTCAACTACGCTATGGAATGAAAATGTTTCATTCACTTATCTAGTCTTAGTGATTGTTTGTTATGTCATATTTTATGGTCTTTTATTGTTGTAATTGTTTGTGTTTTTTGTATTTTTAATTCACTTCATAAAAAGAACACACCTACTTCTTTCACATCATCATGGTAGTTGATTTTTGACAAATTTAAACACGTCTTGACGATTTAAATCGATTGTGTTGCAGATCGACTGCTTTGGCCTCGGTCTCTATCATGACGTCACATCCGTTTGCGTCTCATCGTCTCCTAAAATATATGGATTAGCATTGAGCTAACGCGTAACGCAACAGAAAAGCCCATCCACATGAGCAGAGAGTCGCGAGAGCCGTTCAGCACGAGCGAAGACACCAGAACCCGGAAGTTGAAGTGACAGCTGAGGTTTTTCTTATCCAACCCCTTCACGTCCTGACCCGGTATGAAGACCGCTTCTCCGTGTTAGCGCTCTTATGATGAATAACGGTGTCATTACATGAGAAGCTCGCTCTAAATTAAATTAAAAACAGCAGAACACGCGCTGACCGGACGGCCCAATGACCGACAGCCTTAGTTAACCGCCTCGCGCTGTGGTCGTAGAACAACATGGCAGCAAAAAGCAGGTGTGTGCTGCGGAGGCTGTTCAGTGGACTCAGAGCTCACACCGTCTGGTACCAGAGCCCAGCCTCGACCTCCCGTCAAGGACGCCCGCTGTGGAGACCTCAAGTCAGACACCTGAGCTGCTCATATCCGGTCTGCAGGTCAAGGTCGCCAACCACAGGTACCTTGAAGTGATTCATCATGTCTCCTAGAGCACACTGACTCTGACGGTGTGACACTGTGGACAGTGACCCCCATAAGGGTCCAGGATGTGAGCACAGTAATGAGTGGTATTTAGTTTGTCCAAAAACTAAATACCACTAACGTGCCTCCTTTCCTGTCTCCTTTAGCATTAGGTACAGTGGAGCATCCTTTTCCAAAGGAGAGAAGATAATGCCTTCCCACAATTCATATCAACCGCTGCAGCGACATTTAAAGGGATGGCAGACCCACGCCGTTAACATAATAATAGGATTATTTTAGCCCCGAGGTTGTGTTTTCCTAAATCCTTGTGAATTCTCCTTGACTTCATCCCTTGACCTCACAGCATTTACCAACGAGGTCAAGGAAAAGTGGTTAGGAAAAGATATAGGACGTAATTATTTTGACTATTTGACGGCAGCCAACGGCTCTGTTCCTTTACGAGTCTCAGTCTATGGTCCCAGTACGGTCAACATCAGGACCTGCTCCAAGTGGAATGCAGCCGTCATTAGTGGTATGAAATACACCGCCGTGTATTATCACATTATGCATTTATAATACTATTTATACACACAGAGGTGTAACAAATTATGCAAAATCACATGAACTAATCAAACTTATGTTGAAAGCAACAAATTGCGTTCCACTGAAAGCTACGTGTGTTTGTTATTGAGTAACTCAGCAGCATTACAGCTCGCTTGGAGTCGTTGATTTGGACGATGGGAATGTGTAGAAGATGACATCATATGACCACAACAATCCCAGTTATCGTCCAGCCACAATGTTCACCTTGTTCCTCTTCCAGGTCCCAGCAGTCTGTCGTTCAGGAGTCACACCTGTGGAGAACTGAGATCGGATCATGTGGGAGAGGAAGTCACTCTGTGTGGCTGGGTCCAATACCTCAGGTATTATTCTGTTACTGCCCACGTTGTTTTCAAACACTGGGGGCTTTAAATAGCAATGAGAGGTTCCCCCTATGGGGACCATGAATGTCTGTACGGCGTGTTATTTCAGACCATCTAATAGTCATTGACATGCTTCAGTCTGGATCAAAGACTGACGCTGCTGTCCCTAAAATGGCAAAAAATGCCCCGAAATTCTGTGAAGTTCACGACACGTTCATTTGTACTAACTCAGCCCTGTCAGTAAGGCCTCATATGATGGAAGCTCACAGGGGACTTTATTACAATTATTATGATATTCCACATATGTATGTGTTGTTTGAGTATAAATGAAAATGCAATAATCAGGACAATGTTCAAACGTTGATTCAGATTTGAAAATTAGAATGCAATATAAACAGTGTAGCCTGATTTAATCTTTTATGCAGGCAATATTTAAGTCAAAATGAAAAAGCATTTTTCTAACCATTTGAAAATGTAAACAGTGTTTGTCATTTCATTTTAATTTCTAAATCTAATTTTCAAAAAACAACATTTAAGTCACAATAACAAAAAATGAAATGTAATGTAAAGCTCTCTCACTGGTGTTTGGGACACGTGTACGTCACTATTACACTTCCTGTGACCTCTCCATACCTTATTCTATCTGGGATAAAGATATGCACTTCCATCTATATTACAACTTGAGGGTTGCAGAGTTGGTGTTTCGCTCCCTTGGTCTCACATGAAATAATATTTTATATATATATACAGTTGTGGTCAAAAGTTTACATACACTTGTAAAGAACATAATGTCATGGCTCTCTTGAGTTTCCAGTTATTTCTACAACTCTGATTTTTCTCTGATAGAGTGATTGGAACAGACACTTCTTTGTCACAAAAAACATTCATGAAGTTTGGTTCTTTCATGACTTTATTATGGGTTAACAAAAAAAGTGACAAAATCTGCTGGGTCAAAAATATACATACAGCAACATGAATTAGCAATTTTGGTGACTTAGAAAGTTGTGTCAATGAAATGAGCTTCATAGCATGGCCTCTTAACTTCTTGTGAGTGATTATGAGTGACTACAGCTGGTGACTTCTCTGAGGCCATTTAAATAGGGCTCATTGGATACAAACGCCCACAAACGCTACAATGGGAAAGTCAAAGGAGCTCAGCATGGATCTGAAAAAGTGAATCATTGACTTGAACAAGTCAGGAAAGTCACTTGGAGCCATTTCAAAACAGCTGCAGGTCCAAAGAGCAACAGTGCAAACAATTGTTTGTAAGTATAAAGTGCATGGCACTGTTTTGTCACTGCCACGATCAGGAAGAAAACGCAAGCTATCACCTGCTGCTGAGAGAAAATTGGTCAGGAGGGTGAAGAGTCAACCGAGAACCACCAAAAAGCAGATCTGCCAAGAATTAGAAGCTGCTGGAACACAGGTGTCAGTGTCCACAGTCAAGCGTGTTTTGCATCTCCATGGACTGAGAGGCTGCCGTGCAAGAAGGAAGCCCTCGCTCCAAAAGTGGCACCTTAAGGCTTGACTGAAGTTTGCTGCTGATCACATGGACAAAGATAAGACCTTCTGGAGGAAAGTTCTGTGGTCAGACAAAACAAAAATCGAGCTGTTTGGCCACAATGCCCAGCAATATGTTTGGAGGAGAAAAGGTGAGGCCTTTAACCCCAAGAACACCATGCCTACCGTCAAGCACGGTGGTGGTAGTATTATGCTGTGGGGCTGTTTTGCTGCCAATGGAACTGGTGCTTTACAGAGAGTAAATGGGATAATGAAGAAGGAGGATTACCTTCAAATTCTTCAAGATAACCTAAAATCATCAGCCCGAAGGTTGGGTCTTGGGTGCAGTTGGGTGTTCCAACAGGACAATGACCCCAAACACACATCAAAAGTGGTAATGGAATGGCTAAATCAGGCTAGAATTAGGGTTTTAGAATGGCCTTCCCAAAGTCCTGACTTAAATCCCATTGAGAACATGTGGACAATGCTGAAGAAACAAGTCCATGTCAGAAAGCCATCAAATTTAACTGAACTGCACCAATTCTGTCAAGAGGAGTGGTCAAAGATTCAACGAGAAGCTTGCCAGAAGCTTGTGGATGGCTACCAAAAGCGCCTAATTGAAGTGAAAATGGCCAAGGGACATGTAACCAAATATTAGCACTGCTGTATGTATATTTTTGACCCAGCAGATTTTGTCACTTTTTCTGTTAACCCATAATAAAGTCATGAAAGAACCAAACTTCATGAATGTTTTTTGTGACAAAGAAGTATCTGTTCCAATCACTCTATCAGAGAAAAATCTGAGTTGTAGAAATAACTGGAAACTCAAGAGAGCCATGACATTATGTTCTTTACAAGTGTATGTAAACTTTTGACCACAACTGTGTATATATATATATATATTATATTATATTCTATTCTAACCATGTTTCTGCCTCCAACAGGCAAGACCTGTTTGTCATCCTGCGAGATTTCAGCGGCTTGGCCCAAGTTCTAATCCCTCAGGAGGAAGTAAGCACGATAACAATTCAAGTCCAACAAAGTTCTTTTTGTTTAGGTGGATGGTCGAGTGTTAAACTACTTTAACCTTTTGTTTCCTGTGGTTTTCAGTCCGCGAGTCATTTGAAAGCAGTGCTGCGCGATCTCACAGCCGAGTCTGTCATCAAGATAACGGGAACGGTCAGAAGACGACCCGCGGGGCAGGAGAACAAGGTGTGTGTGTGTGTGTGTGTGTGTGTGTGTGTGTGTGTGTGTGTGTGTGTGTGTGTGTGTGTGTGTGTGTGTGTGTGTGTGTGTGTGTGTGTGTGTGTGTGTGTGTGTGTGTGTGCGTGCGTGCGTGCGACATTCAACACTTGATTGTATGGAAACAACATCATGTTTTTACTCTATTGATTCGTCTCTATTCACTTGTAAACTAACCTCATTTTTTGCCGATGGCTTATTAACACTTTACCGGAACAATAAATCTGAACTATAATCGGTCAATTAAATAAATTGAAATGCCAAAATACAAACAAATAAATTCAGTAAAATACGAAATGTTATATGTAATTCCATTCATTTACTCGCCACAATTAAATAAAAAAAACATACTGATTTTAAAATGATTTATTAGAGTATAAAGCACTACGAGGTTGTGCACCAGACTACGTAATGTAAGCTAAAAACACATCATTTTATTCTGGCTCTTATGTAGTATTTTTTTAACTTTGTTTTTATTATTTATACTTTTATCATCTTTACTTTTTTTTTACTCTATTTTGTTTTATCAACATTTTACTGTTGATCTTTCTGATTTATTTGATTCTATTTTATTTTACTCCATTTAATACTTTTAACGTCCTACGTTTTGTCAATCGCCTGTAACGCTCTTTAAAGTTGATGAGGTTTGTGTAAAATGAAGTTTGATTGATCAACAATGCAATTCGGCATTTATAAATTAGGAAAAAGCTCCCTTGCACGTCTTCTAACATATGTGTGTACCGTATTTTTCGGACTATAAGGCGCACCGGATTATAAGGCGCACTGTGAATTAACGTGTCTATGTTCACACATAAACCGCACCGGATTATAAGGCGCATTAAGCAAAACAACACAGTCCGGTAAATCAAACTTTATTCAACTCAGTTGTAACAACAAATACCGGTACAGAAAAATACACTCACTTATCGATTCATTCCTCTTCCACAAATCCATCGAATTCTTCATCTTCAGTGTCTGAGTGAAACAGCTGTGCGATTTCGGCATCAAGAATGCCCGAATCCCTCTCGTCATTTTCCGAGTCAGTCTTGTTGCTGTTATCGGTACTTGGCTGTTCAGTGATGATTCCAGCTTTCGTGAAACCTCGGACGACAGTTGCGACCGATGGTTACTTGTTGTGCTTATTGATCGATTTTGACTTTTAGTTTAGACATTACATTCCTGTTACGGGGCCGATCAGGTAGTGACACAGCGTACCGTAATGCTCCGAATATCCATTGAGCGGAGCGGCTTCGTTGCTTACCAAAGTCATACTTACACATTTCGACAGATTTTTGAGCGCATTGTACCACATAAAATCGATCAATAAGCACAACAAGTAACCATACATAAGGCGCGCTGGATTATAAGGCGCACTGTCAATTTTTGAGAAAATTTAAGGATTTTAAGTGCGCCTTATAGTCCGAAAAATACGGTAATTTAATTCTAAAATAATGTAAAGACATGAATGAACGTGAAATACACGTGATGATGTGTATTGTATTTCACTTTAAATCTTTGTATGATTGTCTGAAAACCAGGAAGCATAACCACTAGACCATGTGGGAGTGCACAGGAACAAATATCCAACCATCTTTTTCACTAAACCTCTTTAATCATATCAAGGATTACATTGAAGTGCTGTAATATGCTGTTAAGTTTTCAATGTAAATCTGAATTTTCTGGGTATCTGTAAAGAGTCTTCCTCTGAACGTTGGTGGCTGGCAGAGCAAACATTGGAAGAAGTCTTTTTTTATTCATCTTCTCATTCAACAGGGGATGCCAACCGGGGAAATAGAAATCCTGGCTCAGGCTGTGGAGGTTTTTAATGTGTGCCGGAAGTTGCCTTTTGAAATTAAAGACTTTGTTAAAGTAAGTTAACAATTTTACAAATGTTCAAGCAGGTAATGTGTTTTATTATCGTTATTAATCGTGAATGATTGTGTTTCTGTTGTATGGTTGTACAGAAATCTGAGTCTTTGCGGATGCAGTATCGCTACCTGGACCTGAGGTCCTCTCAGATGCAGAAGAACCTTAGACTGAGGTCTCAGCTGGTGATGAAGATGAGGGAGTACCTGTGTAATGTGCACGGTAAGGACAACGGGATTCACTTCCTCCCTCGTCTTTCTTCTTTACAGCTGGTGGTCGTCCCAAACCGGGAAACACTGTGGCAGGTTGCTCCTCCGTCACAGAGCAGTCACACACAGACTGACCAACACACCTTTGTCTGTCGACCTGCATCAAATTAGAGGACAAGGAGGAAACTATGGAAGCCCTGGTTCTGGTGAATTCTGGTGATCCATTTTCTAAATCTGATCTGCTTTGTTTTCAGGTGAAAGGTGTTATCAGGAGAATCTTTATTAGTTCCTTGAATGTTTTTTTAATATGTGAAAAGGGGAAAAGAAAGTTTGAGAATGTTTTTGTTTTGTTTTGTCAGGACCATTTTTTCAAGTGTTTGTTGTAATTCTCATTTTGGCCACAAGAGGCTGCCGTGCACCACTACTCCATGTTCTAAATAAGACTAACAGCATCCACGTTTTAATTTCTCCATACACTGTAAACACAAGGTACAGGTATTGCATGTTAGAAAGTTATGTAACATAACTGTCATGTCTTTCTTTTGGCTAGAAATGTATTTCTATCTGCCTTTTAGGGAAAATTAATGCTTTAGTCCTTTTTAGAACATAGTGTAGTGGTGCACTTCAGCCCCTTGTGGCCGAAATGAGCATTACAACAACAAACATCAAACGAAACCTTTTCGTTTCACCTCGTTCTCAAGTAATAACACAGGAGAGAAAACTATTTAGATCAGATTTAGAATGGATCACCAAAATAGTTTCTCAGAGCTTCCATAGGAAAGCATGAAAACACTACACATAAATTACATGATTGTAGATAGAAAATAAGCATGTCTATTTTTTTTGTCATTTGAAGGTTTTGTCGACGTGGAAACTCCTACGTTGTTTAAAAGAACACCAGGGGTAAGAAAGTCCTTCATCATGTAAATATTACAACGACACAGAACCAAAGTCACTTTAACCGTCCTTAAACAAACATTCAAAGGAGCTAAGAATTTGTCTCTTGTATAATCAGTTTGGGTAAAATATCATTTCTCTTAAATTTAGGGAAATGATATAG
The DNA here is from genome assembly GCF_023349555.1 of Cebidichthys violaceus. Taxonomy (NCBI): domain Eukaryota; kingdom Metazoa; phylum Chordata; class Actinopteri; order Perciformes; family Stichaeidae; genus Cebidichthys; species Cebidichthys violaceus. The sequence continues at coordinate 1,438,629 of NW_027176964.1, forward strand.
TCTTTGCTTCCCTCAGACTCTGTTCGTTCTTTTGTGTTTCAGGGAGCCAAAGAGTTTGTGGTTCCGTCCAGAGAGCCGGGCCGGTTCTACTCTCTGCCCCAGAGTCCACAGCAGTTTAAACAGCTTCTGATGGTGGCTGGTGTAGACAGGTGGGGTGTCAGCCTGAGCACAGGAACACTAAACGGTGGTCTGTGTGTGTGTGTGTGTGTGTGTGTGTGTGTGTGTGTGTGTGTGTGTGTGTGTGTGTGTGTGTGTGTGTGTGTGTGTGTGTGTGTGTGTGTGTGTGTGTGTGTGTGTGTGTGTGTATGATCATTTGTTAACAATTCAAAGGAGTTTAAGAAGTCTTTGTCTATGTTCATTGTTGTCACGGTGACAGGTACTTCCAGATAGCTCGGTGCTACCGAGATGAAGGCTCCAAACCGGACCGGCAGCCCGAGTTCACCCAGGTAAAGTGGAGGCGGAATGATAAAAACACCAACAAAGTCCTTTTTTTATCTCACAGTTTTTATTTGATTGAGTAGCACAAAATGTAGCTCAGAAGAATATCAAAAGAACGGCAACAACCATACATTACGGCACATAATACAACATAAATCTTTTGCATCATGAATGTTTCTTGGTCTAGATTTCTTTCGTTTGATTTGTCCTGTTCTTTGACCCAGGAGTGCTTTGCTCGTGGTCCTGGTGTTGACTTGGACGTAGCTAGGTGGTTTCACAGTCCTGACCCGTGTTCTCTGACCGGGCATCCTCTCCTTATCTCTCCCAGGTAGACATAGAAATGTCTTTTGTGGACCAGGCCGGCATCCTGTCCCTGGTGGAGGGTCTTTTACAGGACTCCTGGCCTGCAGACAAAGGTCCCATTCCAGTCCCTTTCCAAACCATGACATATGAAGAGGCCATGAGAGACTACGGTGTGGACAAGCCCGACACCAGATTCAGTATGAAGGTGGGCTGTTTGAATTAATGAATTGAGCTCATTACATGTCTGTAATTCCTGTTCTAACATCAGTGGTGGAGATTTAAATTTTAAGATAAGACCTAAATATACAACTCATTGCTGTCAAAGGCAAGTAATGTTCCTCTGAGTATGAATATGTCAGTGGGTCCAGCAGTGTTCCTGGCTGTTTAAGCACACGCGTCTTTCCGTCTGTCCGTCCAGCTGATCGACCTCCGACAGGTTTTCGTATCCACGGAAATTGAATTCCTCAGATCAGCTCTCAGCCAACCGGGAGGCTCCGTCCAGGCCGTCTGTGTCCCCAGTGGAGCGGTAAGACCAGAACCTGTATTTTCCTCATCAGAGCATGCTGGACTTACAATGCAATAATGATGAGAACCAAAAGCTGTTGCATCACAAACAGAACTATGTTTGAAAAGTAACAGGCTTGCTGGTTTCTTGCCTTTTGTTGACCTGGGTCAGAGCTGTCGGACTCATATGATCCTCTCTGTCTTGTGTTCGACCACAGAAACTGTTTGCTGGGAAAGATTTGGAAGAACTGAAACAAACAGCCAAGACTCAGTTCGGCCAGGTTGGTTTGTTTGTCCTCTTACTTTCTCACCCTCTATTGTCTTGAGATTTTTTTTTAGTGATGGCACCATTTCATGTTACATCAATTTCTTGTTGTTTTGTATTAATGAGCCCTGTAGCATATACGACCTTTGAAGCATTCAAAGTTTAACTAGCTTCAAATCAGCATTTCTTGTTAATATTGGTTATTCGTGACTTAAAAAAAGCCTCCGTCAAAGTTGCAAAACATCTTAAAGGGATAGTTTGGATTTTTTAAAGTGTGGTTGTATGAGGTTCTTCTCCACAGTCAGTGTTTTACTACAGTAGATGGCGTTAGTAGAACCAGACAGGAGCAGAGTAATGTACTGCACAAGACTAATTTGACAAAAAGTCATTTTACCTCACAAAACAAGGGAGTTGCTGCCTTGATCAGTTGTTATTTTTCTATTGTGTGACTTTGGTCTTTTAAAGGATTAGTAATTTATATATTTTTTTCCTCATTTATTTATTTCAGTATTTATTTTACACACATTTATTTATTATAAACTTCAATGGCAGTCTGTAGATCCAGGGTCACTTTTCTGCAATGCAATTTCATGGCAATCCATCCAATAGCTGTTGAGACAGCAATCCAATATCACCACTCCAACTATCCTTTCAAAACTTCTGTCTGATGCATCCAGAGCTTCAGCTACACAAAGGTTTATTGTGAAGGTGCAGTTTCCACCCAGTATTTTCTCAGTATGTCTTTTTTACGTTGTCTCTTCATGTGGGTATGTTTTGTCCCAAGGAGCTCAGCGTGGTGCTGGTCAAAGCCGACGGGACTTTGAAGTCTCCTCTGAAGAAGCTGCTGTCTGTCTCGGCCACAGACGAGCTGCTGCAGAGGACCGGAGCCAAACCAGGAGACCTGGTGCTGATGGTAGCCGGGTCCCTCCACACTGTGGTAAGAGACCCACTGACGTCAAGGGGAAAGTTATTAACATGACGTGTGTATATGTTAATTCTATCTCCTCCTGTCACTCCATCCTTCCCCTTCCTGTCTCACGGGTCTTGCCCCCCCCCCCCCCCCCCCCTCACCGCTCGCAGCGCCCGTTGCTGGGTAATCTTCGTCTGCGGTGTGCGGAGCTCCTGGAGTCACGCGGCGCGTCAGTCCGCGACCCCTCAGCCTTCCACTTCCTGTGGGTTTTAGACTTCCCCCTCTTCTTGCCCAAAGAAGAGGAGCCGGAGCAGCTGGAGTCAGCTCATCATCCATTCACTGCCCCACTGCCAGAGGACACGCAGCTGCTCTACACAGAGCCACAGAAGGTAGTCGCGTAGATTCACTCTTATCTCAGTGTCTTCTTCTAGTCCTTTTTGGAACGTTTAGAAATAATCGTACACGTCATGTGGGATGCATTCCAGGTACGTGGTCAGCACTATGACCTGGTGTTGAACGGCTGTGAGATTGGAGGAGGCTCCATCCGTATCCACAAGGCCTCAGAGCAGCTTCACATCCTGAAGAGTGTCCTCAAGGTCTGTTATTGAGTACCTTGACAGTTTTAGAATTAGGTTGAATAAAATACTGGTCATCACTGCTTTTGAACTGCTTTTTATCCTAACTGTGTGCGCTGCAGGAGGATCCCAGTCTTCTCTCTCACCTGCTGGAGGCTCTGGACTCCGGAGCACCACCACATGGAGGCATTGCTCTGGGTGAGGTCAACTCTGCACGTCACTGAGCTGGTTTAGCAAAGTAAAAAGTAAAAAAGTGTATTTTTACACATTTTACTTTTATTTTTCTTAATTAGGATGCTCCCTTTTACAAAAGGGTTTACCTCCAAACTAGACCCTGGATCATATCCTCACTAGATCTAGGAAACTAGTAGTTTGCAGTGAGGACGGCAGGCCGTGCTGCAGACACTGAGGAGACAGTCACAGATCATTCTGCTTCCCATTCATTTGAATATGAAGAATGGAGCATGGCGTATTTGCTCCCAGTCGCGGATTGACCCATCTGGCTTGTTTCCCATGATCTGATTGAACTTTGACACCGGCGTCCGAATGTCCCACCAGTTAAGCTCCTGTCGGGGACCGAAATCCGCCAGGCAAAATAGAAAGATTTCGAGCGTAGGGTTGTAAACATGTGCTGCAAGAGCTAGCAGGGCTAGTGGGCTAACAACAACAGCAGTGTTGTCTACAGCTCACAGTTTATACATCTATGAGCTGCAAGTTATTGTGTTGACATTGTAGTTGAGCAATACATTTCATTAGATGAACGTAATGATAGATTCAAGGTTAATATTGAACAGTAAACTTTCACTGAAAATGAAACTATTAATATATCTAAAGAAAAACACACATTTCTAAATTACAGTTTAGTATTGCATATCTGCTATATGCCTTATCCATACCACATGTGTGTGATAAGCCAATGTTTGTAGATGAGGTATCAGTTGGGCTGTAGTTCATCATACCCAGTAAGAAAAATATCACTAAATTTAGGACTATAATACAAGTGGACCATTTTGGGTTCAAATATGAGAAACGTTAAAAAAGAATTGTTATAAAAGTGATGTTATTATCAACTTAAGTTGATTTTTGAGTGAATTTTTATTGGTTATCATTTTTATTTGATTATAAATCTCTTCAGCTAGCTAGTTCAACAACCGCTTATTATGCAGCATCAAAGTTAGTAGTGTTAGCTACGTACCTTCTGTTGGCTTGAGGAGCCAATATGATATATTTAACACTGCTACTAAAAAAGCAAAATTCATAAGCTAAAAGGTGAAAATGGTTATATATTATATATATATATAAGTCATTTTTGAACTCTTCCGTGCTTTTCTAGGTTTGGACCGACTGGTCTCCATCATGGTCGGCGCTCCCAGCATCCGTGACGTCATCGCCTTCCCCAAGTCGGTCCGGGGTCACGACCTCATGAGCTGCGCTCCTGACTTTGTGTCCGAGGAGGAGCTGGAGTCTTACCACATCTCTGTCAAATGGCCAGCAGAGCGAGGAGCAGGAGAAGAGGGGAAGTGAGGAGGTAAAGAAGGAAGCGATAAGGAGACATCAGAGGAGAAGGGGTGATACCTTGTCGGGTCTTTGCAACCCACGCAGCAGAGGTCCGAGAGGACAATGAGACGAGATGAGCAGACAACCAGCTGTGAAGACGTCTGCAGCAGGAGGAGCTGTGGCTTCATCTCACTACTGTCACTTTCAAATGGAAGAGAAAAAGGGACCAGCAGACATTATGGAAATCTGAAACATTAACTGCTTAAACAAAGAAGATTGTTTTCAAGTCTCACTGACAGCTAACAACACTTAAGGGCAGACTGATATGTTGGTTTATCGATACTGAACCTCTGTTGTGGTGCTTAGACCGATGCCTCCTACAATCTGTCTTTAATAACAGAAAGATTTATATTAACTATTTCCTCAATTTAAGGACTAGTAGCTCAACTGAATCTAAAGAGCTGCTTATTTTGTATTGTTTGTGTCACATGATGGTTTCAGACCATGTCTCACTTTGATAAGAATAAACATCTGTATAAACTGTAAAATCCACTGCCCTCGTTCTGTGTAAAAAAACAAACAAAAAAAAGCATTTAAATAATCAGCTGAAGCTAATATGAGGCTTCAGCTGTCTAAGTTGTGGGTGTCTTCCAAATGTCTTTTTATCACAAAATTCCCTCATGTGTATCCAGATGGTGTTCCCTTGCTGAGTTTTGTGAAGGGATAGAAACACAAAGAGAGAGTATTGCACCCAAAGCATAATGACTTCTGAAGTTACTCATTTGGAACAAGCACTGTCACTTATACTGGAATCGCTTTAAGAAGGAAACCTTTAACAGTTAACATTAACAGCAAAACTATTTCAATGTACTTATGATTATTGCTATGAGACAGACTTGGACAATGTCAACCTTTCTTTTAATATCATACTTTCATATCATACAAGTTTACAGGGAATAAAGAGAAATTAATGTCAGCTCAATTTAGAAACTGCAGATACAAAATGGCACACTAACCTAGGACTGCATTACAAACATGGTTTGAATATTCCTGATTGATAAGATAATGACCAAAAATACACATAGACAAGAATGTTCACTTCACATGTAGATACATGCGCTTCACTGCACTTGGTTTTCTGTGCTCCATGGGAGAAAACGGGGCCAGATTTACTGAGGCTTTTCAATTCAATCCAATTTTATCTGTATCTCCCATTATCACAAACCAGAAATTTACAATCTTTACAACATACACCGTCTTCTGTCCTTGGACCCTCGTATCAGATAAGGATATACAGTATATATACTAACTGTATATATACAGTATATATACTGTATATATGCTGTTTATATACATATATATGTATATATATATATATATATATATAGATACGTTATATGTGTGTGTATATATATATATATATATATATATATATATATAGATGTGTACATATATGTATATATGTATACATATATTTATATAAATATACATATATATGTATATATACGGTATATGTGTGTACATATATGTACATGAATATTAATTTAATTTTATATATATTATATATATATATATATGCATTTCATTCAGGATAATCATTATACGTTTATGTGTCTAAAAATAATGCAACACTTAGTGTGTGAGAGATTGCATGAGAGAAGGGCTGCGGTCAGGAAACAAGAGGCCTCAACATGGAACATGGAAACTTGTTGGAACAAGGGTTACGGGTTAGGTCCTGACACAGGCGGTCCCAAGTGCAGCGGGGACTCTCCACCATCCCCCAGATGAAGGTTATAAAGAGGCACGCATGTCTTTTGTTAGATTAGTTGACCTCCAGACGACTCTGTTTGTTTGTACTTTGTATTGATGCAAATAAACCAACGCAGAGAGAATACTGTCCAATCTCATTGGTGGTTTGTGATTTCTCATTCCTTTGTAGTGGGACCCAGTGGCGTCTCACCTTGTGTTAGATAGCAACAGTAATTAATTTGATAGCAAGATATTAATTGTGGAAAGAATCGGTTTCCAATTTCTCAAAATGGTTGCCCATGTTACCCTTGCAACCCTTACTGTGGAGCCCTGCAATGCCAGTGTGTTATAGGAAATTCCTGTCATTGATAACAAACATCCCTCTTTGTCCTTGTCATTCTGATGTCCTCACAATGGCTATAAATGACTGAAACTCTGCAACCAATCATATGAATGTGAAGCAGCAACACATGAAGCATAATTTAGCTTCCCCACATAAATATAAGGTCACACTCCTTACTTGATCACACAGTTTTACTGATAGAAAGAGGTGAGTTTATACCACAAACTCCTCACCCAAGTTATGATTGGATTATACTTGGACACCTTACTTATTGTACTAATATAGTCATACAGAAGAGGAATCATTAATAAACTACATGTAGGTTGTTTTGCTTATCTGTTACATTCCCTGGGTTTACAATGTTACTCTAAACAATTTCACCGTAAATTAATGGTAAATTACTGGCAACAGGGACGCCAGTAATTTACTGTTTTTTGAAGCTACTGTAATTTAGCTTTATGGTATTTTACCGTATACTGGATTACAGTATGTGATGGTAGGATAACTGGTGTGTGTGTGTGTGTGGTTTTTTGTTGTTGCTGCTGTTTACATTCCATATGATGCAATTTTAAATAAAAAAACAACAAAAAACCATATTTGTATGCCCATGTAATAACTTCTTCTGCTCAAATATTCGTTGTAAATACAAAAAAAAAAAAACGATGACGACACCAGCGATAACCCGGAAGAGAAGCGGCCCCCGCGTGACCTCTTAGCTGTGTACGTAACGAGAGGAGCGATGACTGAACAGAGGTGTGATTGTTCCGCTTGGCCCTCGACACCAGCGAGGTAACGAGGAGAATAAGGAGCGCAGTCAAGCTGTCCCACTAACGGAATGTCGTTACAGACAGAAACGACGCTCGGTTATTCGGGGGATTTCGTCAGACAGACGTCGGACGTTGCTAAACGGGCAGCCAGCTAATCTAAATTAGCCCTGTGTGTCGGTTCTTTGACAGCTCCAGCTGTTCGCTACATGACGTGTTAATCAGGAACGTGATCGCCAGGTGTGAAGCAGCTCGTTAGCTGCTTTCGTTGACAGCCACGTCAGCTAACGTTAGCTTAGCGCTATAGCCCTCCGCTCTGACATTTTGAGAGCACTTCTGTGCTGTTGGTTCGGTGTTGTGAGTCACATTATCCATCAAAAAGCTTCAAAGGACAATGGCTCCGATGGGTATCCGGTTGTCTCCGCTCGGCGTGGCGATGTTCTGCCTCCTCGGAGTCGGCGTCATCTACCACCTGTACGCGGGGGTCATCTCTAACCGCTGGGCTGCTTTCAGGTCAGACTCCTCTCTCGCTCGCTCTCTCGCTCTCTCGCTCTCTCTCTCTCTCTCTCTCTCTCTCTCTCTCTCTCTCTCTCTCTCTCTCTCTCTCTCTCTCATGTCCATACACGATGATGATATATAACGTTATCTCTCACCGCAGGTAACGTTAGAAACAGTGTCCAGTCCCTTGTATGCGAGATGTAACTACAGTTCATGTTAATGTACGTTCAATCAAGCAGCTGCTTCCTGAACTTGTATATTTGTTTTTAAAGTACAGACTTTAATTTGTCTGCATTACCGTCATCTGGCTTCCAGTGGTCTGTGGGAAACACAGATTAGTCTCTGCAATTGTCTGATTGTGAAATAGTGAATGAGCACAACATTTCGGCATTATCTGAAAAGTATACCAGGGGGAAATGTTTAAAAAGTTCCTTCTCTCATTTACTTTCCAAGAGCATGACTTACCTTTTCATCAGGTAAAAGTTATTAATGTTTCCAGTCATTTCTAACATGTTTGTTGTGTCCCTTTGTCTCTGCAGACAGAGTAGCAAAGTGGATCTGAGGGACCTGCTGGCTGTCTCGGTGGAGGCTGCTGTGCTCGGTGGCACAGAGGTAAAAAGACATGTTTAACTATTGACAAAGGTTGAGTAGGCTTTTATAGTATACATGTTTAACTGAGATCAATTACACATAGTTTTTTGTTTGATCAGGCTTTTGAGCTGGAAGTAGGGGTGTAACAATACACGTATTCGTATTGAACCGTTTGGTACAAGGCTCACGGTTCGGTACGCAATACGAACTGAACAATATGTTCGAACTACAAAATTTCACGATTTTCAGGAAACCGGCTGGGCGAATCTCTGAGAAAAGTCGTAGCATGCGATTCCCGATCAGGCCGCACGTTTTGATGTATTTTTTGCGCAGGTGTTGGCAACGCTGCGTGACGAGAAGTGTGGCAAACTTTTGTACATTCGCCCGGAAGAATATGATGATTATTAAGCCCGCAGGATTATAGTCAGTGTGGCTTTGTAGCACAAAGGCTGTAACACTGCCTGTGCAAAAGCACACTGAATAATACTATTGCATTTGGAAAATGCAGAAGCTTAAATTGTGGGAAATTTAATATTCTCTCAGTGGAGCCACTGCGCTCAACATGGCAACCCACCCGAAGTAACAGACAACGTGCTGTTTGACACTCCCACCGTGGAAGAACAACAATCTACACTGGAGAGTGTTGTTTGTTCTGGGAGAGGCGCGCTATGCTAAACTAGTTTATCAGGAAAACCAACAGTAACACGCACGCTACAAGCTCTCTCCGCAGCATTTAGGTAGCTACTCCCTACCGATTACAACAGGGCTAAAGCAATTGCCACAGCGATTTTTATATTTATTGCCGGGGATATGAGACCTACTCTGGAGTGGAAAACCAGGCTGTACGAACAACCTTAATGTTATTGAGCCTCGTGACGCTACTCATTCACATGCTCATAATTCCTGCTTCGTAAAAGAAAACAAAAGCCCAAACAGAGAATTAAATGTCCGAGGACCCGCTGTTTCTCTGACAACAGACTGCCGGACGTGACGGACTACACAAAGCTACCTGACTGTAACGACACATTACCTCACTACTGAATGATATGAAGAACCATGTTCTTCAGACACAAAGCTACCTGACTGTAACGACACATTAGCTCACCACTGAATGAGATGAAGAACCATGTTCTTCAGACACAAAGCTACCTGACTGTAACGACACATTATCTCACTATTGAATGAGATGAAGAGCCATGTTCTTCAGACACAAAGCTACCTGACTGTAACGACACATTATCTCACTACTGAATGAGATGAAGAGCCATGTTCTTCAGACACAAAGCTACCTGACTGTAACGACACATTATCTCACTACTGAATGAGATGAAGAGCCATGTTCTTCAGACACAAAGCTACCTGACTGTAACACATTACCTCACTACTGAATGAGATGAAGAGCCATGTTCTTCAGACACGCCCCTTGAGTCTCACCAGCGAGGATTTGACATTTCTGCTTTTTTGCTGTATTGAAGACGTACCGAGCCGTGACACCACTGTATCGTATTGAACCGAACCGAGAATTTTGTGAACCGTTACACCCTTAGCTGGAAGTATTAAATTATCTGACAGTAGCCACGGATACTTAGCAAGTTACAGTTACTTTTAAAATCTGTATTTGTCAAAACATTTTTTTTAAATCTGTCTTTAGTTTCACACCTTACGGAGTAATAACTTGTATATTGTCAGGGTGTCCCTTATCACCCGTAGGACCAGTCTCATGCTTAGTATACTTTATAATATTTAGGATTTTCCAGTGTAGATTTAGGATGAGTGTGCTGTCCCCCACATGTTTGACCGGTTCATTGTTGGATGATTATTGGTGACGTTCAAAAACACATTTTCTCACTTCTTTGACCCTACCGTCTACAATAAAGTCTATCTTATCTTATCTTACATAAGGAATAGGTGGCTTACTGAAACTAAGAAGTGTGTGTGTGTGTGTGTGTGTGTGTGTGTGTGTGTGTGTGTGTGTGTGTGTGTGTGTGTGTGTGTGTGTGTGTGTGTGTGTGTGTGTGTGTGTGTGTGTGTGTGTGTGTGTCCCTCCCCCAGGTGAAGAAGGTGCGCCATGAAAATGGCCTGCAGGAGAAGTCAAAGGGCAAGACGAAGGAGGGAGCCAGTGAGCTTCTGACCATGGGAGACCTGCAGTCTCATAGGAAGATGTTTAACCTCATAAGCAACACCTTCCCTGATGTCACGGTGAGCTCAAATGGCTGTAGCTGTCATCTATCTACCGTGGTAAAGAATACCTGTTTTTGTTTGGCAGATCCCAAACATAACTAGTTCCACTTGTCCAGACGGTTAATATCACAAACTGGAGACTATCATGAACCAGGCTGTAAACCACAGAACCGAGGCTTTGATGTGACGTTGAAGGAGGACCTGTAGGTAAACTTCATTTAAGCATAAGCCAAAGGCACATGACTCATACTTGTGCCTGCATGTGTTCAGGTGAACAGCGAGGAGCATGACAACATGGTGGACAAGGCTGCATCCTGGAACCGAGTCATTCCTGCCGACATAATAGACAAGATAGAGGGGGGCAAGGACGTCCCCGCTGAGAGCGTCACAGTGTGGATCGACCCTCTGGATGCTACTCAGGAATACACAGGTGGGCATTGTTGTCTTTGCAGAACAAGCTCATGGCATTCACAGTGAAGGGTACATTGCAAAATGTTGAGTTTCAAAAACATCAGAAATGATTATATAAGGTTTGGTGGACACACTTGTTTGTCTTGGGTATGTTTTTTTTTTTCTCAACCATTATCTATGGAAAGCTGACCTAACATTCATGGCCCTTTTGTAGCAGGGTCCTCTTTTAAGAGAAAATAAAAAGAACACATTTCTCCTCTTCCCTGTAGTTCTATTTATCAATCTAGATAGATTCGGTGTGAGTTGTTGAGTGTTGGAGGTATCGGCGGTAGAGATGTCTTTCTTCTCTCGGCTTGTGGTGCTCACAGTGCCATAAAAATACATTTGAAAAACTCAACAGCAACGCCTACAAATCATGACCCCAGTCTCTCAGGATAAATCCGCAGACCTCGTTGTGAGCAATTTCATGTGGGAACTATTTTTTTTGTGCCGAGGTACACCCGCTTACCGTATCACAGCGCAGAAGGAAGCGGGCGTCTGCTCGGCGATGCGTACAGTGACACAGTTGGCGGGTGTAGTTTGGTAGAAAGAAAACGGTTTGGTGCCTGTGTGACCCAGTAGAAAATGTTCAGTGGCCTTTAGTGCTCAGGGTTAGGAACCACTATCTCAGGGTCCTTTCACACCTACTTTGTTAGTCCGGACTTTTGGACTTTTCTGCTTGATCTGAACAAAAATCACACGTGTGGAACCAAACAGCCGAACCTTGGTTGGATGAAAAGAGGCGGTCTCTGTCGGGTTCACTTTGTTTCTACTGTGAACTCATTTTTGTGGATGGTTCGGACTTTCTGACCAATCAGAGGAAGTTCTGGCAGGCCAGTGTTATGTTATAAGAGTAGCCTCCTTTTTGAGGAGGGCACTGAGAGAGAACAGTGGTCTCTGTTTCTGTCATCACACGTGAGGCTTCCCTGGCATTAGGTCCAGCTGGACATCCTGGATCTCCATCATGTTAATGGAATGTGCATAATTACAATGAAGAGGGGCAGTGGGCACTGTCGGCCTAGTTAACGTATACCTGAAACCACTGCAGTCTTCTTTTTGTTATTAATAAGGACAAAAATGTTTACAAGACACACATCTGAACAAATATGGATTTTGCTGCATGTGAGAGACACGCTGACACTTATCTCTGTATCTGGTCTCCTCTGTCCATCCGTCTTTGTCCCTGTTCCCTCCATGATCCTGTTACCTCTTCATCTCTCACCGTCTCCTGTGTCCTCCGGCTATCTCTCCATCTTTATCTGCTCATCTCTCTCCCCGTAGAGAATCTGGTGAAGTATGTGACCACAATGGTGTGCGTGGCCGTAGATGGTAAACCAGTCATCGGGGTCATACACCAGCCGTTCTCTGATTTCACTGGTAAGAGTGTGTGTGTGTGTGTGTGTGTGTGTGTGTGTGTGTGTGTGTGTGTGTGTGTGTGTGTGTGTGTGTGTGTGTGTGTGTGTGTGTGTGTGTGTGTGTGTGTGTGTTACGCATGCTGCCTCCATGCCTTTAGGGGAAGAACCTGTCAAATTTGCTTTCTAGAGCTGTAATAGTTAAGACGATGGTCGATAAAATAACATGTATTGAACTTCTTCTTCCCCCTCTCTAATCCCCCCTCAGCCTGGGCGTTTGTAGGTCAGGGGTCAAATATGAGACCCCGTCCGTCCTACAGTGTCAGCCCTCCGAAGGCGATCGTATCACGTTCCCACTCCGGAAAAGTAAAAAGCTTTGTTCAGGATGCTTTTGGAAACGGCACAACGATCATAGGAGCAGGTGGAGCAGGTGAGAACAGTTTTAATTAATTTTAATTAACTTTTACATTTACAAAATATTTATTTTTAAAAGGACTGCATGTGCAGACGAAGCTCAAAGGAGATATCTGCAACTATGATTTCAAGTAGAAACGACCCACAGGGAGACGTGCAAATTCACGCTTAGATTGCTTCTTTTTCTTAACTGTTAAAAACAATACGGTCAATTTGGTTATTATTATTTTGATTTGTAATTTTTTTCTTCATTAGCTTGCTAAATGTTGCAACTTACATGTAGCTATGGGCTTCTACAAGCTATGTATAAGAGAAATTTGGCTGGTCCACAGTATCGCAGTGCTTTTCTTACAGTGGATATTTTTTTCACTGGTTTTATTAATGACAACTGTAGGAAAGTCTGCAATCCAATCCGATGCTTTAGTATTATGCCTTTATGGCTCATTGGGACTCCTAGATGGAACACAGGGGAAATTAAAACTTGATATTTTCACAAGGTTTAACCTGACCACAATCACACAGTGATGGTAAGGAGGTTCGCTTTTTCACTTTCCCCACTCAGCTTTATCCCACCAGCCCGGGGTCACCTGTGTCCTAATGTCCATGGAAAAGACCTGCATTGTTTAAAAATTGGACAAATTTAACATCTATGTTTACCAAGAGTTTATGAAACAGTTTATGAAAGAGCAATTTGGTTTTCAGACATTGGTAAAATTACCACAAACAAACACAAACATCACCAAGAAAAGTGTCGGCCTACAAGCGTTTACGTTGCCTGTTACATAAAGTATCAGCTCCACGAGGTGAGGAGGGAAATCTGACCTGAACTCCTGTAAAGCAGAAGGCTTTTCCTCCACTGAGGGAGCGCAGCCAGCAGTGAAGAGGTTTATGAGAAATATGATCTTAATTTGTAGGAGTAGATATCAGAATACTATAGTACTAGTGTGGTAAAGAATACGTTGACCATTGTTTTATTCTATCTCTGTCTCTCTCTGTCTCTGTCTCTCTCTGTCTCTGTCACAGGATATAAGGTCCTGTCACTTCTGGCGATGCCTTTCAGTGAAACCGGTTCTATGGACCAGGCAGACGTTTACATCCACGTCACCTTTATTAAGAAATGGGACATCTGCGCTGGTGCAGCACTCCTCGATGCACTGGGTAATTTATTTTCAAATACATTTTATACAGATATTACTAGAACTCTTTTTGGTTTGCGCCTGTTGTTTAGTGGACTACGTTTCAGCACATTCTGATCCGAATGTTGGTGAATCCATATTGGTGCATGAAAGTACGTGACGATTTTCCATCTGAGCCTCACCGACTTCACTCTGCTAAATGCTTGTGCAGCATTCCTGTTATCTATGGAAATAAGATACCTTGCACCACTCATAAAGAGCTGGATATCACTTCAACTTCAAAGGAGATCACACACTCAAAGGCCTGTCTTACGCTAGGGACTTATTATTATGACCTCGATCTTTTCAGCCAACCTGATGCCAGAACACACAGCAGGGTTTTTCTGACCATTAGAAGACTTGGACATTGCGCAGACACATTTTTGTTAACAGAGACTCCATTTTATTTATTGTTTTGGTTGTGTGGTTTCATTTTATTCATGTTTTATTTATATAGGATATTTTAATATTCCAGTTTCTGAATATTCTAAATAATTAAAAGTTCATTGCTCGTTAAACTGGTGCACTTGCATTGTTATGCTATTATATTATCATTATATCAGTGGCATAAAAATGGTCTTAAAATCTTTTATTTGTGTGAGTGTTTATATATATCGTCCAACAAAAGTAATTATGGTTACAGGCCTACAAACTAAGCCCTATTGTATTTTTATGTTCTTAACGAATGTGTCGTTTTCATCTCTTAAATGGATGTTTAATGGGGGAAGTGCACTGAACCAATGACATGTAAACTCCATGATTGTAGGTGGCCACATGACGACGCTAAAGGGAGAGGACATCGACTACAGTGGAACGCCGCTCAACAAAGGAGGACTGGTGGCCAGTGTTGGTGTGGACCATAAGGCCTTACTTGAGAGACTACCAAACTGGGAACCTGAAAAGCACTGAGCGCCAAGACAGAGCCATTGGTAGTTCGGTCAGGTTGTGGAAAGGGCAACATGTGGCAGCGATTTTCTATAAGAGCGGCCCGCGCCATTTCATCGCCGTGTGACACCAAACATCCGCCGATCGGATGGATGGGAGTCACCGCCACGGGCCACCGAGTAGGACTGTGCAGGAACCAACATGGCTGCCGCTGGATACTGCAATGGCTGACACAATGGCTCTGAACTCACACTCCTGGACATGCACACATACTTGCAGCTAGGAGAAACGGTACACCTTCCTCTCCACATGCACACAAACACATGCTCTCCACCTTCAGAGGACAATGTGATCGCGACTCTGTCAAACTGAGGCGCACAATGCAGAACCTGCAGAACCTATGGAGGGACTGACATGATATTAAGACCCATCTACATCACATGAGATTCCAATGAAAACACATGATTCAGGAACACCTTGTATTTCAGACAGGCACGGTAGCATTAAAGTCACCATCAGTGAACCGACAAGCTATCATGTTTTGAGACTGGATAGAAATATGGAATACGATCAACAAACCCTCTGTTCACCAGCATCAGTATGCCACAGTTCACCTAATACCGTCTTAAAGTGGTCCGCTGCTTCAAAGTCGTCATCAGAGACAGAGCATTTCAACTTTGGATCGACGGTGAATTCTGTTTCTCATTCATCAACAGTTTATTGGCCTTGTCCACACTGTAGACGCGGGTGTCTCAAACCCTGGGTC
Source organism: Cebidichthys violaceus (assembly GCF_023349555.1). NCBI lineage: Eukaryota > Metazoa > Chordata > Actinopteri > Perciformes > Stichaeidae > Cebidichthys > Cebidichthys violaceus. Next base: position 1,454,289 of record NW_027176964.1, read on the forward strand.
AAGAGGACCCAGGTAGTATGTTTTCAAAAGACTGGGTCTCAGTGCAACATTGGGTTGACCTTTGCTTCAAGAAAATCAATTTAATGAAAACTCATTTAGGGCTGGGCACTATGGAGGAAATCAAATATCACTATTTTTGACCAAATGCTTCTATTGGAAAAATGATCTTTAGTAACCACCAAACGTTTGGATGTTAGTTAGTTGACATATGAGTCTGGGAGTGTTTACAAAAAGGTCAACTACTAAAATTGTCTGAATTAGGCCAACTCAAAACAATAGCAAATTAATTAATTTACTAAGTTACCAATGAAATGACTAAAGGGAAAAGGGGGGAAATTTAAAGGAAATGATGTCTGTTATCTTATCTTTTGTCTGAGTAAACCTATTCTCAGTTATGTTGTGATTTTTGTTTGCATATATAACGAGAGTAAGGAAACACCCCCTCACTCTCCACACACACACACACACACACACACACACACACACACACACACACACACACACACACACACACACACACACACACACACACACACACACACACACACACACACACACACACACACACACACACACACAGAGCGCGCAATAGGATAACTGCAACGTGTCTACTGAGAGAAGCAAAATAAACATCCTAGTCTACCAGGAGCAGGAGGGGCAAAGTTGAAGGGATGCTGTGTGTCCGGCAGTGTGAGCAGGGACAGGGATGTATTTAAAGTGGACATATCATGGCTCCCCTTCTTAATTAACATGCACCCAAGGCTTGAGAACTGCCTTTGCCAGTGCAGCATATTTTTCTCACATGCTAATCAGAGCAGACTGGGCTTCTTCAGCCCATAAAGCTTCCATAAAGCACCGTTACGCTCCGTTTCTCCACGCATCATCACCTCTCCGGTACCAAATGTGTTGGTTGTTTTTTTTTTTTAATTTAAAGACAGGATGGCAGCATTGACTGTTGAGGACAAAATCAAGTCCTGTCCAATATGTACAGTCTCATTCAGGACTGGCAGTCTGCCACATGGGCGGTGCTGAAGAAAAGCATTTGAGTGGTTGGGTGGTGTCCTTTCACCCAGACCACTCAAACCCGTTTGGAAACCACTTCTGCTACTGAACCATCAGCTGTGCACTCTCCAAACCTGAAGAGTGACACCTCAGTACTACTCGTATGTTGATGAAGACTGGACTGTACACTGTGTAAGACCCGTGTACCTGCATGGTTTTGTATTTTGAGTAACTCTTTTAACCTTACTGAAAATGTCTTTCTGTACCGTCTGCCAACATCTGCATTGTGTGTTCATCAACAAACACCGACACGAAGTTGGACTTGAATTTTTACAGCGAAACGGGAACTCATGTGTCTTGAAGAAGAAACACTGACTAGTGACCTGTCTAATGATCTAATGATCCGTTTGTATAAGTGATAACCTTGTATAGACCCAACATGTGTATAGAGGTTACGAGCTAAACGTTCATTCAACTTATTAGGCTGCACACTGAAGACAATGGATGACTAGGAGACGCTGTCAGCAGGTTAAAGGCTTCGTCCCGATGGTGTGATGTTGACAATAAAAAGAAGGGTTAACATACTCATTTTGACCGAAACCATGATGTTTTCCTAAACCTGACCTAACTGGCACGGTTTTGAGGGGCGTGTCCTGTGGTACAGTGCACCTGCAGGTCGACCTACATGGATTAAAGGGGAGCTCCACAGGTTTGACATTCTATGGAGTCCTAGTGTGTTTAAGGGTGTTGTGGAGCACTACTGTATATGTGGGGGAAAAGTTAAAGCCTTTGAGCTCCAGAGGGAGCTGTGTGGAAGCTGATGACTGGCCTCAAGTGATGTCACTTAAGTCGGTCTCAGTTGGGTCTGAAGACTACCAGTTTGAAAATGAAATCTCTGTCGAGTACTCATCCTCTCTGCTGGAGGCTACATTAGCCGCTACTAGCATAAAACACCCAAACTGTTTGTCCAGTTGCAATGTGGGTAATGTAGGAAGAAGAGGATTGTGTGGAATAAAAAATAGCTCTGGTTCTGATGCATCTCAATTGTAAAAGGGGCACCATGTGTTTAACACTACACGCCTGAAAGCTATGGTGCAGTAAGTTCAGTGATTACCAGTTCATTGAGCATTCATGAACACAGTGGAGCCAAGAAAGGAGAGACTCTTGTGTTCCTGGTGACTTTAGATACAATCAACAGTAACCACTGACAACAAAACGAAACTAGAGAGCGTGTGTTAAGTGACCTGACCGAGTGGAGCAGCTGCTTCAGGTGCTGGAAATCATGTTGATTCCTCAAGTTCAGATTTGACTTCGTCGGTGGTGGAAAAACATGTTAACTGATGTCCACAACACTGGTGTGCTGTTGGAATTTGAAATAACCGAAATAGATATTGTCCTTTTTCCACACACGTCTTGAGTTTTTGTTTTTTTCTGCATGGGTTTGGTACTTGAGACTAAAACAAATTACCCTTTTAGAGACCTCATTACATTTCTGTCGGCAAGAGCAGGCTTAATGTATTTCAGCCTGTGGATTTCATTTTTATTCAGATATTTCAAAACATTTGGCTTATATAAATAAGAATCAACAAAAGAAAATTAATTGCAGTGTTGCAATTTCAACTGAAGCAGAAGTTCAGAAGTTTAGGGTGGGTAATGTTCCCTTCAAGTTTAGAATAGAAGTTGCAGAAAAAACCTAAAACCCGAACTGCTTGTGTTCTTACAGTCCTTCTGGATGCTAATCCCACCCTGTAACACGCTGTCCTGTGTTCTGTGTGGACTGTCCGTCATCTGAGTGTCGATCTCAGTGAGTCTCGCTCGTCCTGTTTCTGCTGTGTATTTCCAATAAAACCTCAGTGTGCATGATGGTGACGTGCCGCGTCTCCTCTGGTCTCATTGCAGCAGGCTGATGAAGTGACTTTACGAGGTCCTGTGGACATTAAAGTAGTGAGTAACCGTTCATGAAGGCAGCACAGATAACCTCCCTAAGGTTTAGGTCTGAAAAACAGCAGCCCCATAATAATGGAATCAATTTCCATTTTTAACTAATTAGACACAGAAACAACTGTTTTTTTAAATTTATTAACACTGACAGCACAGAACTACTTCTGATTTAAGATAAGATCCTCCATTAGTAACAAAAGAAAAGTAACATGAAAACAATAAGACTTCATAATCCATACTGAGATGGTCAAAGAACTTTAGGATCAAATCTGAAAGACTGTTTTGTGTACGTCCAAGGATGGAAGCCCTGAGCGGCAAGTGACCAATCACAAACACAGACAATCTGAACAAAGAGAAAACTGTAATGTTGGACACATACGTAGAAGTTAAACACATAATTCAGGCTGAAAGTAATACAGTTTAAACAGACAAACGCAGGAAGGCTGTGTGAATATGTAAATGAACAGATTAATAATATCACTGCTTCATATAGAGCTTGACAGATCTGACTGTAACTACATGTGCGTATTCCGTTAGGTTCATGTGTTGCTTAGATCTATTTTTATGGTGTGTGTGAGACAATAACCCTAACACAGGCGGTTAGGTGGGTTTTAGTCCCTCCATGCACCCTAAACACAAGGTACAATTTTTGTTTGTTAGCAAGTTATGAAGCATTACTGTCATGGCTATCTTTTGGGCTTGAAATGTATTTTAATCTGAGGGTAAGGAAACGTGGATGTCCTCTATAGAACATTGGGTAGTGGTGCACTTCAGCCTCTTGTGGCTGAAATGAAGATTACAACAACAAACACTTAAAAAAAATGGTCCTGGAAAAACTTTTACAAAAAAACGTTAAGTCATAGACTTCATAAAAATGGATCACTAGATTTATTTTTTCTCTCATGCAGTTAGGAGAATTAACTGCAGTCGTAAACATTCAAAGCAGAAACTGCAGCCTCTGTGGCAGGATTTATGGACAAAAAAAACAAACATTTGAAAACTCAAAATCAGTCATCGGTTGTTAAGACGGCTCCTACTCCGGGGAGAGATGTCACTGCGGTGCAATAATGTTACCAATACTTACACTGAGCAGACAGCTTGTCGAGAACAGGCCGAAGAGTGTCCTCGATGTCTCTCCTTTGGGCTGTGAAGTCTGAGACCGTTGGGTTGTTGACACTCTGGATCCAGTCCGTCTTGGCAGAGCATGCACGCATACAGATGTTCTGTGCAGAGGTTGAGACGAGAGACGGGAGAAAGGAAAGACCTGCTAGCACTGTTGTTATTTTCATTTTATATCATTATTAATATAATTCCATCCACCAAGGAGATTATGTTTTTGCTCAGGTTTGTTTGTTTGTCAACAGGATTACGGAAAATCCACAAGCCTTATTTTTATGAAACTTGGTGGATGGGTGTAGCTAGAGCCAAAGTAGAACCCGTTCAATTTGAATCCGAATCAGGAGGCGGAACATTTTTCACTTCTCTAGAGGGCCCCAAGACCAATTAGCTGTTCATGAAGTGGGACCTACGCACAGCAAGCGTTTGGAGAAACGTGTTGCATACTGTATGCACGTACCCATTAGATACCGTCCATCTGGAGGAGGTTTTTTTCTCCAAAGACTTACATTTGGGGAGCAATTTAGGGATCAGTGCTCAAGGACATTTCAACAGTTTTTGTAAACAGATACTCCTGCAATTAAAAATTGAAAAAATGAGGCTCCCCTCATCCCTGCTAATACGGCACACACTATATTTATTCATAACATACAGTTAGTAATAATCAATATCAAAGCTATTCACATACATGTAGAGAAAATGTGTCACCTTTTCCTGCTTTGTAAGGCTCCTCCCTGGGTCAGAAACAAGGTCCTTAACAAAGTCTACATATGACGTCAGGTGCTGTTTAGCTTCTGCACAGAAATAAATACAAACACAGGTTATGAATTATAACATCATTAATCATCAATGCTTAAAGACGGTATCATAACATCAGCTGCGCGCACACACACACACACACACACACACACACACACACACACACACACACCGGCCAGGATGAGACAGTCAGCGCAGTCCGTCCTGGAGTAGGTCCTGGCCAGGTCCACAGGCCGCTCCCCTCTGAAGGTCTTGGCCTGCATGTCAGCTCCCAGGTCGAGCAGAGTCCTCACGGTCTCCAGGTGGCCCCAGCAAGCAGCGAGGTGCAGCGAGGAGTAACCTGCGGGACAAAGAGCATTACGCATGGGGCCAGCAGCGGGCGGCTCACACGGGTGAAGAAAACATACTAGCTGCTTTTAGAGTGTGTTTGTGGGCTGGCTGAGACACATTAAACAGGACTGTCGGTGATTGTCACTATATAGTGAAATGTTAATTCAGTAGAATAGAACAGAGATAAATACACAGTAGTTTACACATGTGACACATTTATGTCTAAGATATGTTTCATTTCTACACACACATTTTACTTGTTTGTTGTAGGCTCACAGTGGCACATTTGATAAACTTTGAATACAACAAATGTGCCAAATTTAAAGTTTGATCTGTGTAATTATTCATAATAACTTTTCGGCCTGCTCACCTCTGACCGTCTGCTCGTCCACCCGGGCCCCGTGTCCGACCAGCTCTCGGACGATGGCGCTGCTCCCCAACATAGAGGCGGTTAACAGGGCATTCCTCCCGGCCTCGTCCTTCATTCCGCACGGATCCATTTCCCGCGACTCCATGCGTTCAAAATGCTCCTTAATACTCTCCAAGTCCCCAGACAACACGCATTTAAAGATGTCTCTCTGTATCGATGTCATTTTTTTAACGCACGTCTTTAGCTTGCTAGCTGGAATGTACTGTTTCCATGGTTACAGCGTCACCGCCATAAAAAACCTGTACGTGAACCTTTATATCTTCTATTTAACTTTAGCCATCACGGGATTTAAATAACCTTCAATTACAGACAAGGACCTGTTTTACACGTCTAACAACACGTTATTTTAAAATAAAAGTAGCCTACTTTGTTTTGCTGTCAATGTTTCATTTTATAAATTGCGTAGAGATGCACAGGCTATCTATGCATTAAGCTATTTATTAAGCTTTTCTTTGGACCTATTGTTCCCATCCATGTTTATGTCCGCACAGAACGCGTGCCCTTTAATAACGTACAGAAGTGTATAATTTCTGATTATTGATTAAGTCCTGTGAACGCCGCAGCTGGCCTCACGGCGGTTCCACGGTGTAATGGTTAGCACTCTGGACTCTGAATCCAGCGATCCGAGTTCAAATCTCGGTGGAACCTAATTTTCTGTTTAACAAACATTTCGTAAGTGACACAAGTTACATGAACGTATCTCTGCTATATGCGTCACGATAGTGGAGACATAGTTTGAGTGAAGCAGCTTTTTGTTGACAGTTCAATTAAACTTCACTAAGTTTAACACAACAAAACACAAATAATTGCTTACTTTAAACAGGTCAATACATCATCTATGTCACTTTTCACTGCACTTGCGGCGATAATCGGCAATACATAATGCTCTGCCCGCGATCTCACAAAGAGCATACAGTTCAACTCGATTTAACACCGGAAGTGTGACAGCATTCGTTTGAAACGGAAGCGGAACCGCATTTCGGTTTGTTTAGCGTGAACGTGTGGAGAACTTTTAACATTGAGAAAATCCGCTTTGTTTTGCTCCCCTAGCATACACCAACGAACAGCTCTACCATTTCATCTCCGGTCCAATCCACGATGTTTAACCGACAGACGAGCCTGTGGATGGGTGATGTATGTTTGAAGTCTCTTGTTTCTTTCAGTGTGGGAACGCTAACGTTAGCTTAGCTTAGCTACATGCGCTGGCTGCTAGCTCGGCTGTGTTAAGTTACCACGGATATGTGACCCCTGTCGTAAAAGGTTAAGCTGAACCCGTCGCGACACACTGCATTAACACTTATTGTAGCTAACAATGGTGGTCAGATAATTCACCAAACACCGCTCACTTCCTCTCCACCCTAGCGTTAGCTAACCAAGTGACTTGTATCGAGCTAACGTCAAAGTTCACATTAAACCAAAAGCGGAGAAGCAGAATCTGCGTTAAGTAACGCCAGACGAAACGAGAGTGTGCTCTAGAGAAGTCTCTCAACTCGAACGGCTTATGTTTGAGTTTGTTTATTTCATTAACAATGGCGCCATTCCATTTATGTTTTGGTGTGTAGAGGCCCTTATGTTTTGTATTCTTACTCGTGTAGAACTTTTTTTGGGACACCAGAGGGGAACAGAGCCACAATTGACGCTGTTAGCTACACCCGTATAACAATGTATTACTATTTCCCAAGTAGTTTTACTTAATCACGTATTAACTAATTGTGCAGCATCAACTCACTAGAGCGGCCTGTTAACAATGCTGGTTTTGTAATATTAATAATAGCGTTACACCGTTTTGACATTATGTAAACAAAGTTGTATACATACTTCTGCACTATTATTTGTTGTGTAAAAGTGTATGTGGTCTTTTCGTGTGTGTTTAGTTGGACCCATACATGGATGAGAACTTCATCAAGCAGGCATTTAGTGCTATGGGAGAATCGCCGTTTGGAGTCAAGATCATCACTCACAGGATAACGGGGTAGGATATACCGACACTCTATGCACACACATGGATCAAGTGTTCAAGTGTTGAAGAGAAGACGACTGTAACAGCATTAGTTGTGCTGGGAGTCGGGAAGCCATGCAAATGGTTACACAACGTGCTGTGAGCCTATCGCTCAACCTTAAATGAAAAGTGACAGCAGGGTTAATCTGCTGCTATGCTGTTGCGTTGCTTGTGTAAATGGTTTCTCTCTCTGTCCTCCTGCGCAGTGGTTCAGCAGGGTACTGCTTTGTGGAGCTGGCAGATGAAGCGAGCGTTGACCGCTGTGTGCAAAGGCTGAACGGGAAACTGGTTCCTGGATCAAACCCGGTCAGTTCTCTGCTGTAATTTCAAAATATTTCCTCATATATCTTTTTTTAATGCAATCCTTACTGCAATATATACAATTATTGTTTCTTCGCAAATATACATATACTATTGACAATATAATACTGCCTTCCTTTTTTTCCCAGTATTGGACTTATGTTATCGAGCAGTATTTAATTGTTGGTTTGACTGTGGATAGTGGAGCTCCACTAGTCTTGGTCCTCTTTTTGTTACAACAGTAACTCAATAGTATATAGTATATATATAGTATGAGGTTTGCTCTGTGAACACATCCGATTCCTGTTAATACAACAGATCTGTTTGATTTGCTGTTTTGCTACAGCTATTGTGCTCCCCCAGTGAATTTAAACAAACAATGCTAAATACCTGTTACAGATATTGTACTATGTGGAACTATTTTCCATATCTGCTGCTGTGACAGCACGTCTTCTTAAGGGTCGGCTGATGTAAAACAAAAAAAGTGACGCCAGCTTGACATTGTCCCAAGTCTCAAGTGGTGTGTCGAGTTGTGAGCTTTAGCCGCTTGCTACTGAATTTGAAGCGCTGCTGGCCCCTGTGAGCCGGCCAAGCTACTGGGCTCCCCTGTCCACCGGCCTGTACCTGCTGCTGAGAGGCTGCTTGTACACAAATGTACTTTGTTTGAAGCTGATGAATAGAGTCTCTGGTAGCAACTAACTGAGGAATGGGCTAAAGGCTGGTCTGGGTGGTGGAGGTATGTAAACCCAAATAACAACAACCATAATAACGCCACTCTCCATTTCCAGCAATATCAGTGCTATACTACACGTCGTAGGTGTTCGAGGTTTGGCTCATGTGTGTGTTTTCTCTCTCTCCCCGTGCAGCCCCGGAAGTTTAAGCTAAACTATGCCACCTACGGAAAACGGCCAGAGGCGGGGTGAGACGTGATTCACACCCAAACTTTCATGTTACCGTTTGATTTAAAGACAGAAATGCTGCAGGCTTCATGTAACAGGAGATTGAAATCCGCTGTTTTTCAGCTGATCTGCCATGACCAGAGAAACGATCAGTCTCATATTTCAATCATTTCTTTTGCCGGTCACATTCACACATATAATAGTTTTACGTCGACACAGCGTCACAGGCAGTAACATCACACCCAACATGTGCCTGTGAGTGAAGAAGATGTACAACACTCAAATTGTCACAACTCAAAGATGAGCAAAAACATTTGGAACCACTGACTTAATCAGCCTCTTATTATATTGTGATTCAGTAATCGCAGAAAGGTCAGCTTATAATAATGAATGTGTGTCAGTGGGATCAAGTAGCAATTCTTCTCAGAATTGAGGAAATGCAGTTCATTTGACGGTATAAAGCTGCATGCTGATAGTGTTTGTTATGCTGTTAAAGAAATGAGAAGACTGATTCATTTGTCTGGTTTTAGGTAAACGGGGGAGTAATAGCAACATTTCCCACAAACCCAGCTGTCTCCTTTAATGCTGGACAATCGGCATATAAAGAGAGGGAGTATTTGATCACAGTTTTTCCTTCTCTCAGGCCGGAGTTCTCAGTGTTTGTGGGCGACTTGGCCTCCGAGGTGGACGACTTCCAACTGCACCAAGTTTTCAAGAAGTACCTTTCCTGCAAGGGAGCCAAAGTGGTCACGGACCAGTATGGATACTCCAGGTACGTCGGCTGACAGAGGTGGACAGCGACGTGGCTTTGTTTGAATATTATTGTAAGAAATTCACAATAATATATACTGTTTCTGTGGTGTAATGCTTATCTAAATGGGCGTTGACCACCAGTACATCTTCATCTATTTTCGAAACAAATGGCTGAAGAAATGTTCACTTTCCGTCTTTTATGCTAAAACTATTGTTTTCCCCATATAGGCTAAGCAAGAGCAACTCACAATTCAAGTGATGCTACCTCATGTTAAAAGTAAAACAACAAGTTTCAGTTCTACCATAATAATACCCATTATATACTGTTTCTCATAAGTGGCTTATTGAATTCCAAGTATGGAGTGTGTGTCGGTGCGGAGAGGACGCCTAACTGTGGTTTCACCTGCAGAGGTTACGGCTTCGTCAAGTTCGGGGAGGAGGGCGAGCAGAAGAAGGCCATCGAGGAGTGCCAGGGCACCATGTTGGGGGGCAAGCCGCTCAGACTCAGCATCGCTGTAGCAAAGAGGTAGGATGCCGACACGGACGCATGCATCTCTAGACCGCACTTCTTCCCAGATTTAATGCACCATGTCATAAAAATATGAAAACACCTCGTGACAGATTTTAAAAGTAATTGTTGAAGCGCTGAGATTCTCATCAAGCAGCTAGTTGGTCATGAAGTGTCCTTATGTCCCCAACATGCCGTAGACTCTATTTTATATCATGTATCATTTTTATTACATGCACCTCAGGGTTTACACTAGACTTTTTTTTTTGTGTTGGCTGTTAATATTCCATATTTCTGGAAATATGTTTTGAATAGCCAATATTTAAATGTCAATAAAACACAAGAACACAAACGCTACAATCTAAGTTCCATCAACTTCAATGTTCACAAAATATTCATATTCTAATTCAACACGTGAAACCTGCACAGCTATTTTTTGACATGGCTATTGATTGTATTTAAAGCTGTTATTTCTGCACAGTTGAAGATAAAGATTAGGAAACACTAATATTGCTTGAAGCCTAATATACTAGAGTATTTGTAGAATTACATTCTGTTGGTGGCTGCGTGAGATTGTTACCAGCTCATGTGATCCAGTAACTCTAGAGTGCTCGAAAGGCCAAAAGTCCATATTTATTGAAACATTATCGATTTTAATTCTTCTTAAAGTTCACAACAAGTTTTTAATCTAACGGAATATTCTGCTTTACTCCACATTTGTTGGCGTCTAGCTTTGCAAAAACAACTTTTTCACTGCGGTCCAAAACTTGCTTACACAAAGAGAAGCACTGACGAGTTCTGCTCATTCAAGAAAGTAGAAAAAGAACAACAAATCACTTAATTTCAAATTGAGAATGTTGTCCCAAAGCTTCTTGATTTTTTTATAAAATTGATATTTGTAATTGACTTTTGAGTGAGTGATGGAACCGCTCCTTGAGCGAGGAGCTCACATGCACTGGACAGACACAGGCAGTCCTCCTCAGCTTTGTCCAGTCGGGATGGACCTCGTTCCTCTGATGACCACTTCACACGTTGTGAGCCGTCAGCACCGCATCTCGCCGAGCATCCCATTAGGCTACTTGATATGAGTTTATTTAAATGGGATATTTCCCAATTAACATTTTGGCTGTTGATAATTTCATCTGCCGGACAACTACATGTGATGCCGGCAGAAATGTAAACTCTGATGCATCGGCCTCGAGGACAACGTGCTGACGGGGTCTTTGGTCGGTGAGATTCTTTTCACTTTAATGCAGCTGGCTTGATTTGATTAGTCGGGTTAATCGAGAAGAATGTAGTCAGCTTGATCCTTTTCTGATATTAAGGGTTAGTGTCAAAGTGGATGTGAGTTGATTTTCAGCAGTGGTCGAAAAAAAGAGTGATGCGAAGTTACACAAAATGAAAGTAGTCTGTGATAAGTACCTCAAAATTGTGCTTGAGAACAGTCCTCCATCAGTAGTTGTCATGTCAGATACTCCAGAGCAGAACATGTTCATGTCGTTTCCTGTGGAATTTGAAACAGAAGCTCAAAAGCCATCCTTAAATAATTCTTCAGTTTTGTCCTCTTTTCTGTGCTCGTGTTTTCATCTCGCACCTTGAGATCCATCTGGAATGAGACGCGTACGCTTGACACTGGTGGTGAATTATAACCCGACTGTTAAAGAGATGAACAACCTGTATTATCTTTTCATTCCATCTTGAATCAAAGAACTGAGCTTATTCAACGTGTTAATGGAGCTGTGTTTTATTTCTTGTTTTGCAGCCAGAAGATGAGCAACTACCACGGGGGCCAGGGCCAGAATTACCATAGCAACTACAACCAGTCTCAGTCCAGTTACTACGGCAACCAGGGCAACGGGGGTCAGGGGGGCTACTACTCTCAGTGGGGGGGCTACGACCAGTACAGCGGCTACAACAGCGGCTACAATGGCGGCTACGGCGGCGCCTATGGCAGTGGCTACAACTACAACTACGGGCCCTATGGGTACCCCCCACCGGGCCACGTGGTGCCACCACCTCCCGCAGGGATGCCACCCACTGACATGTCGGGAGCTGTGGAGGTGAGGGGAATGCTTTGAGACCCATGCTTAATTAAAGGAGTAGAGTGACATGTTTTGTGCGGTCAGTTGAGAGATTGGTCCAGGATGTTGGCGAGGGGAGCCTAAAGAAATGAGTAACAATCTACCTGCCGGGTGGATTATGCCACAGAGTGTTGCTGGTAGTGCTGGGCGGGATGCCCAAAAATGTGTATCACGGTATTTTTTTAAGATTCTACCGGTTTCACGGTTTATCACGGTATTTTTTTCCTCCGCGTTAATGCATTAACCAAGCCAAAAATTATTTTATTTCGTGTTTAGTTATTAACTCATTTTTAACACAAGAACCGGCCAGCTAGCGGTGAACAGCTGTTTGTGTGTCCTCTCTTCCGTCTCTTCCTGCTTCCTTCACCTACATTCCCCTGGGTCCTAAGCCCCTCCAGGTACAGCTCCTTATCACCCTCTATGCACCAACAAATACCACACATATTACACTAATCAGCGTTGCATATGTGTCTAACCAAAATACCCAAACATAAAAATATGACGTAAATAGGTTTGCAGTTTTCCAGGTGTACATTTCAGATTGCATCTATTACACACATGAAAATAGCTCACGTTCTCTGCTTAGGTGATGTAAGTTGCTTGTGTTACCACCAGCGGCAACGTCTGAGTTTTTAAAACCAAAACACGTCCAAACAGCAGACACAGCTCCTCTCTTGGGCACAGACTCTATTGGTGCATCTCCGGTCTCTCTTTGTTCCTCCTGCATCGCTCTTTTCTGTTCTTTAATGTAACGTTAATGTAGTGAAAGGAGCCTCTCCCAGCTGTTAACAGGCTAGCTAACGAGCTGTACCCAGCATGCCGTTCGGCGGTGTAATTTTATAAACTTACAGTTATTAGTGTTACAAATTGTTTATGTGTCACAAACTGTTGTGTCGTGGTGTTTTGCCCTGTTAAAGAGAGTTAGTTGTGGGTTATTAATTGTTGTGTTATAAAGTTACAAACATCATTAAGGGTCCCTCTCAATACACTTAAGACAACTAGCTCCGACCGTAGCGCTCTTCGCAGCGAACAATATATTTAGCTGCCTGTTGAAGAGGGACAGCAGTTGTTTCGGCTATGCTATGTGTGAAAAATTCATATCATACGGGAAATTAAAACCGGTATACCGGTTGAACCAGTATACCGCCCAGCACTAGTTCCTGGACCCTCACAGTGACCAGAAGACTTGAGGACATTACTGGTCCCAGCCAGAGATAGTCCAACACATAGCCCCCATAAATCCACGGCAAACAGTGTTACAAGAGTCAGAATGCTTCCAGACTTGGATGTATACCTTTTTGTTCCTGTGGTATGATCTACAGGGTTTTCCATTCATGTGATGCGTGCACACATTCCGTGTTTAGAATGACATCCCAGTGTTTCATGTCTTCCCCAGCAGACTCACGAGGAGGGCGGTGATGTAGACGAGGATAATTCAGAAGGTAAGACCCGTTTTGTTTTTTTTGTCATGAAAAAAACATCTTTGTTTGTATCGCACTGGTTCCCTCAACAAACAGCCAATAGGATTCTTCCATTGGATTTTGGATTATTTCACAAAATAGGCTCTGTGGCAAACAAACGGTTGTAATATTTGCACATTTAGTTCAGCAAGATAATCTGCACAAACAAACACCACTTTTATGATTTTTGAAGCATAAATGCAATCAGGTAAAAAGTTAAAGTTATGCTGTAAACAAACTACATGACGTCACCACCGCTAAGATAAAGGCAGACCATTGTTTGGCATGAACACCTTTAGCAGTCTCATGTCTCACATGGAAGCAACCTCCTTTTTTAAGACACACAAGAGCTTCAAAATTCACCAGTGGTTTAATGACAAATTAAAACGCTAAAGTCTCTTCAGCTTCAACAGACCTTATTTCAGACTTCTAACCAAGAACTCTGACTTTGAGACAAGGGGATAGGAAGTGCAAAAATGCATCCTTAACATAACTGGTTATGTCTATTGCATATCTAACGGTAGTTGGTCTTGTCTTTAGGAGTGGTAGCACCTGCCCGTCACCATCTCGTAAGCTAAGACGTCAAGTGTTAGACAGCGTTTGTGTTGTTGTTGCGTTTGACTTGTGACGCCGTGCATGTGTATAACATCATTGCTGTGGTATTTGACAGAGCCCATCCCCGACTGTGACGTGGAGCAGTGGAACAAAGATTTCATGCAGCGGAGCGAGGAGCTCTACGACGCCATGATGAGCTGTCACTGGGAACCCCTGGACTCTGTTAGCTCCCCTATCCCGTCCCTCTCCTGATGAACCGTCTTCTGATCCCTCTTTAAAGCTTAAATATTTCTTTTTTGGGAGCGATTTTGTACTTCCCATGATGTAGTACCACATGGACACCCTTTTAAAAGGGCCATCTTCAGTTCACTGTCTCAGTACACACAGATGTTCCTCTTCATATATTCAAAAGTACACACAACTATTCACTTGATTTTAATGTTTACCATGTTGGTAATATTCAAGAGGTAATAATCAGTGACGTGTAGTGCACACTGTTTCGTATGAACGCCAACCATTGTAAACCAGAGCTCAACGTTTTGGGAACGAGGTGCTGAAGTGGTCTTCAATATTTCCCCTTTTAAAGACATCACTGAGGAACATACTCCACTATCATTTCTCTTTTATGTAGATCCATGATGAAATGGTGACACCAGCAAAAGCTGCAAAAGTACAAACATTGCCTTAATTATCATTTGCCCTGCGGTTCCTTTTAATCTATGATGGTCGTTAAATGGACCGAGATTATACAGGATGTCTTTCTTCTGGGTTTTTTATAAATGAAGGAATTTTCTTCTGGGTTTTTTTTTTTATTTTATTTTTCTGTTACGTGAAGTTAAAGACGTAAAAGTATGGAAAGATGAGGACATTGAGTTGAACCAACAGTAATAATCAATCACGAGTGTAATTTATCAACATTTTCCAGACCATGAGCTCAGTGTCTTGTTTAATAGATGGATGGTGCAACCTCCCGGTGCTTATGAGTGCCGTGAAACGGCTCGTTTGCTGTATCAGATGTCCAGGCGGCATTTATTCTCTGCTGTTTGATTGCTGATGCTTTGTATATATTTTCTTTGTGGAGATGTTTTATCAATAAAACACATTTAGGAGGAAAATGGTGTTCTGTCTTGCTGAACAAAACATAAAATAAATATAAACGTGTGTTCGCCACAGAGCGGGACCGTTGTTCCCTTTCATTCCCCTTCTTCCTTTCCACTCACTTCCTTTATAACCATCTAACCAGAGTAAGCAACTCTGTGAGGCTGTACTGAAAAACAGCAGTGCTTTGAGCTAAATGCTAACGTTCTCATATAATGTTAACCACTCTCACCATCTAATGTGTTAACATGCATATGCTAATAAGCGCTGAACTTAAAGGGACAGTTCACCCCAAAAATAAAATTGAATATAGTTGCCTAGTTTTGGAGACATCGGCTGTTGAGATGTCTGCCATCTTTCCAATATAATAGAACTAGATGCCACTCTGCTGGTGGTGCAAAAAAATATAAAATACATCTGAAAAACTCGACAGCAATGTCTCTTTCCAGAAATCATGACCTGGTTTCTTAAGATAGTCACACACTTTGTTGTGAGCAGTTTCATGTAGGAACTATTTACTATTTTCTTTAATTCCATCTTCTATGTTACATTAATAATGCATTTCTATGCCTATGTAAATTACCTTGAATTTCCTCCGTGTCTTGTTTTACTTAAAGCCGCTTCTGCTTTCCTTTGTTCTCACTCAGTGAAAGAGCCGACACAGCAATACCAGATTTCTCTCAATTTGGAACAATATTGAGGATACTGTAAGCAGAAGACTTGTGTGATATCTACAATCAATGTCTGAACATCAGATCAGTGTCATTTCTTTTTTTAATTGCAACAGCTGGGTGAAAAGTGAAGAGACCTGTGTTAATATAATCAAGATCCAGTGAAAGTGGAGTTTTTAATCACTTCATTTAAAGTCTCAGAACACAAGTGACAGCTATGCATCTGAACAACGGAGAAAAAGTGTAACCAAACTCAACAAACATTTAACTGTTCCGTTCAGATGCTTTCACACAGTGTATTATATCAAACGTGTACTCATGCAAAATATGACACCGATAGAGAAACACATGGGTGTTTGATAGCATCTGGCAACCATAGTCCATCTTTCAAAAGCTTCACAGAACTAGAGTGGTTCATTACACAAGCTCTCCATTTATTGTATTTTTAAATTGATTTAGTTGTTAATTATATTGTCATATATCCATCAAAACCACTCAGGAAGTATTTTTTGTTATTGTATTATAAACAAGCTGTGGTTTAGTCAAGACTGGGTTTCTCAAATATATCCAGCTTGTATCTTAATCTCTTGTCCTGAATTCCTGTCTTGTGGAGAATCATATACTGTCATGGATGGATTACTGAATGCGCCTACCTGGCGTTCAGCTGCAAAATGTCACTCAAAGAGACTCAGAATTACCACCATGAAACATAAAATAACTACAAAGAGACACAAAGACACTACGAAGACGCAAAACACAGATACCACAAAGAGACACAAATCCACTACAAAGAGACTCTCATCCACCATGTAAAGACTTCAAAGAGACACCAAACAACAACAAAAAGAGGCTAAACAGCTGTAAAGTCTGTGAGTTGTTCTCCTATGTTGGAGAGGTGGTGTGGCCTTTAGCATGTCTGTGCCCGGTGGCCCATTGGCTCATAATGCGCCCATGTCTACTGGGACTCCCTGTCATGATGTACCAAGCCTTTTGATAACTCTAGCATGTATTTGCTGCATTCGCTTACATTAGAAAAAAAAGGTTTGATACATGTAGAGATATAGAGATATATTTTTAGAAAGTCCATTTGCTTGCTCCAACTTTCGTCAGATTATCTGGTCTTACTGCTAAAAGAGGACAACAAACACAAATGGACATCTCAGTCGTCTCCAAACAACCACGTAGACCTCATTATTTTATACATCTGTGTCATTGTTAAGATTCAGTTAATTGCAGTGATCATGGTTCTGTTGTGTCTCCTCCGCTTCAGTACTGCTAGTCTTGGTGTTGAGCAGTCCTAGTCCGGGCCTCCCGGGACAGTACCAGCTGGGCCCCTGGCGATACCAACCCTGGTACAGTCCCCTCCAGCTCAGACATCCCAGAGCGCCCCCTAGTAGCTGAGTGGGGAACTGAGGGAAGTAAGCTAAGAGACAGAGCAGCAGAAAGAGCCAGAGCCAGAGCAGGAGAACACAGAAGAGGAAGAGGATCCTCAGAGGGGCACCTGAGATCCCACCTAGGCTCAGATAAGGGCCAAACACGGCTGTTTCCTCAGCCAGCAGCAGGCAGCAGAGACAGAGGAGGAAAACATCTTCTGAAACTTCATACCCCCTCCACAGCATCCCAGCTTTGAGGCACTCGGACTTAATCTCCCCTTCTCGCAGCACCAACAGAGGCTGCCCGTTAGCGACCTCTGGGCCGGTGAGTAAAGGTTCGTAGCAGCTTCCGGTGGTATTCTCCAGAAGGTCCAGGAGTTTACAGAAACCAAGCCACAACCCGCCAGCCACCCCAAGCCGGGAGAGGTGACGCAAGGAGAGAGAGAGGGAGCGACGGACGGAGAAGGAGAGGAGGAAGACGAAGGAGCCGACAAAGATGCAGGTCCAGCCCCAACCGGAGCGCAGGAACATCCTGGAAAAAAGAGAGGAGAGATGTTTTAGACTGGAGGATGCCAGATGTGATGGGATGAATTACATTTGATTATGACAGTAAACATCAGGACATAACTGAGAAATAACATATTGAGGAGTAAAAAATACTCCACATAGCAGCCGGACAATAGAAGGTCAGGATTCAACTTATAAGAAATAATCTATTGTACTTCAGTTACTATCGGTCTTAATTCAGTTTTAAATCAAATTAAAAATCAAGAATCGGTTTTGCCCAAGAGTTTCCACTTTACCAACTTTCTGTAGAAGAAGTTATGCTGTGTACTAATTCATACTACAAACATGTAATTTCAAGTAAGTTGAGTAGGCAGTGCATTCATACTGTAAAAGTAAACTTAGTCAAAGTAAAAAACGTCAGTGTGCATACAGAATTAACCTCAATATTGACTATTTACTTATGATAGACGATAAGGCACTGCAGTGGGGAAAAAAATAATAATAATTATGCAATGATGAGACAGCTCCAGGGAAATGTATTAAATCTGTGGAGGAATTCCCTCTTTGTTGAAACTGAACTTATCAATATTGTTTTATTTGATGAATATGATGTGAGAGGGGTCACTCCTAGTGATGAACCTACAGACAATTATCACACGACTCGGCAGTTTTACTGTTTTGGTTCACTAACACTCTCACCAACCTTGTTTCAGCCGCAGCTGTTTTCAGTGAGAAAGCTCTAAAAAAAAAACTCTGTAAATGGACACCACACATTGACATTTCTCCAAAGTTTGTCCATGCCGTATTAAAATGTAAAAAAGTCCATAGAGATACATTTCAGGGGTCAAGCATCTTGGCCGATTTTGTTTGCCTGGAACACGCCAATGAATAGACCTAGTCTGTATTGTTTAGATTTTTTCCTTCCTCTTTTAATTTCCAGCAGACTATAGGCACACGAAGTGTCTCCGGTTAAAAAACAACAATGCATTTAGTCTTTACAAACAGAAATTACAGAAGACAAGTGGTCAGGAAGTAAAGAGGAAGTCAGCCTCACCTGTAGAGGAAGTGGCTTCTCTTGGCAAAGACGCTGTGCTGGGAGACCCAGAGGCTCAGTGCCGGGCCGATCATCACCACCACTGACAGCAACAGGTGGAAGTGCTTCCGGAAGGCAGTGTTACCCAGGAGCAAAGCCGCCAGGTCCGTCAGGAACACCAGTACTGCGTTGAGGAACATCTGGACCCAGATCTCAACTTAACTAAATATTACTGTATGAAGATGGACTGCCGCTGGCTTTGGATGCAGCAGCAAGTTTGTGTAGATTATCCACCTCAGACTAAATAGCATGCGCTGTTTCATGTGATAAGTCTGTAATCCTGTATAGAATGCACTTAGTGGATGCTGTGGACTACTTCTATTGCGTAACAGAAGAATTCAAAGAAGTCGAAAAGTCTGGTTGGAATCAATCTAAACAAACTAAACTATATTATTCAAAGCTTGAGAGTGGATCCATTGGTGCATTGATGGACAACAAATCCAGATCCAAAAATCCCAAAAAGCTGACTGAGTAGTAAAAAATAGTTGAAGTCCTCTGGTATTAGCTGCTAGTGTTCGCCATCCGTAGAGTGTGCTGTATAACATGAATGAAAAGACATCTAACCCCTAGCATTCCACAGACTGCAAATACGTGCACCCTGTGAAACCCCACCACGAAATTTTTCAATCCGGTAGGCACTCCTCCTCCTGGCTCGGTACTGCTTGTAGCTGCTAGTAGTTAAGCTGAACAATGCAACCAAACAACGGTCGCTCTGCTGGTTTTTCTTGCCGCTGCAGAAAGACGAGTTGAGCTTTTGTTCTCTCTGACCTTGTAGGGCGGGTTTCCCCACGTGTCTCCTGCCCTGATTTTCCTCTTGCCCTGCTGTGATTGTCACTGGCCACCTCTGAATAACTTCTGCGGAAATGCAATAACGCTGCGTTACCCCGAGAGACGTCCAATGGTTGCAGGAGTAATACCTCCGCTGATCGAATTATATCCGCTGCAACTGTGTCTTCTCCGCTCTTCTCTGTCAGTCACGCACCACCCTCTCTCCAACACACAGAGCATGTTCTCGCCCTGTCGAATGCCTTCTGGGCCTTGAAGGTGTCACATTGCTCCTACTGAGATGACTGAAGGGTATGGAGAGGTTGAACCAATGACATGGGTTCCTTGACGTTAACGTGGATATCGCAAGGTTTCTGACTCATTTAGTCTCCATTGCCAGCAGAGTCAGAGGTTGAGAGTAAGCTGAGCAGCGGCAACAGAACCAGTGTTACGGATAAGTCACAAATTAACAATGATTTGAAATTAGATGCAGTGAGTCAGATTTTGTGTGTGTGTATGTGTGTTTTCAAGTGTATTAATAGCAATAACCTTTGTACTGTATCTGGGCTGAGACTCAGCTGTTGCAGCAATCTGTCTCTGTCAATCAGTGTATGGTAACACACACACACACACACACACACACACACACACACACACACACACACAGTCCATATTTACTGTCCTTGCTCTCATCTCGCTCAGATATCACCACACTGTCTCTCATATCATGGCAAAAATAACATAATGTATCTACAGCACTTCATTATAATAAGACATGAAAAGTTATACTGTACAAGCAAGCTGTATCTGTGATGGACTAACAAGAGTTAGTGATTCATGTCCGCTTCAGTCAGTGCAGAGGTCAGGGTCTGAAAAGTGAAGCCAACGTGAGAATACCTTAAAGCTGCATTCTCTCTAGTGTCCATCAGGGGGCGACTCCTCTGTTTGTATTGAAGTCTATGAGAAAATGACTCTACTTCTCTCTTGATTTATTACCTCAGTAAACATTGTAAACATGAGTTTATGGTCTCAATCTCTAGTTTCAAGTCTTCATCAATACAATATGATGTTCATTTAGTAAATGATGCAGCGAAACGCCGTCAGAGAGGGAAACATTCCGGAGCGCTTGTGCGTCTCCGCACACGTGGATCTCGTACACCGCTGCCGGGCACATTTCTCTCCAACGTGCGCTCACTGTGCAACAAACTGGATGAACTTCAGCTACTGGTGGGGAAAGACAGAGACTTTTCTTCATCCTCCGTTTTGTGCTTCACTGAGGCCTGGCTCTGTGGCTCGATACCGGACTCTGCATTCCAGCTGGTTGCAAGCACGACAAACCTGGTTTACAGCAGAACTCAGACAGCTAAGGCTGCACAAGGAGCAGGCATTTAGGAATGGGGACAAGGACTTTCATAAAGAGACAAAATACAGGTTTAGTAACGCGGTGAGAGACGCTAAACGACTACTACTAGTACTCTGAGAAGCTGCAACACCAGCTCTCAGCAAGTGACTCTGCTTCTGTCTGGAGAGGCCTCAGACAGATCACCAACTACAAACGTAAACTCCCCCACTCCATGAACAACCTATGCCTGACAGACACGCTGAACGAGTTCTACTGTAGATTTGAAAGACAGTCCTGACCCCACCCCCCACGGCTCCATCAACCAGCCCCAGACCACCAGGCCACCCTCCCCCAGCTCAGCTGGGGCTCATGCCTCTGTACCACCCACTCTGCCAAAGACAATGATGGTGCACTTCAACACAGCCATCATTGAGTCCATCCATCACGGTCTGGCACGCTGCAGCCACAGCCAAGGACAAGGGCAGACTGCAGCTCATCATTCTCTCTGCTGAGAGGGTGATTGGCTGCAATCTGCCGTCCCTCCAGGACTTATTCGCTTCAAGGACCCTGAAGCGAGCAAGAAAGATTGTAGCCGACCCCTCTCACCTGGACATAAACTGTTCGTGCCCCTTCCATCTGGCAGGAGGCTGCGGTCCATCAGGACCAAGACCTCACACCACATGAACAGTTTCTTCCCATCGGCAGTCGGGTTCATCAATAAAGCCCGGGACCCCCACTGACTCTGTCATCCCCAGGACAATTTCCTACCGGTCACTCCCCTGCACATCCCTTCCGTGTTTCTTCATTTAAACACACTTGGCACTTTACATTACACTTCATCATACTTTTTTATAGTACTGTTATCTGTTTGTTGTGCACTTTTTTATATTCTTTTATATTCTATTGTAAATTTTATTATGGTTCTATTTCTTGCACTTGATTGTTGTTGATTGTTTACTGCACCACCCGCCATGACAAATTCTTTGTATGTGCAACATACATTGACAATAAACGGTTTCTGATTCTGATAAAGCAGAGTGTGCTTTAGGGCTTTAGGGCTACCACAGGCTTGTCTGTTTTCGTTTGAACTTTTCACGGTGTGTTTTCGGTTCATGAAAGTTAATTGTAACATGTTGGTCGTCTTATTCAACACTCGGGTGTACTTAGCTCCACCCGCTTTTGTCAAATCTGGTTGCAAAAAGCCAAGATGGTGACGGCCATAATGCTTCATGACTTCAAAACAGCAGTCCATAAACCAATGTGTGATGTCACAGTTCATTTCTTACATACAATTTATGGTCTTTCTTCCAAAAGGAACCAGGTTTGTTCCGACATGTGGACTTAGTTTGCCAAAGCAAATTAGTTCTACTAAAAGGCAAAGTTTGATATTTTGGGAAATACAGTTATTGGGTGTCTTGCTGACAGTTAGATGTGAAACGCTAAAGCCAGCTAACTCACCTTGTTATAAAGATTGGAAATGGGGAAGTAGCTAGCCTGGCTCTGTCCAAAGGTAACACAATCCACCGGCAAGCACCTTCATGTCCATTGTTTACAGTCATTATTATAGCGTTAGGTGTTTTCTTGCATTTGAATGAGACATGAGGTAGTTGGATACAGTTAGCGATGACAATGATGCACTGCAACTCGTCCTCCAGCAGTAGTCAGGCAGTGGGCCTTCATGTGTTTTGAGGGAGTGGCTTTGGAGGGAAGACTGAAGGGAGGGGATTTTTTTTCGGTTGGATACTTTCTAAATCTTTTCAGAGCCAGGCCCGCTGTTTCCTCCTGTTTCCAGTTGTTGTGCTAAGCTAAGCTAACCAGCTGTTAGCAGTATAGAGTGGTATCATTAACACTCCGGAACACTCCGGAATGTTTCCCTCTCTGACGGCGTTTCGCTGCATGCGTTAAGGTGAGAGCACCTTTGACTAGAATGTCCAGTAATTCCACAGAAGTTAACAGAAAAGTTGGAAGTAACAGTATTTACAGCACATCTAACTCTGGGCAAAAAAAACGTAGTATTTCATAAAATGTCTATTGCTTTAAGACAGTCATGACTACAACTGCTGTATTTGTTGGATCTCAGCTATAATCAAAGTCTGTCTTTCAGTTCATTCAGTTTGAATGTTGTGTTCATGTTTGTGCTAAAAATAAAAAAGGAGGATGAGTATGCTCCCCGGACATATGTAGGTTAGTCAAAAGGTTACATGTATTTTTAATCTTACAACTAAAACATGGATCAAGAGGTGTGTAATTCAACATCCAGCAGGTTCCTCTCATTTGGTGCACTGCCCCTTTATTTCTTTATTCATACTATAATCTGCTTCTGTCAGATCCTTTGCTGTGCTTTGCATTTCTGAAATGTCTGAGCTGGACTCTCCCGTCTGTCAGTTTCTGTTTTGAGCCAGCCTGTAGTCAGTCCAGAAATAAAGGTTGACCTGGTTTGGAAGTGTTGAATGTCTGCCTACTCCCTTTCCAACTGCTTGCAAAAAGGCTGATAGGTCTAGTTATGGTACAGACAGCATTCGATCCACTACATTTGTTACCTCACCTCTGAATAACATAAATGCCAGGAGGACAGTTACCCTCTGTAAAAAAGTTTGACAAATTGAGGCAATGTTTCTACATATTTGAGGACATAAACATGTTTGAGATTATTTTGTCAGGCAAATCCATAATTAACAATCAATTAATGCAACCAGTTGGATTGCTTTTTTAAGGAGCGGTGATCATGAGATCACAGGAAACTACACGTCTTGCTCACTTTGGACATTTATTGAAAGGTCTCGTCCTGCTTTAAGTGATCCTCAGACGTCTCCGTTGACTATAAATAACAATGTTCACACAGTGACCAGACAAATAGAAACACTTCTGCTGGGCAATGTAATATAATACATACAATACATATAGTTCTGCAATAGAAGAAGAACCGGGGTAGATATAGTGTTGAGTGATGAGTTGATGGAAGGCAGGAGGAAGCCAGGAGGAGAAGAACAAGACTGCCACTGTGTGGATCAACTGTGACTCTACAGTTTATGCCGACACAGAGGGGAGAGGGCTCACAGTCAGGAACAGTTAGGTGATTCATTATTTCCTGTATACAACAACCTGTGCTCACATGGTGAACTCTGCTTTGAGACATTAATACAAGTTAACAGTGCGATAATCTGTAGCTCTATCTCTGCTTTATACAACACAATAGTGATTCATCTCAGCAAATCCATGAGAGCTTTACAGTGGCCACAGTGGGGCATAAACTCTCTTTCTCTCTCTCACACACACACACACACACACACACAAACACACACACACACACACACACACACACACACACACACCTAGCACACAATGTGATGGTCTTTCAAGTGTCCTCTCGGGCGGAACAAATGTACATGAAACCAGGTATAATACACTGCATTGCTTGGAGCAGAACAAAACTTGCTAAAAAATACTTTGCTAACCAGCTCACATGGTCATGCTACATTTATCATGCACCATGATAAATGTGTGCTGCTTTAATATTTGTCAAACACAACCAATCACCAATTGGTCAGTTTGGTCAACAGAAAAAAGTTCATGTTTGCTTTTTCTTTGCTCCATGTTGTTTTAGGAATATGTTTAGTTTGTAATACAATTTGCTGAATTTAAAGGTTGACTTCATCCGAGTTATTTTTCTTTTTTTTCAAATAGAAATGATTATTAAGCCAGTAGCAAAAAGAAGTGACCTGGGTTCCCAGTCGTCTAATCAATAAGGTTATGAATAATGTGTAGCTACTTTTGTCGACGTGTGCAGTAGCAAAATGTATTTTAGACAAAATATCTGTGTAAGTGTATGCTATATTTAGACTATTTTTACTGCTTTATCTTGGCATCATGCAGCCCTTTCTGATGGGTAATTGAGGTAAAATTACCGCTTTTGTCAAAGGAGTCTTTGAACAGAGCATAGATGGATATAACGGTTTCAGATCCCCATCGGAAAGGCTGTCTGACAGTGAAAATAATCTAAGTATAGCTACTATGTGTATTTGTTTAGGTGGTTAAAATACATTTTTCTGCAGTACCTACTATCCACAGCAGTACATTACTTTGCTCCTGTGCTGGTACTCCTGTACCATGCATCCCAAAGGAAATGCCATTCCATATTTCGATATTGACATATATTAACATATAGCATGTGTTATGGTAGTTCAATAGATAACTAGTCTATATGAAATATCCACATGGTAAAGCTTATTTTTGTATACTCGGGGTGGTATGGCGGACCCAAACGCAGACACGAACAAGGTTCAAATAAAGTGAAAAGGTTTATTTTACAGGGACTAAGGGTGGTGATCCTGGGCAGGGCAGGCAGACCAGGGTGTAAGCGTGGCAGGCAGGGGAACCGAAAGGCAACTTTTACTTTTACCCCATAATGGAAGGGTGCAAAATGAAATGAC
The DNA here is from genome assembly GCF_023349555.1 of Cebidichthys violaceus. NCBI lineage: Eukaryota > Metazoa > Chordata > Actinopteri > Perciformes > Stichaeidae > Cebidichthys > Cebidichthys violaceus. The sequence goes on from NW_027176964.1 coordinate 1,479,701, forward strand.
AGCAGCCCTTGTCCAACACATTTATTTAATATTATGAAAGCTAATCCCTTTTTAGGATCCTCTTCAGTACATTTCAAATGTACATTTCCTGCATTGAGCAAGGAGTGGAGGAAAAGGTCATCAGAGGCGATTACTTGTATTACCTGGAAGAGTTCACTAGAGGGCAGCCTGGGGAACTGATGCGTAGCTGGCAGTTTATGGCTCCAGATTATGGCTATGCTCAAGCAAAAAAGTAATTTAAAGTAATTTAAGTTAGCATTATCCATTTATTTTAAAATTCTAAATACTTAAATGGTGTACCCCAATTAAAATAATTAAATATCAGTTTATTAATGTTACTAACTGAACATCCCCCTGCAACTAAAAAGGGTTTGTTCCAAAACCATGTGACCAGCATCACACAATGTCATTTCTCTGTGGCACCTTTTTGAATATATTATCTGCAATAGTACATTGTCAAGGAGGATATTAATTCACCGTCAACAGTGTTGGGTACATATAAATGGTTTACTATTCTTTTACGATTTTAATTCAAACATATATGTTGGTGTTTAAGGTTAACCTGATAAAGAAAATGGCATGTTGTTAACCATGCTATAGACCTAGCATTGAAGTTATGGGCAAAAATAGAGAAGTTGTGAACTATTTTTCCTGTCAACAAAGTTAACCAGAGTAGGTTCAACTCATAAGTAACAAAGTTATTAACGTGACCCCACTGGGATCACTGGGAATAGAATATCTAAGAAGTGGTTCATGTTTAAGCTTTGCAATAGTGGATCTATTACCCTGAAGGAGTCTTTTAACTTAAACCACTGATTTTATTTATTTATTTATTATTTTTGTTTTGAGAAAGGACATTACTTTTACTTTTGTACTTTTTTGATTTCTATAAAATCCAGCCCCAATTATAGTATGACTCAGTTAAGAACTTAAGGGTGCTGTTACCAGCTCGTGGCTCTACAGTGAAGCCAATCTGTGTGGAAGCGAATCCTGGTGAATTACGCAACATGTGATGTGGAAACTTTCTCAGGTCACATTCAGTGAAGGAGAAGACATCTTGTTAAAATGTTGACAGTATTTTCATCTTCATAGAGTTTTTAATAAAGAAAAATATGTATTTTTAAAGAGATTTTTCTTAACAGGGAACATACTATTCAATAACAACATAACAAAGAACCATTTCATTTATTTTTTCTAACATTACAAGAGAACAGTAATAACCTACAGCAATGCAAGTGTCTTGGGCCGTTGCATCATAGTCATTGTACCACTGCCAAAAATATTTCAATTTCATCTGTTTGATGAAGTTAAAACAAACTCACTGTCGCTCACCTTCCCTGCTCTATGTGAACAAGTCTTGTAGACCATTAATGTTAAATACAATACTTGTTTAATCATGCAACAAAAAGTCATTATATTTTAGGCCCGCCGTGTGAATTGGATCTCCATCGGTGTACTCCAACTATTGCTCTTGCTTTGGCTCTCGTCTTAATTGTTGGTGATGTCGGCTGAATGAAGGAGGATGTGGTGCCACATACTCAGACCCCTCCCAGTGCGGCCCATTAAAGGGCCTGGGGTCTGTGTGGCGTCCAGGAATCCAGAGGGTCTGTCAGCTGTAGGATCACACCTCTAATCCTCCACTGGCTGAAAACACAAGCAGCAGCTGTCTGATCTGCTCCACCCTGTCCTGCTGCTGAACATGTTCCAAAGCAGAGGGCCAAAGAGGAAGGACGTTGATGGACATGCTGGAGGCCTTGTGTTCATTCCCAACAAAAGAGAAAAATAGGTCTGACAGAATTCACTTTTAATGACAGAATACTCATTACTTACTGCACTTACAAAATCAGTGCTGAATAGTAGGGATGGGACGATGTAGGATTTTTATCTCGGTTGCGATAAGAAGCCCTCACAATAAGTTGATTGTGGTGAATTTTCATTATCGGGATAATCATGAATATCATCACATGAGTGACCTGCAAAAGAAGTCTCGCTCGCTGTCATGGTAGAGAAGTGAAAAATAGAGCCTGTTTTAAAAAAATACTGGAATTATCATGTAAAAAAAAAGAACAGACTTCATGACCTTATGATTCATGATTATCTTACATAAGATTGTTTGTTTTTCATTAAAAATGATAAAGATGTGTCCGATCTGTGATGCAATGACAATATTTGCTTCTTATCCATCACAGCTATACCCTTCACAATATAAAAGTAATTTACTCTGATATACAGCAGCATTATAAAACCTACACTGTGTGATATATAGCAGCCAAATGATGACAGAGAGAATAAACAGGAGTAACACTTGTATCAGGTTAAGTTTTTTGTCTAGCCGTGGTGGTTATTTTCTCCCCATGACTAATTCAATTCTAGTAAAAATGAGCCTTATCTTCTCTGCTGCTATCAGGTTCAAAGTGCCTCAGATGCTGTGGCCAGTGAACAGGCTCAGATAACAGATACTGTTTGTGTGGTCCACCATGCAGAGTGGTCAGGCAGTGTATCAAACAAAAGGTTTATTTATATCCATCACACCCAGAGTATTAGTAAACTGCACACATACATACTACCAAAATGAAGAGAGAACAGTGGGGAGTGCAACTTTCTATGGATAGAGAACTTACTGCCTAGGACTGGACTTGGACTTTTATTTTATTTTAACTGGGAAAAGTTGGTTTAATGGTTCAATTAGTTATTTCCTGGGAGCATGTGTCCATACCAAACAGGATATTTTTCATTAATTTATTGTAAACCATAAGGACATAAACAGTGACTCCATGGCATCAATTACAGACAACTATTGATCCAAAGTGTTGCGACTATAGGCTTTCGCCTAAAATAACTTGATATGATACTCTCCCAAAGATGAAACATGCTGCTGTTAAAGAGTATGCCGTGAATCAACTCTTCATTTTCTTGATAACAGATGTTCTTTGAACCAGCAGCCGATCAAACCGTTCGTTCGTGTATATAAAAGTTACATTTGTCTTTGCTGTGGTCAACCAAAACAGATTGGGAAAAAGCCAAAAAGAATTTGCAGAAACCTGCACTGGGTTCTGCATTTGAGGTTGTAAAAAGAACAGTGAGTTGAGTTAGATGAACTGTTATAAGCCAGACCAATGTTGGGACTTAAACCAGCTGAGCTAAATAGTTTTGCGACACAATCAGTGCGGTGAGAGGAATTAGCACCTGGTGACAGTATGCATCCAAGGGTTGGATTGACTGTCAAAATGTTAGGTGATGTATTCATGGTGCCTTGTTATAGTTAAAAGTGTTGCCGCAAGATCAATGACAGGGAAAGGGAGGTATGGCGGGAACATTTTCATTTAATTAACAGCTGAAAAGGCTATATAGCGTATATGTATAACAGAAAATGTTGTGGGTTCTAATGTTAAATGCATCAATCTGGTACAGTTTGAGAGAAGAATTAAGAGGCTAATCAATGAAACACTTTGTGCCAGAGGCTTCACTCACTTAGCAGAGGATAAAGAAAAAACTGGAGAACCAGTTCCTCAAAGCACTTCATCAGAATGGAGGTGAGTGAGGCTGGGCAGATTTGAAAGCTGACTCTTTATTGAGGAAATCAAAGCGAGCATAAAAGGTGTTCAGCTCATCTGGCAACATGGCCTCACACATGATGCTCCTGCTCTTTTAGCCTGTGACATTTTGGATTGTCTGCCACATATATCTTTAATGTTGCTGGTGTTGAGGTCTCTTACAATTCTCTCTTTGCCTCTTTGATACCAGCTATCATGCCAGATATATGAAATATAAAAAGGGGGTTCTGCACAACCCCTTGCTTGATGCATTTATAAATAATTATTTTTAATTTGTTAAAAGTCAATAGTTCAATTATGTGATGATAACCCCTTAAGATGAACCATCCTGTTTTCAAGACAGGAGTTTCTCCTACTGTTCTTATTAACTCCAAATTAAAGTCATAGTATAGTATGACATAAAAACATTCAAAGGTCTGTGTCTGTTATTGGAGCAGGAGAGACTTTATGTTTTTGAGATGTTGGTGTAAATGTCTGTTTTCTGTCGGGATTGCTGAATGAACAAAGGCACTTGAAGGGTCTGGAGGACACCAGAACTGGAGCGCATGGAACCCTTTTTTGGTAAAAATAAAACGTTCATACACTCATAACAATAGCCATAAAAAATATGTATGTCAAAACAATCATAGCAGAGTACACTTTTCCTTTCTGGCCCTCAATCATCAAAACTCTATGTCTTCTCTTCTTTTCTCCCCAGATGACTTCAGAGTTTCCAGTCCAACGCTGCGGATGATAAAGTTTCTTCTGTCACTTCCACCATGGTGTTTTTTTCTTTTGTTGCAGTTACAATAAGGGATTTCTTTTTTTTTTAAAGTGTGTTTTTGTCCTCCATAACCCTCTTCTTACTCTCCATAATACCGGACCATTACAGATTATCTCACAGTTTGGTTTTAAACATGTACATATCATCTGTCACTGTCAATATAAATTCTACATGCTGTATATACAATATAACGATATCTTTATATGTCAATTAGTCATTGGTGCTCTTTACATTTACCTGTCTTGACTCGTTCTCCCTGCCCCTAGTTATTCATTTCTATTTTGTGTTAGTATATCGAGACAGATGCAATGAAACAGTCAATTTCCTGTAATGTAAACGCCTACTTGGTCATTAAAGTTGATGCTGATTCTGGTGGATTTATTATGACTGCTCATGATATAATATACTTCTTATTACTTTTTTCATGACTACTATTACCATGACTTTCTATAACCTACTGTGATTTGTCTTATGACATACTATACTATGAAGTTTGTATTACTTTTTTATGACATATACCATACATTTTGTATTACTTTTTTATGACATACAATACTATACATTTTGTATTACTTTTTTATGACATACTATATTACGGCCTTTTCTGACTTTTTATGATATACTAAACAATGTTCTTTTATGACATACTATACTATGACTTTTTCAATACTTTTTTATGACGATAGTGTAGTATGTCATTAAAAAACATTGTATAGTATGTCATAAAAAGTCAGAAAAGGCCATTGTATAGTATGTTATAAAAAAGTCATAAAGACATAGTATAGTATATTATCAAAAGCCATAGTGTAGTATGTCATCAAAAGTCATCATCTAAGATGTCTTCAAAAAATATTTAAAGAGTAATATAATATGCCATAAAGTCAAAGTATAGTATGGCATAAAAAAGGTAATAAAAAGTCCTAGTGTAGTATGTGATCAAAAGTCATAGCATAGTATGTCATCAAAAGTCATAGTAGGTTATCAAAAATCATGGTATAGTTAGTATGTCGTAAAAAACACATTGTACAGTATGTCAGAAAAAAATCAGAAAAGGCCATAATATAGAATGTCAGAAAAGATTTTGACATACTATGCTATGGCCTTTTCTTAATTTTTCTATAAAAAGTCATAAAAGTTATAGCATAGTATATCATCAAAAGTTATAGTATGGTATGTCATAAATAACAATACAAAAAGTCATTGTAGGTTATAAAAAGTCATAGTATAGTATGTAGTAAAAAATTTATAGAAAAGTCATAGTATAGTATGTCATAAAAAGTCATATTATAGTATGTCATGAAAAAGTAATAAAACAGTAATAGTATAGTATGTCATGAAAAAGTCATTGTATAGAATGTCATAAAAAGCCATAGTGTAGTATGTCATCAAAAGAAATACAAAAGTAATAGAAAAGTAATAACATAGTATGTCATGAAAAATACATAGTAAGTTATCAAAAGTCATGATATAGTATGTCAGAAAATAATATTGTATAGTATGTCAGAAAAAGTCAGAAAAGGCCACAGTGTAGTATGTCATCAAAAGAAATAAAAAAGTCATAGTGTAGTATGTCATCAAAAGTCATAATATAGTATGTAATAAAAAGCAATAAAAAAGTCATAGTCATAGTATAATATGTCATCAAAAGCCATAGTGTAGTATGTCATAAAGAAGTAATAATAAGTAATAGTGTAGTATGTCATAAAAAAGTGATAGTACAGAATGTCATAGAAATAAAAAAATATAAGTATATTATATCATAAATAAGGTAATAAAAAAGTCATAGTATATATATAGTATATGTATGGTATATATATAGTATACATATAGTATATATAGATATAGTATATATCTATATATATATTATTTTTTTTGTGTGTGAAAAACTTAAATAAAAATACAGCCTTACATTTTGTAAGTGTCTGAGACCAAACAAAGTATTCTGGTTCTTTAGAACAATTTAACCCTCTTCCCCTGATTAACATTAACGTTAATCAGATGTGACGACTGAAGCATGCAGAGAGCTTAAGGTAAGTTCCCTGAGTGAAGACTTGGCAGTGTTAGTCATAAAATGGTTAGAATGTTCACAATAGGCAATAGTAAAGTATAGACGATGTACATAACTATTATATACAGGGTGCTAGGGTTGCATCCCATTGAGAGCACCTAGGGCATCCGTAAAAGACGTTCAAAAAGACAATTAATTCCGAAATCCTAATGATTTAGCTACGGGGTGAGATAAAAGGCCGAAGGTATTGTTCCGACGCCTCCAAGAGGAACATATATCCTCGCAGGTGGGACAGCCGACGGAGTGACCACCGTGTTAGGTGCGAAAGACTTCAACGCATAGAAACGGGGCAGGAGCCGCTAACGCTACACTACCAGGCACATATTAAAGATAAAGATAAAGATGTTTTTATTGTCATTGTAGTGATACAACAAAATTCCTTTTGGTAGCCCTCAGCCAGCCAGCAGCAGCGAACAACAACAACCATAACAAACAATATACAAGATAAAAATACACAAAAGGAATAAAAACCTTACTAAAGATAAAAATACACAAAAAGAATGAAAACGTTACTAAAGTAACAATAAAATAAAGATTGTGCAAACAGTGCAGTGTAAACATCTGTTTTGACAGTGCAAACAGAGTATAAAGTGTATCAGTACAGTCAGTAGAATTTTCAGTAGCTAGCTGTTTAGGACTGAGTTGCAGCTACAGTGGGCGGTGGTGATGGAGGCTACAGCTCTGGGGAACAAGCTGTTCCTCAGTCTGTTTGTATAGTTCTGTACCTTCTCCCTGATGGCAGGGGGACAACCAGACTGTGACCTGGGTGGGTTGGGTCCTTGCTGATGTTGCTAGCCTTCTTGTGTAGACGGCTATCGTATACCGTGTCCAGAGTCGGGAGCTCGGTTCCTACGATCCTCTGCTCTGTTTTAACTACCCGGGCCAGGTCTCTCTGGTATTGTGCAGCTAATGTCACTCTCCTCATAGATTCAGTTGTTCTTCACTGTCATCTATCTCTCTGAAGTTTGGGATTAACAAATCAAATTTATTTTAATATTATTATATTTGTCACAACTTAAGAGGAAGTGCATCTTTGTCTAACATTTCTCTTGAGGCCTCTGTAGTCTGTGACAACCTTCCAGTGACACGGTGGGAGCTGTATTCCCTTTTTGGCAAGTGAACATGAATTGTATGGGTTGTATTGCCCCTTTAGGGGTGTTTCAACAGGTAAGGAAAAGGTAAGGAAAGGACTGGGTGGTATATATGTCAAATATAACCCTGATGAATGAAATCAAGTCATTTCGAGACATAAATAACCTTTCAGTGACATCGTGCTGTATTTTAAGGGTTGCAGCCTATAACATATTACATAAATTGTTAAAAAGTACTGGGTTGGCTATAATCTCGGGCACAGAGCAGGTACAATAATGCAGATTCAAATCATTATAATTACAGTTTAGTTTCCAAATATAAACAAAGATATTAGACATACCAACAACATATTATCGGAAAAGATACTATTGTCTATACTATGTAAATGTCATGCCTGAGTACTAAACCGCAAACCCTCGTTTGGCCACAATTATGATTATTTGGTTGAACAAAACGTTTCACAAAGACATATTTTTACTAATAACAAGGTAAAGAGTTGCACTTTATGACTGTTTGATCCACATAAAAGCAGCTGTATATTATAAACTGGTTGATTAACAGCAAAGAGCAATCACTTTTTGCAACGACGGGAGGAGCTGTTCTTGTTACAGACGCAATAAATGATTTCCCAAAAAATTTAAATAAAAATAATTTCATGACCGAGTGGAGTGAAGAGGCACAGTGGGGAACCACAGCAATTCAACAGTTATATTTTATGAACTTGAGGATGTTTACAAAATGATATAGATATTCCAACACGATCTCACTATGAATATTCAGAATATTAGGTTAACCTAATATAGATTGTGTCTCAAGACTCACATTTTTTTGGGGAAAAAACATGTTATGTCCGCCATCTTTGTAGTTTGGAGGGGGTTTGAACATTGCTGCTGAGCTGCTTTAAAAAAAGAAAAGATAAGGAGTAAATAACGCCCTGGCTCGCACCCTTTTTCTCTCCCCCTCACAGGCAATAAATAGAATCTGCTTTCTGTCCACAGCCGGACCTCACTTGGAAAAAGAATTTAGCATGAGAGATGCCAGAAAAAAAAAAACTGAAGTAGAATTAGAGATAGAGAGGCTATGTTTGGGTGAGTGACAGACAAGTTCTGCAGGAGAAAGTTCCTGGCACTGCTCCCAAAATGTCACATTATTTTGACGTGAGCGTGGAGGACAGCCAGACATCATGAGAGCCATCAAGAGCCTTGTCAGGTGATGAAAGTGATGCCAATTACTACAATGTGTGTGTAAAGAGTTATGTGTGGAAGTAGTGTACCTGTTCAGATGTGTGTGTATGTGTGTGTGTGTGTTAATCAGTAGGTCAGGGTGGTACCCTTGGCCTTGTAAGGCAGGGTTATCTGGGGTTATATATTTGATCCCCTTCTGCCCTGTTACAGTCTCGCAGCAGCTTCCTCTTCACCTGGCCTCCGTAAGTCTGCGCAACTCGCTGTATATTTCTATTCATGCTGTATTTTTCTACTCATGCTGTATTTTTCTATTAATGCTGTATTTTTCTATTCATGCTGTATTTTTCTATTCATGCTGTATTTTCCTATTAATGCTGTATTTTTCTGTTGTTTAATTAAATCGAACGTAAATCCATTTAAACACGATCTTGTTTAACAAAATATACGTGATGGAAGGTACTTACTTTTAAACCTTTTCACTAACTAGTTTGAACTAATGATCCAAAATACTAAATAATGATGTTAGTAAGCTACTGGAATTCAGACTTAATTCATGTTGCAATATCTTACTAGTTTTCTTTGCCCACTTCAGGTCACTGACGTATTCTGAAGTCTCACCTGTCATCTGAGCTGAATCCACCGGTAAATTCTCCTTTCCTAACGCTTACATAGCATTTCATATTGTAGACTTAGACACTGGTATAATATGACTATGTGCTTCTATCCAAATCCCAAAAATTATTTTCCTTGAAACCAAAGGCTGAAAAGTAAAGTGAAAGATATGAGGTTGCAGTATGGGATACAGACAGAGTGAACCTCTTCTCTACTACCTGTGTGTACATCAGTGCAGCCATGGGGGATGCACAGATGTCTGCGTTTGGGTTGGCTGCCTCGTACCTGAGGAAGTCGGACAAGGAGCGCATGGAGGCCTCCACGCGGCCCTTCGACATAAAGAAGGAATGCTTCATCCCCGATTCGGTGGAAGAGTTCGTGAAGGCGACCATCGCCAGCCGAGACGGCGACAAGGTCACCGTGGAGACGCAGCACGGGAAGGTCAGTGGTTACATTTTATCGTTCAGACATGTTTATATTATTAACATCACATAAGGTTTTCTTATCATTGCTGCAATGATAGAATTACAACCTGAAGCCTGACCTTAACATGTCAACCTGTATAAAAATAAGTGTTGGCACATTGCTCAAAGTCATTTTAATAATGTCCCCCACATTATTAAAATAACCAGAAGAAAGGCTGTGGACAGAGTTTGGAAATTGGTGGTGAATATAAAAGTTATGTCTGACCCTAAGGCAATTACCTCACATTGAACACATTTTTTCTGTCTCCAGTGATGTGTGAGATAAAGCTGTCATCTGGTGTTAACAATGTGCGGCAGGCTTTGTGTTACACACACAGGGTGTCACATGCAGGAAGCAAAATCAGCAACAGAAACTTTCTGAATGGCTTACTTGCTCATAAAAATAATAATAATAAATACATACACACAAACAATTTTTATTTCTGATTTTACTTTATATGCTATTTTGGCTGATGTGTCCCTGTAATTGACTTCACTTGTTCTGTTAACACTTTTTCACTCAAAAAAAAAAAGTATGATTTTTATATTAATCGAAGAAGTGCATTTATGTTCCTTAGACTGTGGTGGTCAAAGAGTCCGATATTCTGCAACAGAATCCTCCAAAGTTTGACAAGATCGAGGACATGGCCATGTTGACCTTCCTCCATGAACCAGCTGTGCTATTTAACCTCAAAGAGCGTTATGCGGCATGGATGATCTATGTGAGTAACCCACAATCCAAGAAACACGTTTTATGTATGCCTACACTCATTATGTGTCTTATTATTATAATTCTTATTATTATAAGAATTATTTTGCACCTATGCTTAAATAAATATTGTTGCATTGGCATTAGTTGTGGACAATAATAAAATAATGGCAAATGGTTGATGTGGTGTAATTTATAGCAGCAAACAACTATGTGCTATGTAAAGATACAGTGGAGGACAGTCTACCTCAGCAGAGTATGAAGTCTGTGTGTGTCGTCCAAGCGTCTCCTTACTTTGCTGACGGCCGCGCTTGCCTTTTAATGCATGTTCGTGTTCACCACTAGAGATCTGAGGTTTCACTCTTTTTACTGACTCAAGTTTGTCTGAGTCACTTTTGTAAGAGAGTAGGGTTTTCAAGTCACTTGAGTCACGTAGCGGAGCAGTGAACAACTTAACCCAACTCTGAGATATAGAAAATAACTCTAATTCAACACTGATTGAAAACCGAGTAGTAGCAAAGGGATAAATTAAAATGCATGGACAGTTGAGTGTTGGCAGAGTGTGGCATGGGACTTGTGGGTGAGTGAGTGAGTGATTTGTGTATTGAGTCAGACCCTCAGCATTGTTAGCTGCTAGCCACTGGCTCAGCCGTGGCGATGTTGAGAGCAGCTGAGAGGCAACAGAAATGCTCCCAATCCTGTATATTGCACCTATAAAAAAAGTAATCTCTTTTCTGTGTCTCACAGACCTACTCTGGACTCTTCTGTGTGACTGTCAACCCCTACAAGTGGCTGCCAGTCTACAACCAAGAGGTGGTTGTTGCCTATAGAGGAAAGAAGAGGGCTGAAGCTCCTCCTCACATCTTCTCCATCTCTGACAATGGCTACCAGTACATGCTGGCAGGTAAAAACTAATAACACAAATACCGTTAACTTCTGTTACATGTAATGATGCTAAATCTTTATCCTAACAAAGTTGTACTCTATGCTTGTTTTTGTAGACCGCGAAAACCAGTCAATTTTGATCACGTATGTAATGTCTTATACTTGAAAAGCATGAATGACACTATATGCTCGGAAATGAAACCATATTCTTCATTAAGTCACTATAGGTTTTGATCATTGACTTTGCAATTACAGTGGAGAATCTGGTGCAGGAAAGACTGTCAACACAAAGCGAGTCATCCAGTATTATGCAAGTATTGCAGCTGGAAGCATAAAGAAAGACCCCAATGCCAAGGATAAGGTAAATAATAAGCTCTGTCAAAGGTGTGAGTTGTCAGAGGGGTTCTGGTTCGTCTTAAACTGGCTAAAACTACACCTTTTCACTGAAATAGAATATACTTGCTTGGTTAAATTCCTGGTGTAAAGTAACAATGACAAGTAAAGTAACAAGAGTGCATTGGCGACAAATCAAACTTATGACAAATGACAAATTCACCAACAATGACTTAAACTCTCTTCAGGATTTCCACTTTCAACAGCTTCTGTGTTGCATAAGTTGGATGTTAAGAAGTTCTTCAAACTTTCATAAACTGCTGCCAGAGGCTGCTGAAGTCTTTGTGTGTAGTGTGAAACATTAATAACAGACTAGTGCGGTGCACGTCCGAAACGGGCCGACTGCTTGGCACCCAGAGGTGCTGCTTTTGTCGTTTGTCGAGAACCGCGGTAGCTGCTTGCACCCGCCAAGTGTGAAGTTGTTTGGATGAATGGTTCTCTAGATATGTGAAGGAGAGTCATATATACAAACACAGACAGACAGAGAGAGAGACAGCGAGACAGACAGAGATTCCTTCCTTTATAGTTAGATGATGCTGGTACAGCACAACCATCTGGCCAAGTTGCACCACATTTGACACTGCACTATTTTGGATCTTGAGCAATCCAACTGCCTAGTGTTACATCGATTGGATGAACAGTTCTCTAGATATGGGGAGGACAAAGACACACAGACAGAAAGAGATTCCTCTCTTTATAGTTTGATTGAGCATACACAATGTTCCTTTTTGACAGGGTACCCTGGAGGATCAAATCATTCAGGCCAACCCTGCCCTGGAGGCCTTTGGTAATGCCAAGACCATCAGGAATGATAACTCTTCCAGATTTGTGAGTGTCTAACCTTTGTGTGATTAAATTGTGAATATTATGCATTCAGTTTCCATAAAAACACTATCAGTGGAAGGAGCAGATATTAAGGTTTTCTTTCCAAAAACTATCCTTTCAGGGTAAATTCATCCGAATTCATTTTGATGCCAGGGGAAAGTTAGCCTCTGCTGATATTGAAACATGTAAGAACAAACACCCTCATCCGACATTCACCAATCCTGTAAATGTCATCGTATTCATGTTTTATGGCATACAGTAGTAATATAGTTGATTTTACACATGACAATCTTTCTGTCTTGTTTTTGTCACAGACCTTCTGGAGAAGTCCCGTGTAACCTTCCAGCTCAAGGCTGAGAGAGATTACCACATTTTCTACCAGATTCTGTCCAACAAGAAGCCTGAACTCCTGGGTTAGTGGCTCAGCGGTGGTTGGCCACCACTGAAAGAAAAAGGGGAAAACAAATGAAAAACCCTAGCTGTCATTTGCTTTTCATTGTTCCACTCTCTCTCTCTCTCTGTCCTCCAGAGATGCTGTTGATCACAAATAATCCCTATGACTATGCCTTCATCTCTCAGGGGGAAACCCAAGTGACCTCCATTGATGATGCAGTGGAACTGATTGCAACAGATGTCAGGCTCTCACTCATTCCTTTTTTTTTTTTTTTTTACAATCATACATCAATCTCTAATCATAATGACACAATGAGCTAAATGGGACTCGTATCGAAACAACCCTGTGATAAAAAAAAACCCCGCAGAGGGGCTGTGATGGTTTAGTGACCGGCATGACAATGACATACAATCCACAAATTCCAGGAGGAGTAACAAATTATTGTGTTTAAAGATATATTGGATGCCAAAAGACTGCAAACAGGTTTATAATACTTAGAGAAAGGTTTTTGTCAACTTTATAAGTATTTCATCTTTTCTCACAACGATCGCAAGAAATACTGTATGGTTAAAATACGGTGCGGTAGAAATACGGTATGGTAAAAAGAAGGCGTTCAGGTAACAATGTGATCTACCAGGAATGTGCACTTGCATGTATTTGATTGGACAACAATCAATCTTGCTGGAGGATGTTACATTGCATTCCAGCAAAAGTTTAACCAGGTTAAAATTCTTTAGGACGACTGTGTTCTTTTGCAGGACCTTTCTGCGTTCTGGCTATATTAATGAAGGAGGGTGCTGCATGTTTTAAAGTCACAAATTTATAATTTTGGTCAAAATTATATTACCCCCACAAATGTTGACAAGTTATCATGTGCTTCTCCACAGGATGCCTTTGACGTTTTGGGCTTTACTCAAGAGGAAAAGAACTCTGTGTACAAGCTGACTGGTGCCATCATGCATCACGGCAACATGAAGTTCAAGACCAAGCAGCGTGAGGAGCAGGCAGAGGCTGATGGCACTGAAGGTGAGACAAGCTCTGTTTTTCAGGTTGGCTCAGAACCAACCAAGCGACACACTGTTAACAGCCTTCACTTTTCCTTTTCAGATGCTGACAAAGTCGCCTATCTGATGGGCCTGAACTCTGCCGACCTCATCAAAGGTCTCTGTCACCCAAGAGTCAAAGTAGGAAATGAGTGGGTCACCAAGGGACAAAGTGTCGCTCAAGTAAGAAGCAAAAAAGTCAACTTAAATCTTTATTATACACAAGGTTCTATATCCAGGAAAATGTTATGCTTTCTATATGGCTACTTCTGCAGAGACTGAAAAGTTGCATGAAAAAAAACGTTTTATTAATTTGTATGCTTGGTATTAAATATGTTGCCTGTCCCCAAGGTAACCTATGCCGTTGGAGCTCTATCCAAGGCTATTTATGAAAAGATGTTCCTGTGGATGGTGGTAAGAATCAACCAGTCACTGGAGACCAAGCAGCCTCGTCAGTACTTCATTGGGGTACTGGACATTGCTGGATTTGAAATCTTTGATGTAAGTTAACTCATTAGCACACAATAAACCAGCCCACTCTTTCAACAGCTAACAAAAATTAGCAACATGTTGCTTAACATTTTCATGCCTGATTTAATTTCTGCTCAATATCGATATCATTACAGTTCAACACCTTTGAGCAGCTGTGCATCAACTTCACCAATGAAAAGCTGCAACAGTTTTTCAACCACCACATGTTTGTGCTGGAGCAGGAAGAGTACAAGAAAGAGGGCATTGAATGGACTTTCATAGATTTTGGTATGGACTTGCAGGCCTGTATTGACCTGATTGAAAAGGTAAGACATTTGACTATTACATGTTCAGACATACATGAAGATTGATTGATATATTTTCTTCAAACCGCTCATGTTTTTGTCCCTTCAGCCCATGGGTATCATGTCCATCCTTGAAGAGGAGTGCATGTTCCCCAAAGCCTCTGATGCCACCTTTAAAGCAAAGCTCTATGACAACCATCTGGGGAAATCTGCCAACTTCCAGAAGCCCAGAATTATCAAAGGAAAACCAGAGGCTCATTTTGCCCTGATGCACTATGCTGGAACTGTTGATTATAATATCGTCAACTGGCTGGTGAAGAACAAGGATCCTCTGAACGAGACCGTTGTAGGACTCTACCAGAAGTCTAATCTCAAGGTGTTATCTATCATCTTTGCAAATTATGCTGGAGCTGAATCAGGTACCTTGGCATGAATATCTTGTTTGGAAATTGCATGTTTTTTTGTCTTGCTACACTTACTTACACTTTCAGGTTATCTTTCTGAACAGCTGACAAAAAAGAGAAGAAGAAAAAGGGATCATCATTTCAGACTGTGTCCGCTCTTCATAGGGTATTGTGATTGACTTTTTAAATTCTTGGATATGGTATTTTGTATGATGCTAAATACTTTAACAGACAGTATTTCATAATGTATGCTTTATTATATTAATATAATCAGGAGAACCTGAACAAGCTGATGACCAACCTGAGGTCTACTCACCCTCACTTTGTCCGCTGCATCATCCCCAATGAGACCAAGACTCCTGGGGCCATGGAGAACCCTCTGGTGATGCACCAGCTGCGCTGTAACGGTGTGCTGGAAGGCATCAGGATTTGCAGAAAGGGCTTCCCCAACAGGATCCTCTATGGAGATTTCAAACAGAGGTATTATTTAATTTAAGTCAGATACCGTACAATTCCAAACAAATGTTAAATAATATCCTCCAAGATTTCTTTTTTTTCTTTTCCAGATATCGCATCTTGAATCCTACTGCCATCCCTGATGGCCAGTTCATTGACAGCAGGAAGGGAGCTGAGAAACTTCTCGGGTCTCTGGATATTGATCACAGTCAGTACAAGTTTGGACATACCAAGGTATCATCTGAAGTTCTGATATTGGGGAAAAGTGAAAAATTTCTTTAAGAGATGAAGCGGATGGCAAAAAATTAAAACACCCATTGGTGTTGTTAGGTGTTCTTCAAGGCTGGTTTACTGGGTCTACTTGAGGAGCTGAGAGACGAGCGCCTCTCCAAAATCATCACTGGTATTCAAGCCAGATCCCGTGGTCTGTTGTCTCGTATCGAGTATCAGAAGATGGTGGAACGCAGGTATCTTTTGTGTCCAGCTGATATCTAACGATTCAAAGATTAATGGTTTGTGATTTGTACAGTTAACTAAAGCATTCTATTATATTTAAAATATGTATTTTAGAGAAGCATTACTAGTGATCCAATGGAACGTCCGTTCATTCATGGGGGTCAAGAATTGGCCCTGGATGAAGCTCTTCTTCAAGATCAAACCTCTGTTGAGGTCTGCTGAATCAGAAAAGGAGATGGCCAATATGAAGGAAGAATTCCTGAAGCTAAAAGAGGCTTACGCAAAATCTGAGGCTCGTAGAAAGGAACTAGAGGAGAAAATGGTCTCTCTTCTTCAAGAGAAGAATGACCTGCAGCTCCAAGTCCAAGCGGTGAGAATCCCACTCTACCTCCATTTTTCTTTGAACCTGTCATGAAGGTATGTGCTAATGAGATCAAATGTTTGGCAGGAGCAAGATAATCTGGGTGATGCTGAGGAAAGATGCGAGGGGCTGATCAAAAGCAAGATTCAGCTGGAGGCAAAAGCCAAAGAGCTGTCTGAGAGACTGGAGGATGAGGAGGAGATGAATGCTGAACTGACTGCTAAGAAGAGGAAGCTGGAGGATGAGTGCTCTGAGCTGAAGAAAGACATTGATGACTTGGAGTTAACTCTGGCTAAAGTGGAGAAAGAGAAGCATGCCACTGAGAACAAGGTATGACATCTAACTTAATCATTTGCTTCATATCAGCAGCTTAATGTGGCATCCAGTAACTCGTCTTTTCTTGGTTCATAGGTGAAGAACCTGGTCGAAGAGATGGCTGCTCAGGATGAAATCATTGCCAAGTTGACCAAGGAAAAGAAAGCCTTACAGGAAGCTCATCAGCAAACACTGGATGATCTGCAGAGTGAAGAAGACAAAGTCAACACTCTGGCCAAGGCCAAGACTAAGCTGGAGCAGCAAGTGGATGATGTAAGAATCCATATCAAAATTGTACTACTTAAATGATATTGTGAGTATTGATAATCAAGCAATTCACAAATGTTGTAATTGCATTTATTTGCATTAAGCTTGAAGGATCTCTTGAGCAAGAGAAGAAGGTTCGAATGGACCTTGAGAGAGCCAAGAGAAAGCTGGAGGGCGACTTAAAGTTGACCCAGGAGACTCTGATGGATTTAGAAAATGACAAGCAACAACTGGAGGAGCGCCTGAAAAAGTACATCATGACATTGTTAACAAAATTTGGTCATTTAATACTGTGTACGTGGTTTCAATTAGCTTACACTGATTTAATAAAATGCTCCAGGAAAGACTTTGAGATCAGCCAGCTGAACAGCAAAATTGAAGATGAACAGGCCCTGATCATTCAACTCCAGAAGAAGCTGAAAGAGCTGCAGGTACAAACGTGCATTCGTGGGTCTTAAGTGAACGTTAATTTTATCCCAAAGCATTGCTACATTTTGACACGTTCTGACACTAGGCACGTGTAGAGGAGCTGGAGGAAGAGCTGGAAGCAGAGCGAGCTGCCCGAGCCAAGGTGGAGAAGCAGAGAGCAGACTTGGCCAGAGAGCTGGAGGAGATCAGTGAGAGGCTGGAGGAGGCCGGTGGAGCAACATCCGCCCAGATTGAGATGAACAAGAAGAGGGAGGCCGAGTTCCAGAAACTCCGCAGAGACCTTGAAGAGGCCACTCTGCAGCATGAAGCCACTGCTGCCACACTCAGGAAGAAACAAGCCGACAGTGTGGCCGACCTGGGAGAGCAGATTGACAACCTGCAGAGAGTCAAGCAGAAACTGGAGAAGGAGAAGAGTGAGCTCAGACTGGAGCTGGATGATGTGGTCTCCAGTATGGAACAAATAGTAAAGTCTAAGGTATGTGCTCATGACGAAAATGTCCACACTGGTGGAACTAACTGACAACCTGGTAGTAAACTGAATGATGACTGTTTAATACCTAGAGGTGATGCAACATCAGTAAACTGTGAACAAGAACACTTCCAACTTAAATCTGTTGTTCTTATCAGGCTAGGTCTGCGGTAGGCAAAATGACGAACTAGCAAGAAGTGTGCCAGAAATGTTGAAGTGCCCTCTCATCAGCATGTCAAATTACCTCTTTCACAGCCATTGGCAGTTGTGCAGCCTGTAGTTATGGTAGTTCAATTGATCTTTTCCCCCACCCGCATTCAGCGAAGAATCGCCCTACTCTGCCTCTGATTGGTATATTTAAATTTTTTTTGCATATAATGCACATCATATGGATGGGATACAATTACAAATCTGTTGGACAATTACATTTTTATGCAGTGTCATTTTTAAAAGAATGTTAATCTTAATGTTGAAAGGTACACTGATTAACAAGAGAATTTAGAAATGGCACTTTATATTAAAAACGTTGCCAAACTCTGGGCTAGTTGGACCAGACAAATTTAATATAACATAAACTCTTATATTCCTCTAGGCTGGAACTGGGAGTGCAAGGTAGTATAAAAATGTCTAATGTTGAAAGGTAGTAAACAATGCCTGTGAACTATGGTTCATTTCTTTTGTAGACTAACTTGGAGAAGGCCTGCAGAACTTTGGAGGATCAAATGAATGAATACAGGAACAGGTATGATGAAAGTCAGAGATCCCTTAATGACTTCACCACCCAGAAAGCCAAGCTTCAATCTGAGAATGGTCAGTGTTACTCTTTTCACTTGAAATAATAAACTTGTTTAATATAGAACAACGTAATTATAAAACCTAAATTTTGCCCTTCTAGATGAGCTTACAAGGCAGCTGGAGGAGAAAGAATCTCTTGTTTCTCAGCTTACCAGAGGAAAAAATTCATACAATCAACAACTTGAAGATTTAAAAAGACAACTAGAGGAGGAAATAAAGGTATGAAAATGACAAAGTTTCAAAAATAAGTGAATGTCTGTGAGAAATACCCACATTATCAATATCCATCCAGGCCAAGAATGCTTTAGCCCATGCAGTGCAGTCAGCTCGTCATGACTGTGACCTCCTCAGGGAGCAGTATGAGGAGGAGCAGGAGGCCAAAGCTGAACTGCAGCGCAGCATGTCCAAGGCCAACTCTGAGGTGGCTCAGTGGAGAACTAAGTACGAAACTGATGCCATCCAGAGAACCGAGGAACTGGAGGAGGCCAAGTGAGTCCATTACATACAAGAACATTCATCTAAAAGACGGTGTAAGATAAAGACTACATGAGAAGAGCACTAAAAGAAAATTCCTTAAACATGGCCATTGTGACTTTATGGGTCATGCTAACTCAGCCATTGTCACCCTCCATTGTGGAGAAATGAGGACTTGCACAAAATAATGTATATTGGGCCAAGCTGTGCAAGCCTCCTACAGCTGTTCAAATAAACAGGACTTTTACATGAACCAAACACTTGTCTCTGTGTTCCGAACAAAAATAAACAAAGAAAGTAACCGTTGTTTTTTATATTTGAATTGGTCTCCAGTTCAAATAAAGCTGGATGCCTTTGTTGCACACAGATCCACATATGTACCACACTATTTACCTCTACTCTCTCAAATAAAGGCATAAAATGCTCCCCCAAATAAAAAGAGCACTCAAGCAACAGTGGATAAGACTTGTTTTGTTTTTCAGGAAGAAGCTGGCTCAGCGTCTGCAGGATGCTGAGGAGGCTGTTGAAGCAGTGAACGCTAAATGTGCGTCTCTGGAGAAGACCAAACACAGGCTGCAGAATGAGATTGAAGATCTAATGGTGGATGTGGAGAGGTCTAATGCTGCTGCTGCTGCTCTGGACAAGAAGCAAAGAAACTTTGACAAAGTATATCAGTGTTTTCTACTCATCATAAACCTGAGGGTTCAAAGTATTGCTACAGTGCAAATAGAGTCTCTTGAAATAATACATTTGCCAAACTGTAGAGAGCTGTGGTGAAATGTGGTGATTAAATCTTGAAATTTTAAAACCTTTATTTCAATGTCTAGGTCCTGTCTGAGTGGAAACAGAAATATGAGGAGTGTCAGTGTGAGTTGGAGAGCTCTCAGAAGGAAGCCAGGTCTCTGAGCACTGAGCTCTTCAAACTCAAGAACTCCTATGAAGAATCTCTTGAACATCTGGAGACCATGAAGAGGGAGAACAAGAATCTGCAGGGTAATATATATCTGATTGTGTATTAACAGGTAATACATGTTAATTGTGTGTGCCAACTTAAATACAACTACTTTCATACACAGAGGAGATTTCTGACCTCACTGAGCAACTTGGTGAGGGAGGAAAAACCGTTCATGAGTTGGAGAAACTCCGTAAGCAGCTGGAGCAGGAAAAGAGCGAGATTCAGTCTGCCCTTGAGGAAGCTGAGGTAAGACTAAAATCTCGAATCCTCAGTTTCTCAAAAGGAACCCGTAAATTGGAAAATGTATAAAGTTTGACAAATTCCTGATGTCTATCTCAGGGTTCTCTGGAGCATGAGGAGGGCAAGATTCTCAGAGCCCAGCTTGAGTTCAACCAGATTAAGGCAGACATGGATCGTAAGCTAGCTGAGAAAGACGAGGAGATGGAGCAGTCCAAGAGGAACCTGCAGAGGATGATTGACACCCTGCAGAGCTCTCTTGAGGCAGAGACTCGCAGCAGGAATGAGGCTCTCCGTTTGAAGAAGAAGATGGAGGGAGACCTCAATGAGATGGAGATCCAGCTGAGCCAGGCCAACAGGCAGGCAGCTGAGGCCCAGAAACAACTCAAGGCTGTTCATGCACATCTCAAGGTAAACTAAGGACACACATTTTAGTTTTGCAAGCACCATTACTGTGGAATCTTTGTAACCGGAGGTTTTGAACTTCTTCCAGGATGCTCAGCTCCAGCTTGACGACTCTCTTCGATGCAATGATGATCTGAAGGAAAACAATGCCATGGTCGAGAGACGCAACAACTTGCTCCAGACTGAGCTGGAGGAGCTCAGGGCTGCTCTGGAGCAAACTGAGAGAGGTCGCAAACTTGCTGAGCAAGAGCTGCTGGACGTTAGTGAAAGGGTGCAGCTACTGCACTCACAGGTAAGATGTCGTGGATTTCAATATGTCCTAGCATGTTTGTTTGACACACACTGTTACAATGCAAATTCAACTACTTATTTAAAACTAGAACACCAGCCTGATAAACCAAAAGAAGAAGCTGGAAGCTGATACATCCCAGCTTCAGACGGAAGTAGAAGATGCGGTACAGGAGTGCAGAAATGCTGAAGAGAAGGCCAAGAAGGCCATTACTGATGCTGCCATGATGGCAGAGGAGCTGAAGAAAGAGCAGGACACCAGCGCTCACCTGGAGCGCATGAAGAAGAACATGGAGCAAACCATCAAAGACCTGCAGCACCGTCTGGATGAAGCTGAACAGATCGCCTTGAAGGGAGGCAAGAAGCAGGTGCAGAAACTCGAGGCCAGGGTGAGTGTTTCTCGTGATGTGTTATTTTTGGCATTAATGTCGAATGCGTTATTAGGTGGATTATCTAAAACATATTTTCCCTGACCAGGTGAGGGAGCTGGAAAATGAGGTGGAAATGGAGCAGAAGAAAAGCGGTGACACTGTGAAGGGTATCCGTAAATATGAGCGCCGCATCAAGGAACTGACCTATCAGGTTCGTAGCATGAAGCTAGCTTCATTAATTGGCATGTGTGGTTAAAGTTATTCAAAAAGAAAAATAACTTAATAACCTTGTGTCTTATTCACAAAGACTGAGGAGGACCGCAAGAATATTGCCAGACTCCAAGATCTGGTGGATAAGCTGCAGCTGAAAGTGAAATCCTACAAGAGAGCTGCTGAAGAGGCTGTAAGTGTGGAGATGTAAGTTTTGATCCGGCTTCTTCCTCTGTCAATGTGTAACTACATATATATTTTGTTCATCCTAAACAGGAGGAGCAGGCTAATATTCATCTTAGCAAGTCCCGCAAGCAGCAGCACGAGCTGGACGAGGCTGAGGAGAGAGCCGACATCGCTGAGTCTCAGGTCAACAAGCTGCGTGCAAAGACCCGTGACGCTGGCTCCAAGGTTTGAAGCATGTACTCTGCAGCACCTGCACAGCGCCTCACCCGAACACATGCTGCCCTCTGCTGGCTACATTTAACACCTTGCACTGCTCTTCAAGCATTAGCACAAATACATGTTTGGTACATTGCAGAGTTTCGGTTTGTATTAGTCTGTTAATAAATATGTTGCTTTGTGGCATTCAAGCATTACTAATCTGAAGCCCTAACAGCTGTTTCTCTTTTTCTTTCTTTCCAATTTCCCCGGCTGTAACAGAAAGGGTTTGATGAGGAGTGAAGCTTTGGAACCTGCAGAAATCCTTTTGCCTGCTGTGTGATGTAGATCTACAACCAAGTGCTAGGCCCACATTGAGTTTCCTGAAATTTCGAGAATATAGTTTTAATATTTTGAGAAAAAAGATTGCGATAAATCATTTTTAATTCAATTAGAATCAAGTCATAATAATCCCCCCCAAAAAACTTGTAATATTAGAAAAATGTAACTTTAAGTCGAGATTTTCATACTCGTGGTAGCAAACAGATGAGAGCGGTGTCGTCAAATGATTGATGTTTCACCAATCTCATTATGAGAGTAAAATGAAAGCAGTTACATGATGGATGAGTCAATAACCAGATGGGTTTTGTAGCAGCAGCTGGAGCTCGGCAGTGATCTGGTTTTCTCCAGACAGCTGAGAACAGAGCTCCGTCATGGTGCTGATGTGAATGATGTGATGGCAGCCAAACTCTACCTGTCCTACAGTCTACTGTGCATTATGTTATTACTCTGCACTCTGCTGATATGACAGCATCTCATCTCACCCTGGGACTCTCTCTGGATGAGACTAGGTTTAGGGAAGTGTCTGTGCACTGCTGTTCACTGGAGGTAGAAAACTGAAACTAACTGTTTAAAAATACTGATCATAAATCTCACCATTGTGTGGCTAATTGTCCACAAAAATGAAAACTTCACTACCTCCGATAAAGTGCTGCACACAGCTGGATTCCTCAGCTTTTCAATGGGAAGCATCCTGGAGTAGAGAAACGGCCCCAAACATAGCAAGGGTATTAAAAGGGAGCGAGGAGCAGAGGAGACGTGACAATACGGTCCAAACATCAGTCCAAATAATTGTAGGCAGTAGCCTATGGACTGTCAAGAAATGCTAAAACATGCACCTACAATCCAACTATAAGCATAACCTTTTCTGTTTTGACTTTATTCTCAAAATATTTCATGAAATATTTCAACTTCTTTCTTGTAATATGATGACTTAATTCTCGAAATCTCAACAGTGGTTTTAAGACTCCATCATACAGTATATATCCCCTCAGCTATCACTATTCACAACCTGTAGTGCTTAATAAAATCTCATCAAGCTGTTGCACAACATTGTTTTCTTTTATTTAATACAAAATAGCAACGATTGGGTTCATTGAACTTTGTAGAGGAAATACTGTATTTAAAGTAACTTAAAGCTGCAGTTGTTAATTTTCATGAAAATAACTTTTAGACAGTAGCACAGGAGACAGATAATCTGTGATAAATTGAGCATCCTCTTAGTGCTCCTAATGGCATTTGCAAGATTCCACCACGCTCAATCACTGCTCGTGAATATCAATCACACTGTCACTAGGCAGGGCTGATTTAATATAAATCAAGATTATGATACTGCATTGCCTATTTCTTGTCTCAAATGATTTCAGAAACATATTTTCATGTACTTTTTAGATGTAAAATGAAAATGAAAAAATATGTTAAAAACAGTCCAGCCAAAACCAAGCACCGCCCACCGACTGGAACAAACTTTCTTGTTTTACAGCTAAACAGTACACTTAAATAGGGTTTCTGAACACATTCAAGACAATAAATAGACAATACAGTAACAGAATCTTCATTCATATTTGATGAGCGCTGCCTCGTTTAACAGTTTGATCTGAACTTTTTCTTTGGGCGGCGGTGGAATCTTCTAAATGCCATTAGGAGGCAGAGGAACCTAATTTTATCACAGATTATCTGTCTCATGTACTGCTTTAAATATACTATATTGACTGGTCAGTAGCAACATAGAAGTTACAGTAGTTATATTTTGGATTATAAAAAGAACAATATGGGGTGAAATACATAATTCTACATATGAATTGGTATACAGTTTAGTGTTACAACTTAGGGAACCAATACAATTGCCATCATCAATTCCTGTAAACTAAACAGGATTTGATGGTGGCCATATCTCCCTTTTCCATGAGCATAAGTGGAGTCAGATTAATCAAAATGTTTATAGGTAAATTATCATGTAAGCCAGGAAGAGCAGAGTTAGGCCTAAGTAGGAAAACTCAGGAGGAGCAATAAACCGTGGTGGCAGAGGGCCTAAAAAGTGGCAAGTTGAGGTGAAGTGATTGCCAAAAGAGAGTGAGATGAAACAAATCCCCTTTATCTTTAAATAGAGTTAAAGAAAGCCCAAGAGCCTGGGCCTCAAGGTCAACGATAACCCAATGCTCATACTCAGGCCCACCATAATACCATGCATAATCACTTGCAGCTGCTCAGTAAATACTTGTCCAAGCCTGCCTGTTCCTCCAAATGGCTAGGGAGGATTTCAAAGAATCAATAACCACATATTTAGTTCATATACTGAAAAAAAACAGCAAGCAAAAACTAAAAATTATATTTATCAGTGTTCTCTTTAACACTGAACTAAGAGTGCTACCCTTACCTGTCTGTCTAGACCTTAGCCTGGCTGCCAGGTCATTGTTACTGCTGCTGGAGACAAAATAATGATTTGGGGCCGGAGGAGGGAGGCCCCAGACCCCCATTGTGTGAAATTCAGGGAGTCCTGTCACGTCTCTTATTACGTGTCATGTCCTTAACTCCCTGAGCGACCACGCAGGTATCTATTAGCTAATGAAAGCACATTCGCAGTATGTGTTGAGGATTATCAGCACGATTAACAGGACATCTAAGTTTACGGTCAGAATGACTTAGAGGACTGGCCGAAGATGGAACAGTTCACCACCTCTATAATTAGACCATCTTTAACATGGTTATTGATGCTTGTGGTCTTAACACTTTCACAGTTTTTACACAAAACGCGGTTTGCTACTACCACTGACTACCTTAGCACGATGGTGATATATTTATAGCCAGTTCATGAAAGATAAGGTCTCTCTCAGGATACTCCCTCTGCTACTCATTTTCTTCTCCAGCAGCAGCAGCAGCAGCAGCAGCAGCAACATCAGCGGTAGTTTGGGAAAAGTAAAATTGGTTTGTTACCAGCTGCATTAATTGCTATGGCTGGACAAATAAAGAAAAAAACGCCACGTCCAGGAAGGATGAGGTCACCCCTCAAGATGATATTTGATGCAAAAGCACCAGAGCAATGACCAGAATGCACCAACAAAGACCAGCGTTTAAACAAAGACAAAGACCAGGGGAATATCCAGATACATAATGATTCACTAGTTAATGGACCGGTGTGTAGCATTTTGGGGGATCTATCAGCACAAATGGAATATAATATTCATACCTATGTTTCCATTGGTGCATAAACACCTGAAACTAGTCGTCATGTTTTTGTTAGCTTGGAATGAGCTCTTCATATCTACATAGGGAGCTGGTCCTCTTCATGCAGCCTTGCCATGTTTCTACGGTTGCCCAGAACGAACAAACCAAACACTGACTCTAGAGAGAGCCTTTCAGGTTTCTATGTTACCTGAAGGCCATCGTAGTTACCACCGAGTAGTCATGATAGCAAGGAGGGCCTCTCAGTCTTGGAAAGGGAGTGGAGAGGTAGTCAGTTGGTTGCAATCTGCAACCACACTGCTAGATGCTAGCTCCTACACGCTGTTCCTTTAAATGCAGAAATGAAGAAAACCATAAAAACCTGCTGTACTCAATGTACCAAGCTGGATCAACAACTTAGAGACTAAAACAATATTAATAAACTGTATTTATAAAGCCCTCGTATAAGAAAACAATAAAACAATTATAAAGTTACTGGTAAAATTTGAGGAAAACTTTCTGCCAAAATTGAGTTTCAAATAAAAAGAGGTTACTGTGAAGACTATTTTAAAGTTGCTCATATAAAGAGTGTTTATTGTCAAGGTGTCCTCCGGGACCAAAGGCCAGAGACACGTAGCTAAAAGCCCCATCTGTTTCTCCTTCTCCAGTAACTATATGTGGCGACAATATTCTCTTGTTGTGACATAAACAAATCATGTGAATCATGTTTCCTTTAATGAATACAAGTTTGAACTGTGAGGTCAGTGTTGTCTTCACTTGGTCTTTAGCAGGGGCATGGCATCTCTCACTTCCATTTGGCACCCTGACGCCGGCTGTCAGTAACGGGGCCGGGAGCCGACCTATCAGAATGGAAATAATCTCAGCACTTGTCACCAGCTGTTGACCCTCCTTTTATCTCTTGACCTCTGAAGGGGCTGTGATTACTGGTGCTAGTGACTGGTTGTGCATTATAGTTCCTAACAGGGCAGTCGAGACCATCGGGAAGTTCTAGATGAGTCCCGTATGGCCGATCTATTCTAGGCCAGTGGTCATTGAGTTTTTGTCTTTCAATTTCTAATGTAAGTCGTGGCGTATGGTCCTCAGTCGTGGCGTGTGGCGTATCTAATACCTTCAATACTGAGGGGGGATACAAGCAGCCCCTCCCAGTTTGAAATCTGACTGATTCCATCTTAAAGTCCCAGACTGAATTACAGTCTCAGTATGTCCCTGGTTGCTATACATAATAACTAATGTATGCTGAATAAGTTGTATGGGTTATACATTATTAAAGGTGCTATACACAAAACTGGGAGCATTTTGATGTGACACTCAATGGCTCTGAACATGGCGACGGTTGAGCCGGCGGCTTGCAGCTAACGGTGCTAACAGCACTAACAGGGCAAACTTTGGCAACAGTGCTGACTAAGCTGTGTTTACTTGAGGGGTAACAAGCGCGTGTGCGAGGGAGTGACTTCATTCTCTGCTCAGGTAGACATTACTCCTCTATATCTTTACATAGATAATACTTGTTAACTGCTTTATTAATACTTTGAATATCATATATTCTACCTTTAAGTGTTATTCAATAGTGGGTTAGGTCGATAATTTGTGAATTAAATTTTTTAAAACAGATACCTTGATAACCAGCAAGGGTGAGCAGTTGCTACTTTAGGAGATACCTACTGTAAAACTGAAGCAGCTCAGCTTAGACTCAGACTCCACATTGGAGTGGGGTTTGACACGGAACATTAAAAGTTGATGTGCTGTAGAATAAACCTGCCACTCACATTATATTTATGTGAGACAGAACCCAGCTGGAGGCCATCATCTGCTACAAGTGATCCCAGATGCAAGCAAAAGGCAGGGTCCCGAAAGCCTCTGAGGCTGTTCTCCTCAATCAGTGCCGTGTGCTAAACAGGAATTTCACACAGTTATCTTTGTCCTCCAAAGACGCGATGCCATGTCAACGGCACTGTAACTGCGAGGGCCGACTCGCGCCCGCCGCTGACTGATAATGGGAGAAGGCTTCCACGGTGACCTTCGCATCTCATCGGAGCATGTCGCGCTGACATAGCCCTCCATTGTGTGTCATCATTACCGCCTTTCAGTGAATCTCAAGCATGTCACCTGTGGCAGACCTCTGTCTGTGTTGCCTCGCACTTGTCGTCTGGTTAATCTCACAGAGTGCTGTTCTTTATTTAGACCGCCCCATGCGGTATCTGGTGGCTGTTTATATTACCCCAAAGTCCATTCTATGATAACTAAACACAATATGTTATGCCTCACTGCGACTCCACCTAAGCCTTCTGGGTAATTGAGACCCATACATGACATGCTTCTCTAGAATATCCCGCCAAATATTTTCTGCGTCTTCTTTTGTGTTAGAAAACAATATCAGTACTTTGCATTTACGGAATACTCTGGATTATTTTTCATTGTGCGAAGAATGTTAACTCTCCTTTTTAGTTTTTTTCTTATTTCTTTGTCAATCTCCAACACATGTATTATTTAAAAGTTTATCTTTTGTAAATGCAGAAATATATTGAATTAGAATGTAATGTGATGATTTCTAAATTTCAAAACAGATATATAATACCTGACTATTTCCACTCTAAATTCTAGCGATATACTAAAATGTACTATTTTTATTTGTTGTTGACCTCTACTTGCTTACATTTTTTATTGAATGATTTTTTTATTAAACTTTGTGTGAAAGTGCAGATCATCAAGTAAACATGATATAATAATATATAAACACATTTTAAACATGTTTTCTTTCATTTTCATTTATATTGGTAATATTTCCATTTGTCTTCTAATAGCAAACAGCTGTTTATCCACATTTCAATTACATCAATGATCATCTTTGTTTGACCTGCCTGGCAAAAAAAGAAAAGGTCTCACCAATAAATATTTAAAGTAAAGACACAACTAGAAAGGTTTTAACATCCTAAAGTTGATCATGTCACCATCTGTTTAAATATCACCACATCTATTTTAATTGTAGGCCATTACAATCCATTTGAACAGTTTTTGATCGGTATCCGTCTTGCCTGTTCGAAGTGAGGATGCTTCTGCTCAGTGCTGCATGTATTGTTCCTGTAACAGAAGCTCACTTAAGGGATGATGAGAAAGGAATTCCTCCCTGTGTCTATTTAAAGAGTGAGTTGTGGTCCCCTGGCTGCTTGAGGATACCTATGATTAATCGCTGCACCACATGGAGCTCCTAATATGGCCTGTCAGGAGACCCCATTGCTTATAACACTCTGACCTGCTGATTTCTATATTGCTCTCCGCCACTCATTAACCCCCTCCCCTCACGCACCCCCCGACCCCACGCAGACACAATAACATTCCTGGACCCTGAACACTCCACCATATTTGGCAGAGAGGCTTTGTTTATAAGGGGAACTCATGGTGAAACCCCCAACAGGTCACCATTCTATCTCAAGGTAAGGTGCGGGGACAATGGCTAACAAATCACTTTGTGCATTACCTGTGTTGGTGTGGACTTCAGGCTGGTCTCATCAGTTTCCATTATTTACTTCCTCAGGACCATTACACCTCAGTCTCCTTGGTAGGGATTGGTAAGGTAAGCAACTGAAAAATTAAAATGTGTCTGATTGAAAAACTGAATTTTATGAAACGAGGAAAGCAATAAAATATATGTGATAAATGAACTAATACAAAACTGACAAAAAACTGACTGGCATATGGAGTGTTTTTATCCTGAATTTCAATCATTTTTTCCTGTAGACAAGGTGAAAAATGGGTGATGCTGTCATGAGAGACTTCGGGGCAGCAGCCCCTTACCTGAGGAAGTCAGACAAGGAGCGCCTGGAGGCCCAGACCCGTCCCTTCGACATGAAGAAGGAGTGCTTCGTTCCTGATGCGGAAGAGGAGTTCGTGAAGGCTTCTGTCACCAGCCGTGATGGGGACAAAGTCACTGCTCAGACTGCAAAAGGGAAGGTTAGTGAGCTGGCAGGCACAGCTGCTCTGGATGCAACTGGTTTCATAACTAAGACACAGTGGTACAATGCAAGGGATGATTCAAGTCCATTTGTCCTTTAGTTATACATAGCAGAGAGACAATAGGAGACAGATGCTCCTACTGCATGATCACACAGAAAAGCATTACATTAACATTCACTATCTTCATTTTCAGACTGTCACAGTGAAGGAGTGCGATGTCCACCCTCAGAACCCGCCGAAGTTTGATAAAATTGAAGACATGGCGATGTTCACCTTCCTCCATGAGCCAGCTGTGCTGTTTAACCTCAAAGAGCGTTACGCAGCGTGGATGATCTATGTGCGTTGAGGCAAAGATTGTATTCCTCACCTATAGTACAACTACATCATAATTGTATCTTTTGAAATCATTAACCTCCTCTATTTCATTCTAACAGACCTACTCTGGACTCTTCTGTGTGACTATCAACCCCTACAAGGGGCTGCCAGTCTACAACCAAGAGGTGGTTGTTGCCTATAGAGGAAAGAAGAGGACTGAAGCTCCTCCTCACATCTTCTCCATCTCTGACAATGCATACCAGTACATGCTAACTGGTAATTCACCTTCAGTTATTATAACGTTCACAGAGAGGTGAATCCTAGAATCCTCCAGTGATAATTTCTTCTCTTTTCCAGACAGAGAAAATCAGTCAATTCTCATCACGTAAGTTGTGTTTTCGTGTTAGACTGCAATTGAGAATGATATATAGCTGTGAGAAATATTGTTTGTTTTGTGAGTCTGCTGTCCCAAAGTGTTGTTGAGTCATTTTTAAGTTATGTTACTTATGTTTGTGTTCACGTACCTATTATAAACCCAACCATGATGTTTTTCCTAAACCTGAGTAATTGGTTGTGTTGCCTCAAGCTAAGTTTAAGTACTTATTATAAAACCAACCATGATGTTTTTCCTAAAAAAAACTGTGGTTGTGTTGCCTAAACTAAGCTTACATACTTATTTTAAACCCAACCATGATGTTTTTCCTAAACCTAACTAAATTGTTTTGTTGCATAACCCTAAGCAAGTGTTTTTGTTTGAATTAACAACGTTAACCACGTGTTTATTGCGACCATGTACTTGGCTGCCATGTGTGTTAGAAAATTATGCTAAGGCATCAACATTGTCTTGAATCCAAAAACCTGACAAGTTATCAAAACCGTTTGTGTCTTCAGGGGAGAATCTGGTGCTGGTAAAACTGTCAACACCAAGAGAGTCATCCAGTACTTTGCCAGCATCGCAGCTGGAGGCGGGAAGAAGGACGCAGGCTCTGACAAAAAGGTTATAATGCTGAAACATTTAACAGCATATTGAATGAATCATTTTCTTTAGATTTTAACTATTTGAACAAAAGTTGCACTCCTCAATTTGTTTAGGGAACCCTGGAGGATCAAATCATTCAGGCTAACCCTGCTTTGGAGGCCTTTGGGAATGCCAAGACCATCAGGAATGACAACTCTTCTAGATTTGTAAGTTTCTGTCTGTAATGAAATACCCCTTTGTGCCAATTCAATTTTTAACACATTTTCATTGTCATCATTTTTAGGGCAAATTCATCCGAATCCACTTTGCAGCCAGTGGAAAGCTGGCCTCAGCGGATATTGAGACATGTAAGCAATCTTTTCTCTTTGCTTTTCATTTTGTCTGTTCACATGTTCACAATGATCACCAAACCCACTTACCTAATGCAAATGTCTTTACAGATCTGCTGGAAAAGTCCCGTGTCACCTTTCAGCTTAAGAATGAGAGAGATTATCACATCTTCTATCAGATTCTGTCTCAGAAGAAACCTGAGCTGCTTGGTAAATGAAAACAAACTGAAACAACAAGTAGTTGGAATGTTGCTACATCCCTACTGGCATACAGAATCTAACACTTCTGTGTTGCTTCTCAGAGATGATGCTAATCACCAACAACCCCTATGACTACGCCTTCATCTCCCAAGGAGAGACGACGGTAGCCTCCATCAATGACTCTGAGGAGCTGGTGGCCACTGATGTGAGTAGGGATGAACCATGATGTCTAATCACGGAGCCGGCCACTCACACGAAAAAGTCAAGTAAAAGGGTGACATTTTATAATAACCATCATTAATAAATGGTTAACTGGTTAATTCAACTTTAGTTAATAGTTATCTAAATTTTGACAAACAATGGCATGATAATTATTCATGTTTGCTTATTATTAGTTATGCTATAATTTATGTTATTTTATCATTAGTTTGTGTAATATAAAAAAATTAGAAACTATATATTTCATCATTGCTAATATAATAGACAATAACAATTACATTTTGACCAAAAAACAATTGTTAACCATTGAGTATTAACTATAAATAAAGTTTTAACAGATAGTAATAGATATGCTTTACAAAGTATTTATTAGCCATTTAAAAAAGTAAATTAAAGCATCACTAATAATTAGTAAACATTATTAATTATTACTGTATTGTTTGTTAACAGGATAATAACTATTAACCTAAGTTGAACTAACAATCAATTTACCATTTATTAATGATGGCTAATATAAAGGGTGGCTTCCTGCATGTTATTTTGCATCTAGCTGTTGATCTAGCATTATAAAACTTGATGTCACGTATCACCCAGTATCACTGTGTCTCTAGCCAAATGATTGAAATAGGCTGGATTAGATTCAAACTATGGTTATAATGTGGGATCATGGTGGCTCAGAGAGCACATACTATCTTATCCCCCGGATCTCTCCTGCCACTCTACTGTGTACCCTGATACAATCCAAAAAGTCAATGACATATCAAATATAATATCCCTCTTCCCAATTTAGGATGCCAAAACTAGCACAAATGTTGAGAAGTTATCCTGTGCTTCTCCACAGGATGCCTTTGATGTGCTGGGCTTCACTCAAGAAGAGAAGAACGGCATTTACAAGTTGACTGGTGCCATCATGCATCACGGCAACATGAAGTTCAAGAACAAGCAGCGCGAGGAGCAGGCTGAGGCTGATGGCACTGAAGGTGAGAGACGTTTTTTATTTAAATGAACTACAACTGGGGATCAAATAATGATGAGGACCTTGAATGGCAGCAATGACTATGATAAATTTATGAAAACATTTCTCAAAAGATGCTGACAAAGTCGCATATCTGATGGGCCTGAACTCTGCTGACCTCATCAAAGGTCTCTGTCACCCAAGAGTCAAAGTAGGAAATGAGTGGGTCACCAAGGGACAAAATGTCCAGCAGGTAATAATGTAACTTATTGTAAGGTGTTCCTTGAAGTACAATAGATAAAGGAAGAAACGCTGACTGCAAAACAAAGGCTATTTACAGTAACTTTCAAAGGTTGGATTTTTCTTTAGGTGTACTATGCTGTTGGCGCACTGTCTAAATCAGTGTATGAGAAGATGTTTCTGTGGATGGTGGTGAGGATCAACCAATCCCTGGACACCAGGCAGCCCCGCCAGTACTTCATAGGAGTACTGGACATTGCTGGATTTGAGATCTTTGAAGTGAGCTTCTTCTATTAATGTCTATATAGTATATATTATACAGGCAACTTTATTTAATCAACACCATCTTTTTCAATTTAATGCAGGTAACAAAGATATGAGTATGAAAATTACTACTTACTTATAAATACTTTTGTCCCATTTCATTACAGTTCAACACCTTTGAGCAGATGTGCATCAACTTCACCAATGAAAAGCTGCAACAGTTTTTCAACCACCACATGTTTGTGCTGGAGCAGGAAGAGTACAAGAAAGAGGGCATTGAATGGACTTTCATAGATTTTGGTATGGACTTGCAGGCCTGTATTGACCTGATTGAAAAGGTGAGAGACTGGGCTATTACATGTTCATGAATTAAAAAATAAAAATGTGTGGTAATTTAAAAACACTTTTATTGTTGTCCCTTCAGCCCATGGGTATCATGTCCATCCTTGAAGAGGAGTGCATGTTCCCCAAAGCCTCTGATGCCACCTTTAAAGCAAAGCTCTATGACAACCATCTGGGGAAATCTGCCAACTTCCAGAAGCCCAGAATTGTCAAAGGAAAACCAGAGGCTCATTTTGCCCTGATGCACTATGCTGGAACTGTTGATTATAATATCAACAACTGGCTGGTGAAGAACAAGGATCCTCTGAACGAGACAGTTGTAGGACTCTACCAGAAGTCTAATCTCAAGCTGTTATCTTTCCTCTTTATAAATTATGCTGGATCTGAAGGTAGGAATAAACTGAATGTATTGCGTTTGTCACAGAAAGAACTGCAACATTGAACAACTTATGGCTGTGTCTGTTAATGAAATCTAATGAGTTGTACAATGGTTCATTAGTTGATGGGGGAAAGGGCGGCAAAGGAAGCAAGAAGAAAGGTTCATCCTTCCAAACTGTCTCTGCCTTGCACAGGGTTAGTAAAAACACATAAATATGTGTCAACGGCTACTTCATATGTAAATTAATGACTGAGACTTAATTTTACATTGATAACGGGGAGATATGTATCACAATAATCATATAAAATGGGTGTTAAGCACAGGATTTAATGCCATCCACAGGAGAACCTGCACAAGCTGATGACCAACTTGAGGTCTACTCACCCTCACTTTGTCCGCTGCATCATCCCCAATGAGACCAAGACTCCTGGGGCCATGGAGAACCCTCTGGTGATGCACCAGCTGCGCTGTAACGGTGTGCTGGAAGGCATCAGGATCTGCAGAAAGGGCTTCCCCAACAGGATCCTCTATGGAGATTTCAAACAGAGGTATTATTTTGTATGTCAAATATTAGTTTTATATTTTTATATAATATTAATATATAGTTTGTTTTATTTATATATATATATATATATATATTTTTAGATGTTTCCATTTCATATTTCTCAATTTCTTGTAGTACTTTCCTGATTTTTTTGTCTATTGTATGCCCCAAATACCAAGGCAAATTCCTTGTATGTGAAAACCGCCTTGTCAATAAACCTGATTCTTATTATTCTGAAATGCTTAGTCACATACTTAATAATTCTAAAATAAAGTGTAAATGTAATTTTGACATTTATTTTTACCGTTCCATTTTCCAGATATCGCATCTTGAATCCTGCTGCCATCCCTGAGGGCCAGTTTATTGACAGCAGGAAGGGAGCTGAGAAACTTCTTGGGTCTCTGGATATTGATCACAATCAATACAAGTTTGGACATACAAAGGTAATTAATAAACAAGACAAGTCCAAAGCACATCTGTTACAGATGTTTAAGCAATAACAAACTACAGAATGATGGTAAATGCAAAATGTGGCAGAAAAGTAGAAGAAGAAAAATAATTAAGAGGTCTCATCAAGTAAACCAGCCAGAGAAACAGATGAAGAAGTAGATCGGATATTGAACTGTTTTCAGTGGTCATTTGACTAATACAAAAGAAAATGCTGATAGTTGTTAGTTATGGTGACAAGAAACGTCAGTGGAGTCGTAAAATGTTGTCGCAGCTCCCAGGGAAGAGAATGGATTCTGCTCCTGAGATGGATGGCTGGCTTGTTAAATAGTTAGCTTGTCCTTCTCCAGAGGTTGAGGCAGAGGGAGCGTTAGACCCAGGGTAGCTAGCTAATTAGTCAACTGTCCGCTAGTTAGTTAGCTAGCTTGCAAATTCCACACTGGTAAAAGAAAATGAGCCAAACAAAGTTGTATCGCATCTGGCGATAGCAATGAGCTTTCCTATGGTGTGACACGAGCGTGTGGCCGAAGCGTTGAGTTGTTAAATTTTAAGAATTTACTCTGGCTTTCTACGCTTAATAACGTTACTACTCCACTGCTCTTTTTAGTCGTTACTGCAACACTTCACTGAGTGAGTCCACAACTTCCCGTAAGTGGGTTTAATTTATATGGAAGTTTGGCCACTACAAGTGTATTGCATTGAGCAAGGGACCATTTACGTTGAACTTTGAATTTCTAAGAGGAACATATGTTTACATGTATCTAAAGGTGTTCTTCAAGGCTGGTCTTCTTGGGACACTGGAGGAGATGAGGGATGACCGTTTGTCACTCATCATCACTGGAATCCAGGCAAGAGCAAGAGGCCTGCTGGCAAGACTGGAATTCAACAAGATTGTTGAGAGGAGGTCAGAGAAATCAGGAATTTAAAAATTAACTAAATCCAAGAAAATGATAACGATCATTCATAGAGATTTACCTCTGGTTGATCTTCCGACAGAGACGCACTATTGGTGATCCAGTGGAACATCCGTGCCTTCATGGGGGTCAAGAATTGGCCCTGGATGAAGCTCTTCTTCAAGATCAAACCTCTGCTGAGATCTGCTGAGGCGGAAAAGGAGATGGCCAACATGAAGGAAGAATTCCTGAAGCTGAAAGAGGCTTATGCAAAATCTGAAGCTCGTAGAAAGGAACTAGAGGAGAAAATGGTCTCTCTTCTTCAAGAGAAGAACGACCTACAGCTCCACGTCCAGGCTGTGAGTCTCATAACATTATTCTTAAAAGTGGTAATATAACCATACAGTATACAAAACACTATCTCAGTCCCAACTTGTCAAATATGGATGCTTTGTCAGGACTTATTGGCATCCCTTCTTAATGCACTGATCATTTTTCCATGGGCATTCTTAAATGGGTTGTCCCATTAACTTCAACATGTTAACGTTACGTAGGTGACATAAGTTAAGTACGTGACATAAGTTAAGTACGTTATATTACTTGTTGTTAAACGTTGACTTTTACTTTCATTTGTACCAACCATCGCGACCCAATTTCACAACAAGCCTGTATAATTCGTGAGAAGAGCAAATTTGTGCATAAATGAACATACTGGACGATCTTTACTGCCATTTCCACATCACCTTACATTATCTTGAATGGGTAAACTAGCCAAAAAAAAAATTGGAAATGATAAATCACAACTTCATTTTATAGTTATTGAAACAGAAACACAAAATGAATACTTTATAAGTGAGAACAAATAAATACATATAGGTGTCATTCTTTTCATTTCCTCTCATCAGTAAAACAAAGAGAATGTACGCAAGCCTTTCGAACTGCTGTAGACTTCTGTGGTTCTGGTGTACCACCGATGTAAATGTTAATTAAAAGAAATTCTGCAAATTTGATTAGCAATCCACCTGTGTCTTTGAGAATGATTGGTAATGGTGATTTCTTTTTTAATTAATGATGTATCTTGGAAGTTACCATATGATAACAAAGTAATGACCATTTCAATTTAGGAGCAAGATAATCTTGCAGATGCTGAGGAAAGATGCGAGGGGCTGATCAAGAACAAGATTCAGCTTGAGGCTAAAAGCAAAGAGCTGTCTGAGAGACTGGAGGATGAGGAGGAAATGAATGCTGAACTGACTGCTAAGAAGAGGAAGCTGGAGGATGAGTGCTCTGAGCTGAAGAAAGACATTGATGACTTAGAGTTGACTCTGGCTAAAGTGGAGAAAGAGAAGCATGCCACTGAGAACAAGGTATGACATACACTAATTACTGTAAAGTGTCCCAAATAACATCTGCATTGAAGTCCTTGATATAAATGTCTTCTGGCCATAGGTGAAGAACCTGGTCGAGGAGATGGCTGCTTTGGATGAAATCATTGCCAAGTTGACCAAGGAAAAGAAAGCCTTACAGGAAGCTCATCAGCAAACGCTGGATGATCTGCAGAGTGAAGAAGACAAAGTCAACACTCTGACCAAGGCCAAGGCTAAGCTGGAGCAGCAAGTGGATGATGTAAGAATTCTACTACGTATTGTCGCAACCCCTAAGTGTTCAGTAATACCATATGCTCCTTGCATATTGGGATACATAGTTTGACTTTCTGCAATAATATTATCCAGCTTGAAGGTTCACTGGAACAAGAGAAGAAGATTCGGATGGATTTGGAGAGAGCTAAGAGGAAACTAGAGGGAGACTTGAAATTGACCCAGGAGAGCTTAATGGACCTGGAGAATGACAAGCAGCAACTTGAACAGCATCTGAAAAAGTAAGCACATTATACTACTGTATGTACAGTATGCCTGGAACTCATACAAGACATTGAAGCTGTACAGATAAAAGCAGAACCGATGACCATTTGTTCTAATCCTAACTACTGTATTTCATCACAGGAAAGATTTTGAAGTCAGTCAGCTCAACAACAAAATAGAAGATGAGCAGGCCATAACAATTCAGCTTCAGAAGAAATTGAAGGAGCTGCAGGTAATAGATGATTACAGTAATGTGTAATGGTTCAAAACGGTTAAAACCCTTGATGGTAATAGTGACCAACTAGTTCTGCATTTACAGGCCCGCATTGAAGAGCTGGAGGAAGAGCTGGAGGCAGAGCGAGCTGCCCGAGCCAAGGTGGAGAAGCAGAGAGCAGACTTGGCCAGAGAGCTGGAGGAGATCAGTGAGAGGCTGGAGGAGGCCGGTGGAGCAACATCCGTCCAGATTGAGATGAACAAGAAGAGGGAGGCCGAGTTCCAGAAACTCCGCAGAGACCTTGAAGAGGCCACTCTGCAGCATGAAGCCACTGCTGCCACACTCAGGAAGAAACAAGCCGACAGTGTGGCCGACCTGGGAGAGCAGATTGACAACCTGCAGAGAGTCAAGCAGAAAATGGAGAAGGAGAAGAGTGAGCTCAGACTGGAGCTGGATGATGTGGTCTCCAATATGGAACATATTGTGAAGACAAAGGTTGGCTGAACTGATTTCTTGCTAATGTTGAAATTGTACAGATATGGGGTATAATTCGGTGTACAATGGTAATATTTAAAATGTTTATTTTTTTAAATCTAGACAAATCTAGAGAAGACATGCAGGACTCTGGAAGATCAGATGAATGAATACAAGACTAAGTTTGAAGAGGCTCAACGCTGCATAAATGACTTCAATATGCAAAAAGCAAAACTTCAAACGGAAAATGGTATACTGATATCTGCTATATGTATTTGATAGCTGAGAATTTTCATGTCAAAATCTTTTTTTTCAAGTTTCCATGAATACAGACAAAACCAGACAAAATATCTCTAAAAAAGGTTCGTTGGCACACTGACAATATGATTCTGCATTTGCCGATACAAGGTGAGCTCACAAGGCAGATGGAGGAGAAGGAATCCCTGGTGTCTCAACTGACAAGAGGAAAAATGTCCTACACTCAACAGGTTGAAGATCTAAAGCGACAACTGGAGGAGGAGACCAAGGTGTAATGAAGTTTCAATGCACAGTAACATCATAGGACATTAACTTCTAATCAAAGTGTTTTACAGTGTTACTCATTCATATGATTTTGTTTTGACAGGCAAAGAGTGCCCTGGCCCATGCAGTGCAGTCAGCTCGTCATGACTGCGACCTTCTCAGGGAGCAGTATGAGGAGGAGCAGGAGGCCAAGGCTGAACTGCAGCGCGGCATGTCCAAGGCCAACTCTGAGGTGGCTCAGTGGAGAACTAAGTACGAAACTGATGCCATCCAGAGAACCGAGGAACTAGAGGAGGCAAAGTAAGACAGTTAAACATACAAATTCATGATTTGAAATATAATTCCTAAAGATACATTTTACTTCGTCTAGCAGATCAGCTTTTTGTTTGTGTTATGTTCCTACTAAAATGTAAGACGAACAAAAAGTTTGTCTGTTGGACGACCGAGCAGCCATATTAGTTGAATTTATTATAATTTATCCAGTAAGCAAAACTGCAGGAACATTGAACGATTTGAATGGTTGATTTCTAAAGGAAGAAGCTGGCTCAGCGTCTGCAGGATGCTGAGGAAGCTGTTGAAGCAGTGAACGCTAAATGTTCGTCTCTGGAGAAGACCAAACACAGGCTGCAGAATGAGATTGAAGATCTCATGGTGGATGTGGAGAGGTCTAATGCTGCTGCTGCTGCTCTGGACAAGAAGCAAAGAAACTTTGACAAGGTGAAATACTGCATCTGCATCTAAATATCTGTGAGCACCAAAATTATCAATTGGCAGGGTCTCTTCTCAGCCTTTGTAGAACCAATATCAGGACATTTACACTAAACAATCTAGATTGATAAATAACGCTACAGGTAAGAGAAAAAATATGTATTTTTGATATTGGGGTGAATTGTCCTTTTAAGTTCATTGGCCAATGGAACACTAACATGGTTTAACTCCTTAGTGGTAGTATGAAAAAGACACTCTAGCATACAGATGATTGGGCTAAAACATTGCATAAATTTAACCCTGCACTCAATATTTTCTAG
Organism: Cebidichthys violaceus; assembly: GCF_023349555.1. Lineage (NCBI taxonomy): Eukaryota > Metazoa > Chordata > Actinopteri > Perciformes > Stichaeidae > Cebidichthys > Cebidichthys violaceus. The sequence goes on from NW_027176964.1 coordinate 1,519,416, forward strand.
AAAAAAACTATACCATCTGTAAAAGATGCAAATAGTGGCTTTACAAGGCAGGAGTGACTCTCCATCGGTCCAAATGTGTCTTTAACACCTATTGAGCAAATTTGTTCTGCTGCATTTACACCAAATCTGGTGTTTGGCAAAAAAATGCCAGTCCTTCCAGTCATTTGGATCTGGGTAAAAAAACAACAACCAAAGGTTGAAGCCGAATAAACTTTTGGAGAAACACAACCTGACCTCACATTGAGGTAACCGGTGATCAGACCAGAAGATGCTGACCAGAAGAAGAACCTTGGTTACGATGTAGCATTCCGCTGTTTACCAAGCTCTAAAGATGGAAGAGAGACTGATCGCTGCCACGACAACCTGTCCAGAACTGTACAACCCTTCGCTTGGCGATGTTCACAACATGACGTCACATGAGCAATTTAAGTGACACCCCCACACCGCCCAACAACCCTGCGGTAGTTGCTGCAATGCCTTATTTGGTGCAAATGCAGCCTTTGTGTTATCTTTAACTCCACCTTGGAGTGCTTTTTTCAATAATAGGACAAATTGTTTCACACAAAGCGAACTCCCAAACACGTTATCTGACGCATATACAGTTATTGTTGACCTTACTATCCGCTGTAGGTCCTGTCTGAGTGGAAGCAGAAATACGAAGAGTCCCAGTGTGAGCTGGAGAGCTCCCAGAAGGAGGCCCGGGCTCTGAGCACTGAGCTCTTCAAACTGAAGAACTCTTACGAGGAGTCTCTGGATCATCTGGAGACCATGAAGAGAGAGAACAAGAACTTACAAGGTAAGATCTTTTTTAAGAGTTTTTGCAGACATACTTTATGAATTAAATTGCAAAGCCATTTTAATCACTCTGCTTGACATTCCACAGAGGAGATTTTCGACCTCACTGAGCAACTTGGTGAGAGTGGGAAGAGCATCCATGAACTGGAGAAATTACGGAAACAATTGGAGCAGGAGAAAAATGAGATCCAGTCTGCTCTTGAGGAAGCTGAGGTACAGGCCCTCTGAATTAAACATTTTTGAGCTCAAACTGTCTGCTGCAGTGTATAACTCTGTACCCCCCTGTCCACCAGGCCTCCCTAGAGCATGAAGAGGGTAAGATTCTAAGAGCCCAGTTAGAGTTCAATCAAATCAAAGCTGATATTGAACGCAAGCTAGCTGAGAAAGATGAGGAGATGGAGCAGACCAAGAGGAACCTGCAGAGGACGATTGACACCCTACAGAGCTCTCTTGAGGCCGAGTGTCGCAGCAGGAATGAGGCTCTCCGTTTAAAGAAGAAGATGGAGGGAGACCTGAATGAGATGGAGATCCAGCTGAGCCAATCCAACAGGCAGGCAGCTGAGGCCCAGAAACAACTTAAGGCTGTTCATGCACATCTGAAGGTAAACTAGAAAGGGAAAGGCGGACTTTCTTAAGTTTCAAATTCAAACTGATTCTAAACATTCATGTGGTTGATATCATCCCATAAAGGATTGCCAAATTCAGCTCGATGAGGCTGTTCGGGCCAATGATGATCTCAAAGAGAACATTGCCATGGTCGAGAGACGCAACAACTTGCTTCAGGCTGAGCTGGAGGAGCTCAGGGCTGCTCTGGAGCAAACTGAGAGAGGTCGCAAACTTGCTGAGCAAGAGCTGCTGGACGTTAGTGAAAGGGTGCAGCTACTGCACTCACAGGTAAGATCTAATAATTCATTGCAACAACCATGGATTACTGACTAGGTTTTTTTTGGACATTATGAAGAAATCAAAGGCATTACTATTTCTAACTGCAGTAACAATCTCTCAAATCTCACATCTCAGAACACCAGCCTTATAAACCAGAAGAAGAAACTTGAGGTTGATGCTTCCCAGCTTCAAATTGAAGTAGAGGAAGCGGTGCAGGAGTGCAGAAATGCTGAAGAGAAGGCCAAGAAGGCCATTACTGATGCTGCCATGATGGCAGAGGAGCTGAAGAAAGAGCAGGACACCAGCGCTCACCTGGAGCGCATGAAGAAGAACATGGAGCAAACCATCAAAGACCTGCAGCACCGTCTGGATGAAGCTGAACAGATCGCCTTGAAGGGAGGCAAGAAGCAGGTGCAGAAGCTCGAGGCCAGGGTAAGAGAAATTAGCCAATATACAAATTTTACACATTTCTGCAAGTACAATTGTGTAACCAATATAGGCGGCAACCTCCGGTTCTGAAAAGTGAAGCCAATGCAAAAGTGTGTTAAAGCTGCATTCTCTCTAGTGTCCACCAGGGGGCGACTCCTCTGGTTGTATCGAAGTCTGTGAGAAAATGACTCTACTTCTCTCTTGATTTATTACCTCAGTAAACATTGTAAACATGAGTTTATGGTCTCAATATCTAGTTTCAAGTCTTCTTCAATACAGCATGATGTTCATTTAGTAAGTTATGGTCCATTTAGAGTCAAACAGACCATAAAAAGGAACATTATTTAGGGCGGGGCTACCTTGGGATTGACATGGTGCTACCCTGGCGTTGTCCAGTCTGGAAGTTTTCTGGGTTTTCATCTTAGAACTTTAACCCTTTCACAGTGTGTTTTCAGATAATGAAAGTTAATTGTAAGCATTTTGGTCCCCTAAAAATGTCTTATTCAGTGTTGATTTTACTTAGCTCCACCCTCTTGTGTCACTTCAGGCTGCAAAAAAACAACATGCCGTCGGCCAAAATCCAAGATGGCAATGGCTAACATGCCCCACTAGAGACTTCTAAACAGTCCACAAACGTCACAGTGACTACGTCCACTTCTTATATACAGTCTATGGATCGACATTCATTTTATATTCATGAAGATTTAGTTCCACAGTTTGAACTCGCAAGCAGACAACATGATCATCCCACCAGAATCTTTCAAATGGAAAAAGGAAAATGCTTATTTTTAGTTTGCTAGATAATCATATTCCTTCACCAGGTTGTCGCTAACTTTCTTTCTGCTGTTTGATTACGTACAGGTAGTGTACAGTGGGTATATCAGACCTTCGAGACTGTGCCATGCCATTAAATGTAAAAAAAACAGTGAGCTGAAATTGGTTAAAAAACTCAGCTGTGCCGCAGAGTGGACTGATAATTATCTTTGGAGTCAAATGTTAAAATATATTGTTGTAGACCAGTGCATTTTCAATGAGTCATTTTCTGATGTTTTATAGGTGAGGGAGCTGGAGAGTGAGGTGGAGTCAGAGCAGAAGAAGAGCAGTGAAGCTGTGAAGGGAATCCGTAAATATGAGAGACGCATCAAAGAGCTCACATACCAGGTGATTTGTTTTTTTATGAATGGATCAACACATTTTTCTGAATATTCTCTTTATTCTCCTTATCAAACTTGAGGCTTATACCTATTCCCTCCATGTATTTAGACTGACGAGGATCGCAAGAATATGGTGCGTCTGCAGGATCTGGTTGACAAACTGCAGTTGAAAGTCAAAGCCTATAAGAGAGCTACTGAGGAGGCTGTAAGTGTGGAAAGTTGTTCTTTTTTTGTGCTGTGTGCTCATGACACTGTTTCTTTATTCATTCAAAACTACTTCTCTTTTGTCAAATGTGTCTTGAAAATACTTTAACATTTTGATATTGTACAATTTATTACATTTGGTAATTGCTAAAATGCTATTACAACAGCAGCTGTTTTAAGTTTTAGGCAGAAAAAGTTTTAGGCATAGCCTCCACTATGACTTGTTTTAGACCTAATTGGTAAACTACAATGTTGAAGCTGTGAAAACCCTTACAACTGAAGACCATGTGGCCCCAGGTTCATTGCTTCTAGCAGTGATAGTATATTGTGGTCTTTGTTTTTGTTGCATCCTGTAGGAAGAGCAGGCCAATACAAATCTGGGCAAGTTCCGTAAACTGCAGCACGAGCTGGACGAGGCTGAAGAGCGAGCTGACATCGCAGAGTCTCAGGTCAACAAGCTGCGTGCCAAAAGCCGTGATGTGGGCTCAAAGGTAAGAAGCCTCTCTACACTTCATGTACTGTCCTACTGCCTTCACAGTGCTGCACACTACTATTCAATCATCCATTAACCATTTCAATGTAATCCATTTAATATGTGTTTTAATCCCTTTTAATGAGTAATTATAGAAATGTTCATCATTTTAAATAGGAGTATTAAGGAGTAAATAAACCAAACCAGTTTTTGTATAGATCAAATTTATTTACATTTCTTTTAATTAATTTAGTTAGTTGTATTAGTTAAATTGAATAGGTTAGTGGTACTGCTTTCTTTTGTTACACAGAAGGTACCATGGTAATTTAAAAGCCAACTATAACTACAAAAATATCAAATAGTTACTTTTTGTAAATAATTTTTTCAGTGAGTTGACAGAAAATGTATGACAGAAAATCAGGGTAGAAAGAGATGAGGAACAACATGCAACAAAGGTCCCCTCCTAAGGGGACTCATGGTTAACGCCTCAACCACCAGGGAGCCTCCAAATTAATATTCTTTACAATAATAACTATCAGTATCAATAAACATTCAACCAATCAAATGGATGTAGACTAAATAATATATATATAGATAAATAATAGCAATTAGTGTTGACAGTTCCAACTGTATTATTAGCCCTTATGCAGTGAGTGGGATATGCTGATGTTGTGGCAGTGTTGGTATACTTACCCACATTTTTGTTAAAGTCCGGGTTTGTTAAAAAGTTTGTTTCTAAACATACATAGCATTAGCGTTTCTGCTGATCAAATTTCTAGTTACAATTTCTAGTTACAACCATTACTAGCATTACAGCCTAGCTGTGGTGTACTGGCCGCCTGACATACCGGGACAAACTCCAGTGGGTCATCCAACCCGTCTGTCTCCTTACCTGCCCTCTCTGTGTGCCTGTACAGGAGAGCGTGCAGCATGTGTGTTCCGGTTTACTTTGTGCTTAGGTCATAGGTTCCGCCGTAGCCTGCTCCGTCGCTACTATTGTCACTGTGAAACGGAGTATAAATTGTCTCACAACCGCCACAAAATGTGTCGATTCACTATCAGAACTTTATCAATTTGGTCCAAGAACATTCAGAAAGTAAAGAAGATCCAATCAATTTAATTATTTTGTCCTCATTCAAGTTCGGCGGCTTGGCGGAAGCCTCTGGTGCCCCTGCTCTGCCCATAGAACATGTGCGTTAACATTCAGCAAAAGTAGCATGCAGTAGTGAGATATACAACATGTGGTATTTACAGTAACTGTACATTTGAAACCAACCCTCACCCACAATTGTGCTTAAGTTCCGAGCCTCCAGCGTTTCAGAGAACATTGCCTTTTTTATGATTTTGAAACCTAATTTGTATACTTTTTATAATCATTCAAATTTGGCTGGGCGGTTAATAACACATTGTTTTGTGTTGTGACAAACTTAGAAGACATATTTATTTTTGGTTTACCCAAACTTTAACCTTCTATCTTGAAACTAAATTATTTCAACAGAACTCAGTTTTTAGTGTAAAAAAAAAAATGGCTTGATACTTAAAGCTAGGGTAGGCAGTTTTCTGGAAAAAGCAAAAAAAAAAGCAAAAAATACGCCAGGATTTGAAAAACAATCCTCCTGAACCTCTTCCCTCTCTGTCCTAAGTCCCGCCCACCAGACGAGCATGGGCATTTACATGTGCAGCGGCAAGCTGGGAATCCAACTTGAGGCCAACGCAATCACGACGTTGACATGTTTTATTGTATTTATTGTCAGACTCTCTTTGAGACTTTTGAGTCTGTCTTCTTTTGTGGGTTGCTTCAGTGTGGGCAGTTGTTGCCAATGCTGGAATAGCAACTTTGTCTGCAGGATTTTCTCCCACTAAATCAAAACTTTCACCCTTTGAAGGGACGCGCATATGCATCTGCATTAGTAGACCAGCCAATAGGAACACCCTCTCTGAATACACTGTGGGCTACACATGGGCTAGATCATCTAAAACCTTAGAACAGAGTGCAGAACTTTAGCTTTCTCTCAGACAACTTGAATTACAATATATTGAAAGGTTATTTTGTCCAATAACACCCCAAAAAATAATTGCCTACTCTAGCTTTAAATAAAGATACGCTTCTCTCTTTTTTAAACATTTTAGCTCTCCTCCAAATTCATTCATTGCTAGAATCTTTAGATTCATCTAATCCAACAAATTACATAATAGTACTCTAGCATTTCAAATGATTTGTGCCGAGCCAACATACTACAGTAAAGGAAAGCTGACAGTAAAATAAACCTGATGTTGAATCACTAACTAGTAACATCTTCAAGTTACCTTTGGTAACACTTGTTGGGTCTTGTTGGTCCGCTGTCACTAATCTGTGTCTCTTTGTCTACTCTCTTATCATTCTTCATCACAGAAAGGGCTAGATGAGGAGTGAAACTCTCAGACGACCACCTAAGACCTTTGGGATCTCCTGTGCTGTGGTCCCCTTTGTCTTCAAAGTAATTCTGTAGAATAAAGAAAAAGTGCATTCAAGTTAACGTGTAGAGTCCTCATTCATTTCAATCAGGCAGAATTCTCCATGTTAACCTAGAGAAGTCATATCACATGTATGTTAAATCCACCAGCTTGACCCATGATGACTATCACCCAGCTGGTAAATGAATTCCAGTAGACGAAGACATCAGAAGGGTTAGCATTAGAAAGCACAAAAGAAACCCGTCACAAAACTACTAAATTCTCTTCCTGTGTCACAAATGGACTAGAGTTACTAAAGGTCACTCCTGCCACCTTGTGCTGACACTCTGAACTTACTTTCTGTTGTTGCGGAGAGGTTTTTGACAACAATTTCTTTTTTCACTGTTTTTAATGACAACCCTAGATCCTAATAGTTTCATACATTTATGACTAGATTGTGACTAAATGATCACGTTGACAATATGGGAACAATCTTGGCTTTATGTGAATGTATTATATATCAGTTAGTAAAGGTCCTTTCCTAACTACAGCAATACAACTGTAAATATATCTGTGAATAGAATCAAACAAGAAAAGAACAGCTAGCCCTCTGAAGAATATGCTTCAGTGGAATGTTACTCATGGAGGTTTCTTTACCTTCTCCCTAATAAACCTACATACAGGGGAAACATGGATTGTAAACATAATTCTATGGAAGTTAAATATTTAATGTTAATGTTTAAAGGAGACCAACTTTTTATTGGCATTTAAAAAACCACAGTGGTTGAACCCAAATTTGAAAATCACTGTCGAACAAGAGAATCCCAATGCAAAAAAAAAGAAAACATCTTTTCTTAATGGTGTTGTGTGAGATGCTACCGTGTTAATCAGTGTAACATGAACAGTCTGGAAGTGGAACTTGTTTCTACAACTTTAGCGCTACTATAAACAAAGAGCATTTGTGCATTGATTGAATATAAAGTAAAATATAGGTCAGAAGAAGAAATCTTTAGAAGTAGATTTAATATTGTTTTTCATATTTATAGATCTAATATGACTGGGTGGAGACCTGAAGCACAAAATGACCCTCCAAACCAGACAAGAAGACTTTTGTTATCTATATACAGAGATGTGGAAATGACAGCACAATAACATCTAAAGATGCTGTTTGTCTGTAGGTAAATTATACTTCCACTGGCATTTTAGATGTTCAATGCATTCTGACAGTCGCTCAATTGAAGCACCAAACTAAAGGTAACAGATTATATCTCTGCTTGTGTGTCAATGGGTGATAATTGGCTATTATCTTCATATTTCATCAGACTTATCTCGTAGTGGTGTACTGTAACCTTCTCATGTTTTCACCGTTGTTCAAATTAATATTTTGGCTATACATATATGAAGAGTTTGGTCTTATGAAATGCATAACAGTGGAACAAACTGTAGTTCAATGAACATTTGCCACATTGTACATGTCAATATTTAAAAAAAAATACTCATTGTCATAATGTTAGAATAATTTCAAAGCATATCACCAAGGTGCATTATGTAACATGCAGTTAAACAATGTAACACTGAGTGTAACAATCATTATAAACTAAACTGTTTTATATAGTGAAACATAATTAGTAAATTAAAAACAATATAATTATATATCAATTAAACAAAATACAATATAAACAAACAAAGCTGAAATAAAAAAAAAGTATCTAATTATAAAAATCTCAATCAGCTCTGTTTATAATAAATCTAGCTTCCAGCTCAACCTAAGAGAGGCTTACCGTTCTTCATTCTCCAGCAGTAGCACAAGGAGCGACTCGTGATCAGGTTCTGACGATATCAGAGGGATCCAAGTGAAGGGCAGCTATCAGCTGCACACTTGTTGAGCACTGCATGCTGACTTTGATCTCACGTGGCCCCGTCCTTCCAAGGATTTAGATATTTGCAGAGAGATTACAAGATAAGACATAAAACACGTAATGTTATTCTTTGTCGCCCACATGCTAACACTAACAAAACTCATGAGCCATTGCTTGATTTATTTTCCTGCTGACCCTTTAAGACTCAACCCTTTAACGTCATTACCTCTGTGCTTATAGGCTCCTCTGTGTCAACTGCTTCACATGTAGGACTACAGTGTCTAGAAATGCTATGGGGCTAATTAGCAGACAACAGCAACAATAGCATCAAGGTGACATTGTTTGTTCTTTCCATCGACGGTTTTTGCCGCCAACATTAGTGGCATTACCTTAGAGAATTCTGATGGCAAGTCCGTGCCCAAAGAAGGGGAGGAAAGTCAGGAAGGGGGCACGAAACAGATAAAGATTTCCGCAGGGATTTGGACAGCTGGGAATGAGAGCGAGTCCAACAACGTGAAAAACACCCTCTGAACAACTGTCACAATGTCTCACAAGAGGTGAGAGTGGCTACATTCCATGAAACTAAAATTAATCTAAATCAATTTGTATATACTGCATAGATTCAAACAACCAACATCTATTAATTACATTCCATAATGGAATAAAAATTAAACTTGTGGTGTAGAATAAAGGACGGTTTCTAGGTATATTTTTTTAGTGCCATACACCTGTTACCCCTCGTCCATCATGACACAAGAGATGGCACTTCAGCTATATCGCTGCCCTCAATCACAGAGAGAAAAAATCCAGACAAGAATTTCACAGGGTTATCTTTGTCCTCAAGGCCTCAAGGAAAAGGGAACAATGCCATGACGACACCACGGGACAAAGGGTGTCGACCAGAACGGTGATGAGTGATAATTCAGTGTGCCTGACCTTAGCTCTCACTGCAACAGCTGCAACGCTCAAAGAGCATCATGGGAGAGAGAGAGTGGAACATGTCGTTTTGATTCACTTCTATTTTTGATCTTACATATTTATGTGAATTCAAATGAACTGACTTAACTGAATCAAGTCAGCACTTTGTATGACGTGACATTAAATGATAAACTCTTATGATTCATCTGAATAAAACAAAAGTCCTTTGACATGGAGCCTGTCCCTGATCCACACCTCTGCCCCTCCTCTCTCTTTGTACCGTGTATTGTCCTCGCTTTGTTTGTCACAAGGTGAAAGCAACAAATAGCAGCAGTATATCCTGCCCAATTAGGAGAAAGCTTTATTTTTGTATATGCAACCATATTCCAAAATTGTATCCCATATTTGGTGGATAAATATCCTTTATTAATGCAGGGAGGGCTGCGATCAGCTACGGGGCTCATCACTTCTAAGAAAACAGTTATAATCAGTGATATGGGATTGGACATATTTTAGAGTAAAGATTTAGTAATCTTTGTGTCTCACAAGTATATCATGTTATTTGCTGGTGGTAACACATGATGATGGTATGGTAGTTTTCATGGAATCATGTTTTGCTATGTTATCTGGTTTGAATAGCAAGTCCTTGACTGACCCTGGTCTCCTTTGAACACCAACCAACCCTAGGTAAAAAAATATTTTTATTCTGTGTGAAAAGTATTCCATCATGACAACAATATGACTAATAGTACATTTTGTTTGTTTATGTATAGTTGTTGACATTGAATTGATACATAATTAAGATAGGGTTGGGCAGGGGGTCCTATAAAGGTACTATCATTTGAACTGATTGAACTGGGATGATACTTTCAAAACTGGCTTTAATTAATTAATTAATTCATATTCAGGCATCTTGCTCAGCCACGCTGCTTGACTGAGTGCTGAGGACTGGGGCTGAACAGGTCGTCCAAACTAGGGCTGTTCCTCGAACAGGGAAATTCATGGTCCACTAATGGATGACTTGACACTTTAAATGTTGTGTTTACCAGAGATGTGCTCGTAAATGTTTTAGAAATAAGTCATTCAGCATGAAAAAAAGCATAAAAAACAACTAATTGACTTAATTTGTCAATTCATTTGACCAAAACAACCGACTAGTTGTCAACTAATCGAGTAAGAGGGGCATTATTGTGATACATTTTAGCTGACGTACATATTACGACAACCCATTTAGTTAGTCTTTGGTCGGTGTGACTTTAAATTATTTTTCTTTGTAGACTGTGACAGCGAAGGAGTGCGATGTCCACCCTCAGAACCCGCCAAAGTTTGATCAAATTGAAGACATGGCGATGTTCACCTTCCTCCATGAGCCAGCTGTGCTGTTTAACCTCAAAGAGCGTTACACAGCGTGGATGATCTATGTGAGTTGAAGCAAAGATTGTACCATTCATCTATAGTACAACTACATGCTCCATTCATATATCAATGGGTAATGTAATAGCATCTTTGAAAAACATTTACTTGCTCTTTCTCATTCTCACAGACCTACTCTGGACTCTTCTGTGTGACTGTCAACCCCTACAAGTGGCTGCCAGTCTACAACCAAGATGTGGTTGTTGCCTATAGAGGAAAGAAGAGGACTGAAGCTCCTCCTCACATCTTCTCCATCTCTGACAATGCATACCAGTACATGCTGGCAGGTGAATAATCTATTTTACCCTTCATTTTGCTTTAAATTTTCAACGTAAATTCCATTTTTTACTGATGATTTGAAAATCCATCTTGCCGACAGACAGAGAAAACCAGTCTATCCTTATCACGTAAGTCACTCAGTCCCAAAAAAAATGACCTCCGTAGTTAAAGGGTCTTGGGTTTTGCACTAAAACGTTCTGTCTCTCTCCCACTCAGTGGAGAATCCGGTGCTGGAAAGACTGTCAACACCAAGCGTGTCATTCAGTACTTTGCCAGCAAGAAACCACTAAACTAAAATGAGTGCCTCTCTTTCTCTTAGGGTAAATTCAACAGAATTAATTTTGACAACCGAGGAAAGCTGGCCTCTGCTGATATTGAAACTTGAAAGTAACACAAGATATTTGAAGGTAATACCTATCACCTTATCGGTGTACCAAAATAACAATTGATTTATCTTACAGACCTTCTGGAAAAGTCTCGTGTGACCTTCCAGCTCAAAGCAGAGAGGGATTACCACATTTTCTACCAGATCTTGTCTCAGGCCAAGCCTGAACTTCTGGGTATATATCCGACAAAAATGCAAAAATTCTCAAGAGCCATCTAAAGGGTTATTACTGTATTTGACTACAGTGATATATCTAATAAAGCATTTCTTTCATTCCCTCTTTAGAAATGTTGCTCATCACCAACAACCCCTATGACTACACCTTCATCTCCCAAGGAGAGACGACAGTAGCCTCCATCAATGACTCTGAGGAGCTGGTGGCCACTGATGTGAGCTGAATCTTCAAATCCAAGTCAAAAATGTATTTATAAATCCTACTTTTGCTAGGCCCGAAATTCATTTTTGATCTTATATCTTTTTCAGGATGCCTTTAACGTGCTGGGCTTCACTCAAGAAGAGAAGAACGGCATTTACAAGCTGACTGGTGCCATCATGCATCACGGCAACATGAAGTTCAAGAACAAGCAGCGCGAGGAGCAGGCTGAGGCTGATGGCACTGAAGGTGAGAGACGTTTTTTATTTAAATGAACTACAACTGGGGATCAAATAATGATGAGGACCTTGAATGGCAGCAATGACCATGATAAATTTATGAAAACATTTCTCAAAAGATGCTGACAGTCGCATATCTGATGGGCCTGAACTCTGCTGACCTCATCAAAGGTCTCTGTCACCCAAGAGTCAAAGTAGGAAATGAGTGGGTCACCAAGGGACAAAATGTCGCTCAGGTAATGACTTGAATGGAACCCCTTTGAAAAAAGTTTGATTTAATAAAAAGGGAAGTTTTACAAATATCACTGATTAGTTTTTCCCAAGGTGTCCTATTCTGTTAGTGCACTGTCTAAATCAGTGTATGAGAAGATGTTTCTGTGGATGGTGGTGAGGATCAACCAATCCCTGGACACCAAGCAGCCTCGCCAGTACTTCATAGGAGTACTGGACATTGCTGGATTTGAAATCTTTGATGTGAGATTGAAAAGATTACATACTCTCTCTATATATATAAAAAATAAGGATTACTTGGTTTCAGGATAAATTATAATGGCTGGTCATACTGTGGACCATTTCATTACAGTTCAACACCTTTGAGCAGATGTGCATCAACTTCACCAATGAAAAGCTGCAACAGTTTTTCAACCACCACATGTTTGTGCTGGAGCAGGAAGAGTACAAGAAAGAGGGCATTGAATGGACTTTCATAGATTTTGGTATGGACTTGCAGGCCTGTATTGACCTGATTGAAAAGGTAAGACATTTGACTATTACATGTTCAGACATACATGAAGATTGATTGATATATTTTCTTCAAATCGCTCATGTTTTTGTCCCTCCAGCCCATGGGTATCATGTCCATCCTTGAAGAGGAGTGCATGTTCCCCAAAGCCTCTGATGCCACCTTTAAAGCAAAGCTCTATGACAACCATCTGGGGAAATCTGCCAACTTCCAGAAGCCCAGAATTGTCAAAGGAAAACCAGAGGCTCATTTTGCCCTGGTTCACTACGCTGGAACTGTAGGGAACCAGGGTAGTGAATGAGCTACAGGGAATGCACAGGGTTAGTAAAAACACATAAATATGTGTCAACGGCTACTTCAAATGTAAATTAATGACTGAGACTTAATTTCACATTGATATATAATTACCTAACATGGGTATTAAAGACAGGGTTTAATGACCTCCTCAGGAGAACCTGAACAAGCTGATGACCAACTTGAGGTCTACTCACCCTCACTTTGTCCGCTGCATCATCCCCAATGAGACCAAGACTCCTGGGGCCATGGAGAACCCTCTGGTGATGCACCAGCTGCGCTGTAACGGTGTGCTGGAAGGCATCAGGATCTGCAGAAAAGGCTTCCCCAACAGGATCCTCTATGGAGATTTCAAACAGAGGTGTCTGTCAGATATGCAGACGCATGCCAAATGAAAGAAAAAAACTAAATCATCTTCACAGCAGCTTCAAGTTGCCTTGTCATACTAGAAATTCTTGAAGTTTCTGGCACTTTGACAAAGAGATGGACAAAATCCTACCAAAGATATTCCCTCATTCGTTTTGTTAATGTGAAAAGGAGCACTGCCGAACATGTTGCTCCACAAATATTTGATAGGTGTTGAATTTGGTCAAGATCTGGCGACTGTGAATGCCACAGCATATGATTCACACCATTTGTGTCAACTCTCAAATCTCACATCTCAGAACACCAGCCTTATAAACCAGAAGAAGAAACTTGAGGTTGATGCTTCCCAACTTCCTACCAGAGGAAGCGGTGCAGGAGTGCAGAAATGCTGAAGAGAAGGCCAAGAAGGACATTACTGATGCTGCCATGATGGCAGAGGAGCTGAAGAAAGAGCAGGACACCAGTGCTCACCTGGAGCGCATGAAGAAGAACATGGAGCAAACCATCAAAGACCTGCAGCACCGTCTGGATGAAGCTGAACTGATCGCCTTGAAGGGAGGCAAGAAGCAGGTGCAGAAGCTCGAGACCAGGGTAAGCATAAGTTGCCTCTTTGGCTCCTTGCATCATTTAAATATGAAAAATAAATAGCTGCTCTTTATAAAGTTGGCTGACTTTTGTTGTGACTACATCCTCCATTCTGCAGGTCAGGGAACTTGAAAATGAGATGGAAAGTGAACAGAAAAAGTCCAGTGAATTAAAATGCAAAACTTGCATCTTACCAGTATAATCTGAGAAGACATAATAAGTAATTTATGTGGTGGGTTCATTCTACAGGAGGAACAGGCCAACAATAATCTTGGAAAGTTTCGTAAGCTTTAACATGAGCTTGATGAAGCTGAAGAGAGAGTGGACATCGCTGAGTCTCAGGTCAACAAGCTCCAGGCCAAGAGCCATAATGTGGGGTCAAAGGTCAGTATTGAGAGAAATGCCTTACAGTGACAATCCCCTTGTTCTTATACTTTGTAACAATGAGGACTTCCACTGATTTGTCAGTGGTTCAATCCATTACGACACAAGAGTTGAAATAATACTATTAAATAAAAAAAGAACACCTCACTAAACACCTCTTTTCTTTCAGAGAGGACTTGATGAAGAGTGAACTCTACACAAATGATTGTTTCTGAGGCACCCTTTGCCTAAGCATGTCGTTTGTTCAGTAGAATGAAATCAATATGCATCTGAAACTGTTTCTTGACTTTTTATTGACAAATTCTCTTGTAGTTCATTATTATAGGGGAACTAAACTTGACTTGTTTCTATGATGAATGAAAGAAATATAATTATTTTTTCAAATAAATCGAGAAATTCAATAAATGTTTACACAACAAACAAAGAACAAATAGATGAAATGCAAAATGATAAAAAAAATATACAAAATGTGTGTTGTATTTACATTTTTTTAACGAAATGTATTTTCCTTCAGCAACAAGGTCTAGTTTTTTATTCAAATATGCAAAACATGATTATGCCACTCATACTCCTCAAGGTTGGGACCTATGATTCCTCAGTGAATTGTTAATTTAATCAATTAAATATTTTGTATTACTGTATATGTGTGTGGAAAATATTGTGTATTAAACAGTTGAAAAATCTATTTCACCTGTTGTGATTTCATAGGACACAGACAAACTTTATTCTCAGACAATGTAAAACCATGCACTCAGGCTGATATCATTGCATGAGTATCTAAAAAGTAAAGAAATATTTGTGGTATTAAACTATTTGTGTTCTAGGAGGGAATATAAACTACTCCATGTTCACATACATATGTTATCATTTGTCAAGTGAATGTACTTGACTTTTCCTCATTCGTCTGATGTTGCTAGAGTAATTCAGCATCATGATCAGCAGAGTGCGCTGAAACATTCTATTTCTTTATTTTTTGTTAAGAAGGTATAAGGTAGTCTTGTTAAAGTAAAAACAATTAACCCTTTTATACTGAACATCTATTGTGCTATTTAATACTAATAATACTACACAGCTGGTAAATAAGTTGTACGGTGTTAATGGATTTTCCTTTTCTTTAAAATCCAAGGGTGACAATGTATTTTTCTTGCAATATTTCAATAAAAAAAACATAAATATAGTATTTACCCACATTACATACTAATGTTTAATGCTTTAGGAGGTTTCTGGAGTTAAATCAGATTATCTTTCTAGAAGAAGCCTTACATGTGATAAGGAGAACAGACTGCATAATGTTGCTGCCTCAATCCCTCACTGAGAAAGGTGACTTACGGCAGAGTAGTTCAGCAGAGTTTGCTAGTACAACTGAGAAGAAATTCCACATTCTGAATATTAAACACCGACCAAGAAACTGTAAATGTATTTTGAGAGAATTTACTTGACTAGTTCACTACTTCCCACTTCATAAAAGCTTTTCTATGGGAGTACTGTCCACTGCTCAGGTAACATAGCATTTTGAGTTTGCAGTAGCTCTTTAACAAAAGTGGGTAGCTAGTAATACCAATATGGACACCTACAGAACAGTAGTGGACACACTTTTTTGACAACTTTGAGGAGTTCATACTAATCTTTTACAGTGCAATGGAAATATTCTGTAATAAAACAATGGTACTATACAAACTGCTGTAGTTTGAACTATTGATAAGTGAAATGTTCTATTATCGTATAACTATTATGTAAGGTAATTGTAACTCAAAAAATAACTATTTACACATTTATTTATTTTTACAAACCATAAATGTAACTCATAATGTTTCCCTACATTTAGATAAGATTACAGACAAAACTGTCAAAAGATCAAGACTAGTAAAGTCAAAACTACCAACCTTCATATCAGTATTGGAGTCTTTCTCTGGTAACAAACATCTTCTTTTCAAAGCCAGACAAAGCAAGGTCATTTAAGGTGTTGACCGACATCAGGTAGTCTGGACTCGGTGTGTTCTGGGGTAGAGTACTCCAAGAGAGACCTAGTGAAATCAAGCAATACCGCTTCAGCAATCAAAGTAGAACATTGGTAGTAAGAGAATATTGTTGCAAAATGAACTCTTTATCAGCCTTCCTTATTAGCAGATTCACCTACAGATTAAAAGTTCTGCATCCAAAAAAGTACACAATAAAAGTTTTATATCATTAACAGTACCTTTCCATTGTTTTGCCATGTCCTGGACTAGCAGTACTCAGGATATGAGTCCACGCAGAGGTCCACAGTCTATAATAGGTGGGAAGAAGACAAGAGAACAATCACCAGAGCTCAACACCCCCTTAGAGGTGACCTTCCACAACAACAAAGAACAAATACTGACAATAACTTTGCTGACTCTAGTTTCAAACTTAAGAGAAGCAAGGTTCCTCACACCTTCCCTTATGTGTTCATGTGATTGTAAAAGTAAGAGACACAAGGACTGTGGACAGCTGGCAATGAGACCTTTAATGGACGGCTGAGGGCTCTGCTAGAGCCTGGAATAGACTGATTGATAAGTAAAGGAGATGAGAATTCTACTTTGAAGGCAAGCAAGCAGGGAGGAGACCTGGTCAGACCTAATGTGATGGTTCCCATTGCATTGCTGACCAGCATGCTTTCATTTGTACCAGATAATTCACTTCAATTCGTGTCAGGCCAAGAAAATCATATTATATATTTCAGAAAGCTCCTGCCATTATTCATAGTAGTTTCAGGTTGATATGCCTCTTTGTAGTATGACACGTTTGAGTTGTTCACATGACATATAGTACTGAACATATAGTACATAATTGGGTTTCTCGTGGGCTTATCACCTGTTGCTGCTGATCAAAGAAAGAATAAAAACCTGTCCTAACCACCTGCGTCACAAGCTGTCCCCAAGCTGTCCCCTACTACCAAGCCCCCCAAAGGCCGCCAGCAGGAATTTCACAAGTTATCTTTGTGCCCAAGGACAGAGAGAAGAAAACAATGCCGTGTCAACAGAAGCAGGCAGAGGGCACTCACAGCATTCTCAACGTTTGGCTTGAAGCCTGGAATAGAGGTTACAACAATACGAATGTCACAAACATATGTTGGGTATTAAGTTTTTAATAAAACAAATTATGGGAATTCGTCTGAATCAGTATACTGTGAGAAAAATAATAAAACAATATTGAAAATGTAAAAATCTGATACAAAAACTATTGTTTCCAGTTCAAACCCAGGAGCTCTGTCTTTAATTTCTTTAAATCTTTTATTTTTAATTTGTGCCATTGGAACTTTTAAAAACGCTTTGTTTGATCTGATCATGAACTCAACTGCTCCTCAATGCAGGAATTATTTGCTTAAAACCAGTAAAAAACTAAAACAGTGAGCCTTATATGTTTGTCATGATATAGCCTGTAAAAAGAAGACTTCCCAGGCAATGTCACTGACTTGATTACAAAAAAAAGTTATTTTATGATAATTAATACTGCACATGCAAAACCTAGAGTGTGCACATCTAGCCTGCAGCCTTACGGTCTTTTCAGACCAAATGCAAATAATTCTCGTGTATAACTCACACATAAATTAAAAAATTGTAAACTATTTATCTCTACGAACCTATCAATGCCAAATCTGAAACCTGGTATATTTTAGATTTTTGCAGCTTTTTCAGTTTCATTGTTTCAGATGCCGATAAATACAAGTTAACCTTTAACAATCTCACAATCAGTATCATCAGTAATCAATGTCATCATTCTGTTAATGCCTTCACACTAACACACACAAAAAAAGAACAACTTAACATTTTACTGGATGGATGAATAGCAGTTAAACTCATTTGTGATGGTGAGTAGCCAACAAAAAAAGTACAGTGAGAGCCATTCATTTCCAAATGCATTAGCAAATGTATGCTATGGACATTTTACCTCTTAGAAATAACATGAATCTGTTTTTTTGAAAGTTAGCCTCTACTATAAAACCTGACCATATAAGATAAGTTATACTGTTACGTATATTACCATTAGGGCTGTACTAAATGTAATTCTTTACATTCTAAGCTTCTATTGAGGTTTTCCAATGAAGCTTAGAATGTCTGTCTTAAATAGTTTGGTCATCATCCTTAAAAATGGGAAAAATATGGTTTTGTGATATTGTTTAATATGGTTTGTAGCCGGCAAACAGGTTTTTGAAAATGTTTGTTTTGAAAGGCTAACTGCCAACAAATATGAATTGAAGCAGAATATATTGTTAGATAAAAACATGTTGGGAATTTTGGAAATGATTACATCTATCTCTCTAAATTTTGGCTTTTGAACTAAGACAATTACAGAGACTCACTGTGTGTAAGAGAAGATGGGAGGTGGACCATTGAAATGTTTCTGTAAGTTATTAATAATAACAATTTGAATGTCAAAGTTATGGATGAAGCTTGTTATAAGCTGACCATTATAAACTAAACATTAGGCCTTGTATTAAAGAGCATGGATCACATAGACTACATATGATTCATTCCAGTCATGAATGATGAAAACCAATGCAATGAAGCCCAGCTTTACACGTGTTACAATAACATGCTTCTTTGGCGCCACCAATTGGCTATCATATTGAATACAGTGATAACATTAAAACAGGTTAGCGTGTTAGGGTATAATTCCACATGTTACACCTCCATCACGTACACATCAAATACTGTATAATAATAAATGGCAACATGATTATTCAGCTTTCTCTTGGTTTTGCAGATTTTTTAATTCTTTTAATTGTCTCACTGCCAATTATGATTGGGTTAGTTGTAAGCCCATGTGTTTGCCAGCCCTGGTCCAGGTCATTGAGAAGTGTCTATCTCAAAAGGTCAGCCCAAGTAACTTCAGTTTCATGTAAGATGAACACTAGTTGGATTGCACAGTGTCAGAACATTTCTATTGCCAGTAAAGAAAAGAAAATAATGACAAGGGACCATTGTTAGACGGGCGAATATCTGAACAGTCATGAGTGATGAAAAGGGGATTTCACAGCTGTGACCTTGGCATTGTCAACAGCTGCAGCTCTTTATACTCCCTCTTGAAATGTATTTCACACCATATCACTTGACAGACTATTGTTGAACATAAATGACAGACATGCATTATTACAAAAGCACATTGGATCTAACTTCTAAGCAACAAATACCAATAATAAGTGCTGTTTTGGGACATACAGTAGAGTAAGTCCCATCATGTCTTGGTCATGGATTGATACAGACGAATGATTCATTTAAGATTATCACAAAGTGTTATAGATGGATGGGGATTTTTATTCCCTTTACAACAATCATGCCCTTAAATAAAGGCACCTATTCATGTCATATAATCAACAAGCATAGATAAATAATGAAATGTCTCACATTTACTTAATCTTTATTTATTTTATCATAATTTATTTTAGAAGCCACTGATGTTGGTTATTATTCCAAAACTGCTTGATATAAAGGGGACAGAAGAGAATAAATTGATAGATAGCAGCTTGTCCCTGCTCCCCCACCTCCTGCCTTTCCCTTTTCATTTGCCATCACAAGTCTAGTGTATGAGTCTGTTCACAAGGTGAGAGCAACAAATAGCAGCCCTGGGCTCTACCCAATTTGGAGAAGGCTTTTTATGATGCCAACCTGGATGCCATTTCTCTGATGATGCAGCCCCATATTTGGTTGACTAACAACCTTTATTAATGGAGAGGCAGCCTGGTGTCAGCCACTGGATCCATTTTACTAGACAAAGGTTGACGGTCAAAGGTAAGAACATCCACTCAAGTGAGACACTGTTATGTTGTTTGTTCAAATTCGTCCCAGCGATATGTAGAGTGTTGTTGGTGCTAGCTACATTTTGTATGGAGTTAGTAATACATTTTGGTTGTGAAGATGCATTGTGTTACTGTAAACTTTTTAGTTTTTTACTTGTCATTTGATTTGTCTTCATTAAACAATGAAGTAATTACATATTTTGGTTTTCTTCTGCCTATTAAATATAAATACCACAGATTCCAAATCCCTGTGGAGTGAAACACCTCAGGTAAAATTCACACATTTAAATTCTTACATTTAAGTGACAGTGCAATAGTTAAGCCAATTATTAAGCATCTTGCTGTCCTGTTGATATGTGCACATGTCAGGAACAAATGAATGTATTTTCTGATTCTGCCATTTTGGGGTTGTTTTCATTGCATATTTTCATTGCCCTGGCATGTCTTATCATGTCTCTGTAACTCTAATGTTAGAGGTGCATCCATTTATAAAAAGTTTTGAATAATACAGGTATGTTAACAACACAATGACTGCAAACATAGTTTTTTTTTAATTTTCATTATACATTTTTAACGATGTTTGTCTTATGTGAATGATCCACGGGTCATATATATGTGTGCAAAATCACAGGACGTTAAAGATGTTCCATTCTTAATAGGTTGAAAAATGGGTGATGCCGCCATGGCAGAGTTTGGGGCCGCTGCTTCTTTTCTTAGGAAGTCAGATAAGGAGCGTCTGGAGGCCCAGACTCGTATATTTGACATGAAGAAGGAGTGCTTCGTTCCTGACCCCGAGGTTGAGTACGTCAAGGCATCCGTCACTAGTCGGGACGGTGACAAAGTCACTGTTCAGACTGAGTTTGGAAAGGTATGCACATCATATCAATGGAGCTCAGTTCAAATGTTTCTTTACCGTTATTTAAGACTGTGCTATCTTCATTTTCAGACTGTCACAGTGAAGGAGTGCGATGTCCACCCTCAGAACCCGCCAAAGTTTGATAAAATTGAAGACATGGCGATGTTCACCTTCCTCCATGAGCCAGCTGTGTTGTTTAACCTCAAAGAGCGTTACGCAGCGTGGATGATCTACGTGAGACAATTTCCTAATATGTAACTCTCCTTTGTTAGTAAGACATCTCAGCATCTGAAAACACTATCGTCTACTCCTCTCTTACTACGACAGACCTACTCTGGACTCTTCTGTGTGACTGTCAACCCCTACAAGGGGCTGCCAGTCTACAACCAAGATGTGGTTGTTGCCTATAGAGGAAAGAAGAGGACTGAAGCTCCTCCTCACATCTTCTCCATCTCTGACAATGGCTACCAGTACATGCTGGCAGGTGAATAATCTATTTTACCCTTCATTTTGCTTTACATTTTCAACTCTGACGTAATTCCATTTGTTACTGATAATTTGAAAATCCATCTCGCTGACAGACAGAGAAAACCAGTCTATCCTTATCACGTAAGTCACACAGTCCCAAAAAAATGACCTCCGTAGTTAAAGGGTCTTGGGTTTTGCACTAAAACGTTCTGTCTCTCTCCCACTCAGTGGAGAATCCGGTGCTGGAAAGACTGTCAACACCAAGCGTGTCATTCAGTACTTTGCCAGCATCGCTGCCGTCCCGAGTGGGAAGAAAGATCCAGCAGCTGAAAAGAAGGTCTGTTCAATGATAAATATTTCTGAATATTTTGCAAAGTATCAGTTGCAAAGCACAATTACACTTCCATTAAAAATAATTTCTAATAACTGAGACACATTTGGTAGTTTTACTTGGCACTGAACCTGCGGTTGTGTCTTTGACAAATTCAGGGAACCCTGGAGGATCAAATCATTCAGGCTAACCCTGCTTTGGAGGCCTTTGGGAATGCCAAGACTATCAGGAATGACAACTCTTCTAGATTTGTGAGTGTCTGCGTGACTGCAGTTGGGCTACTTGATTATCACTGATATGGTAATTTTTTTCATTTTAGAAATAGATGAACACTTCTTTTCCTCTTAGGGTAAATTCATCAGAATTCATTTTGACAACCGAGGAAAGCTGGCCTCTGCTGATATTGAAACTTGTAAGTAAAACTAAATCCATTCATTCGTCCATTTCCTATTTGTTATTCCTATTCATCCATTTGTTATTTGGAGCCAATCCCTGCATGTGAGAGGCAGGATGGACAGGAACACACTAATTTCCAACTTACATTTAAACCTATGTGCCACTTTGAGTCTCCAGTTGCCTAATCTGCATATAGTAAATCAGAGCGAACAAAGGAAGCGACACTGACACTAGAGCCAACATATAGACGCCTTACACAAACAGCTCATTGCTGTCACCACTGAACCACTGTGCCACACATGTAACAGAAAAATGAATTCATAAAAAGTAATAAAATAATGTTTGTTCACATTTAATTCGCAGTTCTGACCGTTTTGTTTCAGTAAATGTGTTACCTGTTTACAAACCTGTTGATTTTGTATTGTTGCATCAATGAGTGGTAGAATGCCAGTAATTATAGCTAAGCCTACACCGATAGCAACTTATTTATTCCGAAACAAAATAACATAACATATATTATACCTCTAACAGACCTTTTGGAAAAGTCTCGTGTGACCTATCAGCTCAAAGCTGAGAGGGATTACCACATCTTCTACCAGATCCTGTCTCAGGCAAAGCCTGAACTTCTGGGTAAATGCACAATATACATGTGATGGACGTTTATTACTGTACCGCATCATGCATTGTATCATAAAATAAATATTTTCTATTTTGTGAAAATATATTTTTTAGAAATGTTGCTCATCACCAACAACCCCTATGACTACGCCTTCATCTCCCAAGGAGAGACGACAGTAGCCTCCATCAATGACTCTGAGGAGCTGATGGCCACTGATGTGAGCTGAATCTTTGATTGACGGCAGCAAACATTTAATTAATCAATTAAGAATAATATTAGGAAATGCAAGATTTATTTTGATTTTGATTTCATTCAGGATGCCTTTGACGTGCTGGGCTTCATTCAAGAAGAGAAGAATAGTATTTATAAGCTGACTGGTGCCATCATGCATTATGGTAACATGAAGTTCAAGCAGAAGCAGCGAGAAGAGCAGGCAGAGGCTGATGGCACTGAAGGTGAGATAGGCTATCCTATGTGGGGTGACCTTGGCTAAGTGGAGAGCAGGGCTGCCTTTCAATCAGAGGGTCGTTGGGTCGATCCCCGGCTCCTTCTCCGCTAGTCTCATGTCAATGTCTCCTTGAGCAAGACACTTAACCCCAAAATTGCTCTGGATAAAGGTGTCT
This sequence comes from Cebidichthys violaceus, assembly GCF_023349555.1. Taxonomy (NCBI): domain Eukaryota; kingdom Metazoa; phylum Chordata; class Actinopteri; order Perciformes; family Stichaeidae; genus Cebidichthys; species Cebidichthys violaceus. Next base: position 1,542,676 of record NW_027176964.1, read on the forward strand.
GCTAAATGACTGTAATATAATGAAGATAGGTATTATTATAGATTCTTAACCATCTTAAAACATAATAATAATTTGATGATACAAAACCATCTATGGACTTTTCATACACGCTCCAGCTTATCAGGTACACTTAGTGAGGTGTTGATTCAACTTTATGGTCATTTTGGAGAATGTAGTTTGTGTTGAACTTAATTGCATTATACAGAGAGCTGTTTCTGTTATTTAACCTACCCTCTTTGGTGAAATGGTGTTGACAAAATAATAGAAACACGTTAGCATAATGAAATACAATTAAACTGTTTCAACAAACTAATGAAGGTAGGATTTATTGCAGGACGTTTGTATTAGACTGCATTAGTTTTAGGTAGCTGCACCTAATAAACTGACAACTGAATGTATTTATGACATAGTCAAGAAGCAAGTCTTTGTTAGCTCTTCCTGTAAGCATTGAGGCTTTGCCTAACATTTTGCATTTATTGCATTGAGACGAAAGACTGAAACAAATGCAAATTAATGAGAATGAAATTGTGAGGGCAGTTGGCAGCGCGTGCCCTCCCGAATCCTTGTGCTCCACATGACAACCACAGCTGAGCCACTGTATCAACACAAGTTATTTTAAATCTGCACTTACAAGCTTGTAAAAAAGAATCTGTTGGAATAACCATTTGTAAAAATGGTAACTTGGGACGGTATCAAAGAAAAGCATTATTTACATGACACTATGTTCCAACCTTGGCATGTTCAACCACGTTTGTTTGACCACCGGCCCATACTTTAAGTGTCAACGAACCCCTAAAGAGAAAGAGAGGGCAGCTGAAAGAGCATGCTCAGTGCCAGGGTAAAGAAAAAAACACTTATGTATGTCTTTACTTTCTCAGTTGCTGACAAAATTTCATATCTGATGGGCCTGAACTCTGCCGACCTCATCAAAGGTCTCTGTCACCCACGAGTCAAAGTAGGAAATGAGTGGGTCACCAAGGGACAAAATGTCGCTCAGGTAATGACTTGAATGGAACCCCTTTGAAGAAAGTTTGATTAAATAAAAAAGGGAAGCTTTACAAATATCACTGATTACTTTTTCCCAAGGTGTCCTATTCTGTTAGTGCACTGTCTAAATCAGTGTATGAGAAGATGTTTCTGTGGATGGTGGTGAGGATCAACCAATCCCTAGAGACCAAGCAGCCCCGCCAGTACTTCATAGGAGTACTGGACATTGCTGGATTTGAAATCTTTGATGTGAGTTTGGAATGGAATACAACGCTGATAAACAGTAGCAACATTTTCATGCCTGAGTTAATTTCTGCTCAATGTCGATGTCATTACAGTTCAACACCTTTGAGCAGATGTGCATCAACTTCACCAATGAAAAGCTGCAACAGTTTTTCAACCACCACATGTTTGTGCTGGAGCAGGAAGAGTACAAGAAAGAGGGCATTGAATGGACTTTCATAGATTTTGGTATGGACTTGCAGGCCTGTATTGACCTGATTGAAAAGGTAAGACATTTGACTATTACATGTTCAGACATACATGAAGATTGATTGATATATTTTCTTCAAACCGCTCATGTTTTTGTCCCTTCAGCCCATGGGTATCATGTCCATCCTTGAAGAGGAGTGCATGTTCCCCAAAGCCTCTGATGCCACCTTTAAAGCAAAGCTCTATGACAACCATCTGGGGAAATCTGCCAACTTCCAGAAGCCCAGAGTTATCAAAGGAAAACCAGAGGCTCATTTCTCCCTGGTTCACTACGCTGGAACTGTTGATTATAATATCAACAACTGGCTGGTGAAGAACAAGGATCCTCTGAACGAGACCGTTGTAGGACTCTACCAGAAGTCGACTCTTAAGCTTTTGTCTACTCTTTTTGCTGGGTATGCAGGAGCTGATGCAGGTATGTGGACACTCACTAGTTGACGTTAATACAAATACATTAAAGCCTACTGAAATATTTAATAATGACTAACATTACTGTACAGTTTTCTGTCCACTAAATTTAATTTCTATTTTATATTATATTTAGATACTGGTGGGAAAGGGAAAGGTACAAAGAAGAAAGGTTCTTCCTTCCAAACTGTATCAGCCTTGCACAGGGTAAAATATAAATGTTTTTTTTTTCATCGACATTTTCAAATATTGGTCAAATATTGCAAGGTAAAACAGCATTGATGAAAAGAGGATGTAAGCTAACCAACACAGAAATTTCTTCAGATTATGACACAATAACTGATTCCTGATAACATATCGAGTTTAATGATTTAGGCACACAATTCATTGCGTTAAACAAAATGAAAACACAAAATGTCTTAAAAGTTTTGTGTTGAAAACTTGCAGGAGAACTTGAACAAGCTGATGACCAACTTGAGGTCTACTCACCCTCACTTTGTCCGCTGCATCATCCCCAATGAGACCAAGACTCCTGGGGCCATGGAGAACCCTCTGGTGATGCACCAGCTGCGCTGTAACGGTGTGCTGGAAGGCATCAGGATCTGCAGAAAAGGCTTCCCCAACAGGATCCTCTATGGAGATTTCAAACAGAGGTTTGCGTGTGATGGACAAACCCACATTGAAAACTACCACTGAAAACAAATGATTGTCTTGTCAGAATTGTTGTGCTGTTTACAATATATTTCCCAACATGCAAAACAATGTATGTGTTGGTTTTGAAGATACCGTATTCTGAACCCTAATGCCATTCCTGACGGACAGTTCATCGACAACAAGAAGGCTGCCGAGAAACTGTTGGGTTCTCTGGATATTGACCACAGCCAGTACAAACTGGGGCACACCAAGGTCAGTAGTTTATACAGATGCTCTTTGCATAACATCTATATGTTATTACTGACTATCTAATCTGACTCTATAAAAAAAGGTGTTCTTCAAAGCCGGACTGCTGGGTCTGCTAGAGGAGATGCGTGATGATCGACTAGCACTAATCATCACTGGTATCCAAGCCCGGGCTCGAGGCCTTCTGGCAAGAATTGAGTTCCAGAAGATCGTTGAACGCAGGTAACTGCTCACAGCATGTCCAAACTCTGTCAGTAAATTAAGGGTATTTTTATTTAATATAGCCCAATATGACAAATCACACATTTGACTCAAGGGGTTTTACAATAAGTACAGCATACAACTCTCTCTCTCCTCTTTCTTAATTCGATATGGAAAAACTCTACCTATTAATACAAAGAAACCATAACCTATGGCAAAACGTTCTGCATAATGCACATGTACTCTGCCTTACATACACAAACAAAACAACTGCCTTTGAAATAAATATTAAACACATGAGAGCATCGTGAGGGATAGGAATCGATTTAGGTCGTATTGAAATGGACATTTATCAGGTTAAAACTGGATTTTTGTTTTGTATACATGTGTTCATGCTGAACAGAAGTATAAGAAATATGTGTATTTCATTTGAGGATATGTGTACATATTGTTGAAAAAAACGCTTTAAACAATGATCTATTGTGCACAGGGATTCACTACTTGTGATCCAGTGGAACATCCGTGCCTTCATGGGGGTCAAGAATTGGCCCTGGATGAAGATGTACTTCAAGATCAAACCTCTGCTGAAATCAGCAGAGACTGAGAAGGAGATGGCCAACATGAAGGAAGAGTTCACCAAACTAAAAGAGGCTTACGCAAAATCTGAGGCCCGCAAGAAGGAACTTGAAGAAAAAATGGTGACTCTTCTCCAAGAGAAGAACGACTTGCAGCTCCAAGTTCAATCTGTATGTTTATAATCTGTCAGCTTTACAAATAATATAAAAATCAAACAAAGTCTGCAAATGTTTAATGCTGTGCCTTTCAAATAACAACAGGAGCAGGATAATCTGAGTGATGCTGAGGAAAGATGCGAGGGGCTGATCAAGAGCAAGATTCAGCTGGAGGCTAAAGGCAAAGAGCTGTCTGAGAGACTGGACGATGAGGAGGAGATGAATGCTGAACTGACTGCTAAGAAGAGGAAGCTGGAGGATGAGTGCTCTGAGCTGAAGAAAGACATTGATGACTTGGAGTTGACTCTGGCTAAAGTGGAGAAAGAGAAGCATGCCACTGAGAACAAGGTATGACATACACTAATTACTGTAAAGTGTCCCAAATAACATCTGCATTGAAGTCCTTGATATAAATGTCTTCTGGCCATAGGTGAAGAACCTGGTCGAGGAGATGGCTGCTTTGGATGAAATCATTGCCAAGTTGACCAAGGAAAAGAAAGCCTTACAGGAAGCTCATCAGCAAACGCTGGATGATTTGCAGAGTGAAGAAGACAAAGTCAACACTCTGACCAAGGCCAAGGCTAAGCTAGAGCAGCAAGTGGATGATGTAAGAATTTATAAAATATGGTGGATTTGTCTGTAACGTGAAATTATGACTGAATTACAAGTTATTTATTACGACCCACAGCTCGAAGGGTCCCTTGAGCAAGAGAAAAAAGTACGTATGGACCTTGAGAGAGCAAAGCGGAAGCTTGAGGGAGACCTAAAGTTAGCGCAAGAGAGTATTATGGACCTGGAAAATGACAAGCAGCAACTCGAAGAGAGGCTGAAAAAGTAAAATGAAAAGTGCCAATGTAAAACACAAATAGGTCTTAAACTAAGTGTAAGATGGTATATTTTACTTATTTTTTCTCTCCACAGGAAAGATTTTGAAATCAGCCAACTCAATGGTAAAATAGAAGATGAACAATTGATGAGTGCCCAGCTCCAGAAGAAATTGAAGGAGTTACAGGTAATAATTTCCATAGGATAAAGACATTTTGGTAAACTGGTGTGTGATCATGACATTCTAAGACCATCATTTCGGTCTAGGCCCGTATTGAGGAGCTGGAGGAAGAGCTGGAGGCAGAGCGAGCTGCCCGAGCCAAGGTGGAGAAGCAAAGAGCAGACTTGGCCAGAGAGCTGGAGGAGATCAGTGAGAGGCTGGAGGAGGCCGGTGGAGCAACATCCGTCCAGATTGAAATGAACAAGAAGAGGGAGGCCGAGTTCCAGAAACTCCGCAGAGACCTTGAAGAGGCCACTCTGCAGCATGAAGCCACTGCTGCCACACTCAGGAAGAAACAAGCCGACAGTGTGGCCGACCTGGGAGAGCAGATTGACAACCTGCAGAGAGTTAAGCAGAAACTGGAGAAGGAGAAGAGTGAGCTCAGACTGGAGCTGGATGATGTGGTCTCCAATATGGAACATATTGTGAAGGCTAAGGTAAAATACTTTTATGTGTATGTTTTACTACCTATTTTTTGATTAACATGTTATTCTGTTAGTCTAAGACACTTTCAGTCCCTGTTAATGCCTTTTGTTTTCAGAATCATTTGGAGAAAATGTGCAGGTCTCTGGAGGACCAGATGAATGAATACAAAACAAAGGCAGAAGAGGGACAGCGGTCCATCAATGACTTCACAATGCAGAAAGCGAAGCTTCAAACTGAGAATGGTATGCATTTGATTTGAACAGTCTGTTTTGTTCGGGATGTCATGAAATACAAATTTTATTCTTCTATCAATATTAGGTGAACTTTCAAGGCGGCTTGAGGAAAAGGATTCCCTGGTGTCTCAACTTACCAGAGGAAAACAGTCCTACACTCAACAAATTGAAGACCTTAAAAGACAACTAGAGGAGGAAGTGAAGGTTGGTTCCAAATACCAGAGAGAACTTGGTACAGATGGTGGTACATGAAGATGCACCAAGATATGATTTCATTTCAGGCCAAGAATGCGTTAGCCCATGCAGTGCAGTCAGCTCGTCATGACTGTGACCTCCTCAGGGAGCAGTATGAGGAGGAGCAGGAGGCCAAGGCTGAAATGCAGCGCAGCATGTCCAAGGCCAACTCTGAGGTGGCTCAGTGGAGAACTAAGTACGAAACTGATGCCATCCAGAGAACCGAGGAACTGGAGGAGGCCAAGTGAGTAAAACTGATTTTGACCAGAACAATTCAGCAAAGTTTAAAAGCAATTAACTCTGAATCAATTTTATCATAATGCAGGAAGAAGCTGGCTCAGCGTCTGCAGGATGCTGAGGAAGCTGTTGAAGCAGTGAACGCTAAATGTTCGTCTCTGGAGAAGACCAAACACAGGCTGCAGAATGAGATTGAAGATCTCATGGTGGATGTGGAGAGGTCTAATGCTGCTGCTGCTGCTCTGGACAAGAAGCAAAGAAACTTTGACAAGGTTGAACTTAGAATACATCTGGCACCTTGGCTCTTTTAGACGGACAATTAGAGTAGAACTGACCTTTAAGCATACATATTTCAGGTGTTGGCAGAATGGAAACAGAAGTATGAAGAGTCTCAGTGCGAGTTGGAGAGCTCTCAGAAGGAAGCGAGGTCTCTGAGCACTGAGCTCTTCAAACTCAAGAACTCCTATGAAGAATCTCTTGAACATCTAGAGACCATAAAGAGGGAGAACAAGAATCTGCAGGGTAAGGGTAAAACCAGCTTACACCTCTGTTGTAGAGTTTGTTCTCATGACCAAACCATTGACAATGTTACATTTTGTTTTTCTCAGAGGAAATATCTGACCTCACTGAGCAAATTGGTGAGAGTGGAAAGAGTATTCACGAGCTTGAGAAGATTCGTAAACAGTTGGACCAAGAGAAGTGTGAGATACAAACAGCCCTGGAGGAAGCAGAGGTATGTTGAATGTTCTACTGGGGACCTCATGAACATTTCTTTGTTATTGCTAATAACATGTCATATATTTCATTTTCATTCTGTATTTCATGATAGGCCTCGCTGGAGCATGAGGAAGGGAAGATTCTCAGAGCCCAGCTCGAGTTCAACCAGATTAAGGCCGATATTGAGCGCAAGCTGGCCGAGAAAGACGAAGAGATGGAGCAAGCAAAGAGAAACCAACAACGAATTGTGGATACTCTTCAGAGCTCTCTTGAGGCAGAGACTCGAAGCAGGAATGAGGCTCTCCGTTTGAAGAAGAAGATGGAAGGAGACCTCAATGAGATGGAGATCCAGCTGAGCCAGGCCAACAGGCAGGCAGCTGAGGCCCAGAAACAACTTAGGGCTATTAATGCACATCTGAAGGTCTGAAGGAACTCAGGAAAAATTATAATGATTATCCATCGCTTACACGCAAATAACTCAAATTGAAATTCCTTGTAATTTCATCTTCCAGGATGCTCAGCTCCAGCTTGATGACTCTCTTCGAGCCAATGATGATCTGAAGGAAAACAATGCCATGGTCGAGAGACGCAACAACTTGCTTCAGGCCGAAGTGGAGGAGCTCAGGGCTGCTCTGGAGCAAACTGAGAGAGGTCGCAAACTTGCTGAGCAAGAGCTGCTGGACGTTAGTGAAAGGGTGCAGCTACTGCACTCACAGGTAAGATGCCGTGGATTTCAATATGTCCTAGCATGTTTGTTTGACACACACTGTTACAATGCAAATTCAACTACTTATTTAAAACTAGAACACCAGCCTGATAAACCAGAAGAAGAAGCTGGAAGCTGATACATCCCAGCTTCAGACGGAAGTAGAAGATGCGGTACAGGAGTGCAGAAATGCTGAAGAGAAGGCCAAGAAGGCCATTACTGATGCTGCCATGATGGCAGAGGAGCTGAAGAAAGAGCAGGACACCACCGCTCACCTGGAGCGCATGAAGAAGAACATGGAGCAAACCATCAAAGACCTGCAGCACCGTCTGGATGAAGCTGAACAGATCGCCTTGAAGGGAGGCAAGAAGCAGGTGCAGAAACTCGAGGCCAGGGTGAGTTTCAAATATTTGAAATGAACAATGTCGTCACGAAATCCGAAAAATCAGACAATATTTAACATTCTAGAACTATTATTTTTCACCAAATTCAAAAAGCCAACAAACTTCATTCCCTCACATCATTCCCTCAACAGATCAGAGAACTGGAGAGTGAATTAGAGGCTGAACAAAGAAAGTCTAGCGATTCTGTCAAGGGAATACGGAAATATGAAAGACGAATTAAAGAGTTGACCTATCAGGCAAGTTTCTATGCATTTACCACATTGTGGAACACTGAGATTGTTATTTCAAATCTGAATTATAATTGTTTTTTTGTTTTTTTGTATCCAGACAGAAGAGGACCGTAAGAATATAGCCCGTCTGCAAGATCTGGTAGACAAGCTGCAGCTCAAGGTCAAATCCTACAAGAGAGTTTCAGAGGAAGCTGTAAGTACTTATTTTATAAGAGAAACTAATCTAGATCAAAAACATAGAAAATGTTCAAGCCCACAGCACATGTGTGCTTATTCAATACCACGGCTCATTTCCAGCTCAATACTGTGAAAAGCCATAGAGCTGGGCAATATGGAAAAAATAACTTCAGTGTTACAAATTAAAATGTTTCATTATATAAGGAACAGTATTAGTGCAGACATATATGCGATATTGTGTTTGTATTCTACAGGAGGAACAGGCCAACAATAATCTTGGAAAGTTTCGTAAGCTCCAACATGAGTTTGATGAAGCTGAAGAGAGAGCGGACATCGCTGAGTCTCAGGTCAACAAGCTCCGGGCCAAGAGCCGTGATGTGGGGTCAAAGGTCAGTATATTTCTACCAGAATCCAGTAATGCCACCAGTTAAATTGTGTGCACATGACCTTCTAACTAATATGTAGGACAGTGAATCTACAACATTTGAAAGTTTCACGACTTATAATTAATTTTAAAAATAACATTTTATATTGTTTACTTGTTGTTTTTCTTATTTCAGAAAGGACACGACGAGGAATGAAGCTCCTGGAATGAATTTGTGTTTCTGAGACACCTGATGTCTGGATAATGGTGTCTCCCTAAGCATGTTAGTTGTTCAGTAGAATTAAATTAATCTGCATCTCAAACTGTGCCTTTGGCTTTTTTTTTTTATAAAATGTACTTTACAATATATTGGTACTTAGAACAAAAAAGATACTGGTGAAACTTAAATTAACTGGGGTATTATAGCAGGTCTACAAATACATTTAGTTATGGCTGATGTGGCCATTACTATTACATAATCACAATGCATTTCCTAATTTAAATTGTATCTATTTACCAACTACAACCTGTACGTAAAATGTAGGATTGTAGCTACACACTCGGTTGCACAACTCCAACAAGCATTAAAAAGAATCTGGATCTTTTCTTGTGCAAATGATTATCATCTCCGGCACAAATGTGTGTGGAAGTCTAAATAGATGCTTCAAGTCGCCTGTGAGATGGAGCTGAGACGCACGCCTGCACAGAGCCGGTGCAGACACCTGCAGAGATTCAAATAAGAGCAAGTGTGTTGAGTGAGGCCTGAGTTATGTGCAGTTCAGCCCTGATTGTGGGTCGTCTTCATGCATTCATCAGTGGTCGCTGCAGACCCACCTTGTAGAGATCTGCACCATTCTAGTTAAAACGTGGATTTGAGTTAAAAAACTTGACTAATATGTTAATGGTTTCAGTAAGTCATCAAAACAGCTTTAGAAAGGCTTAATATTCATTAGTTGTATGCATTTTATGAACAGTAATTTTGGATAAATCAAATCAACTAAATGTATGGTACCACACATATGTCAAATATTGAATTCATAGTTATTGTTATACATTAAGGATACAGTGATTTGTTATGGATATATTGTCATATTTTTATGATTATGTATCACTAATCCTGTGAAGGACCTCTGATCATACCCTGCAACACCAATAGGGGGGTGGGGGGGTCGATGTGGTCAAAAGTGTACCCAGCAGTGAGGTCACAGAGTAGGGACACATCCGGTAGTACAATACTACATCACTGTACAATACTACATCACTGTGCAGTACTACATCACTGTACAATACTACATCACTGTGCAATACTACATCACTGTGCAATACTACATCACTGTGCAATTCTACATCAATGTGCAATACTACAGCACTGTGCAGTACTACAGCACTGTACAATACTACATCACTGTTCAATACTACATCACTGTTCAATACTACATCACTGCAGCAGCTTAGTAATAAACAATATTGTGATAAATATGGAAATCTCTGTGACGCGACACTTCATTAATAGAGACAGTATTTACATCCACAGCATGATTCACACTGCCAAATAGTCAAGACCTCTTTACATATGTGTCATGGATAATTGTCTGATTATTTACAGATTATGATCACGATACAGTGTCCTTAACATAAAAGATACTATTTGCAATACAAAGCTGAAATTCACGTATAGGCTCACCTGGTATACTGAGGTACTCTGGTATACCAGGTGTCTCATTACAAAGCTTTGTGTTTCACAATAAAAGCCTATGATTTTTTCAAAAAGATGAGCATGAAATGTTATAGAATTTGTGACCAAAGGCACTTCAGCTCTCTGTCAGGTAAGTGTAACTTCAAACATACAATATTATTACAGAATTTATACATATCAGCAAAGTATTTAAATGCATTGCAATAAACTATACTAAACTACACTTAAGTGTATAACAATATATTGAAGTAAGCTCACTTATATAAAATACAATAACTGATTGTCCAACAATATTACTATATTTTTACATATTGCAAGATTTCATGAAAAATGTCATATTTAATGAGCACAAATTGCAGATTGAGCATATGTCACGGGAAACATTTCACATAATGACCAATGTATTACTGAAGGAATGGATGAAACAAATTCATTCAAATATAATGTTATTCAAAGCCTACCTTTTCCGCTTCAGTATTCATCAGCAGAAGAAACATTTAATCTATAGGAGTCTTCCAGATCTGAGCACAACCTGCACCAACCACTAACTCCATTGTCTGATGAGAAGGGCAAGACAAGAGAAGGACACATGGAGGCATGTCCAATACTCAACACCTCCTCAAGTGACCCTCGGTAAATAACAAGAGTTCTAACAATAGCAACCTCATCTGAACCACAGCTGGCTCCGATTTCAAACTTAAGAGAGACAAGGTGCCTCACACCTTCCCTTGTGTGTGCGCATGTGATGGCAGAACAAGTCAGAGGTTTAAGGACTGAGGACAGCTGGGAATGGGACCTTTGAGGCCACTAACGCCTGGAATAGATAAGAGCTAAGTAAAGAAGTTCACAATTGTGGTATGAAGGAAAACACATTGTCAACCTTTTTGTATGTCCAATGTAAGGAGGACGTTGTAAATGACGGACTGTTGTTACCGTATCATTGAGCAAGGTTCAATGACAGGGTATTGGTATATCAGGGCCTGCCTAGTGCATGGCATCCTTCAGAAAGTCTATCATGGATGACATTGAGTCACAAATGATATGCTAGTTCCAGTTGAGTGGTTACCTGTTGAACATGTTTGCTTGTCTGAAGTAATTTAGAGATGCACCAATGGATCAGCAGCCGACAGCAACCGCCCGGTGTTAAGCTGATAGGTTCACAGACAGACACACACACACACACACACACACACACACACACACACACACACACACGCACACACACACACGCACACACACACACACACACACACACACACACACACACACACACACACACACACACGCACACGCACACGCACACACACACACACTATATGTGTTGGTGAGTAAAGAAGACGGAAAGCTAACAATTTGTCACAGCAGCAAGTCCTAAATAAGCCCTTGAGGAACGACCCTAAGCCTCAGAGACACTAGACAACCTGATCAATCCATTGGTACCAACCATGTGGAAGGGGGCTGGATAACTCTGCAAAGAAGCAAAACTGCCACGGCAATATTCAGAGGGGTCCCTTGATCTCGCACCTCCAGATATCTGAATAGAAATGGGTAACCCAAAAACATCAATGCAGCTAAACAGCTAATGTTAACGGAGGTTGCTTTGACTTGCACTCTGCTCCACTCTATAGTATATAAGTATATAATCAAGAAAATGTACGTAAAATATAAAAGTACAGGTACTCATTGTTGTTAAAAATTCACTGCGGGCCACGGGCCATGGTTTGGCCACCCATGTGTTAGATACTTACATGGTTCACTTCATGGTTGGTTGGTTTGGTTCAACAATATATTGAATATCGTTGTAGAGGGGTTTTCTGTAACTTAGGATGTAACATGGAGAAGATGTAATGGGACGTGTACTTACAGACTTTGGGCTGTCAAACCTCAGGTGTGGCAGACGTGGGAGAGGTCACCGACCTTTCTTCACAAATACAGTACTACACACAGTGTCTTACCTTACCTAAAAAAACAAGTATTCATTTGAATGTAGTCTAATCAGCCCTGGGAGAAACAGAACCAGAGTGTGATCTAGTTTACATATCAGAATCAAAGATATGAAGAGATGGGTGGGTGTAGAAGAGGTTTACAGGATTGTGCATCTCACATTATTTCCTATCATAACAATATTCTTAACAGGATGTTATTGAAATAAGACCCATATCAATTTTCACTGGATAAAAACTTGTCAAAAAGCTAAAGTAACATCAAAATACAGAATAATCTTGCCATGGAAGATGCATTGCATCCAAAGGATGTCTGAGTAAGTTTAATAAAAAACTCATATGATATTCATAATTTATTTTTCTACGGCTAGTTTTGAGTCTTGATTTCTAGTAGGCTATACTGTTGTTCCCCGTTTCAAATGGCTGTACGGTAAATGATTGGCGGTCTATTGCTAAATCACCTGTTGCTGCTCCTCTGCCTTGTGTCACAAGCTGTCCACTAAGTCATTGCTACCATGAAGGCAGCCAGCAGGAATTTCACAGGTTATCTTTGGGCTCAAGGATACAACGCCACGCCAGAAGGCAAGGACAAGAAGCAAGGGTACCGACCCGTTTTAAATCCTGAGATCATAACAGTACTCTAGGTGACTTATAAAATACAGTACTAGTCTCTACATTTTGAATTTCAAAAAAGCCAGCTGAACAAAAAGGTCTTGGTACAGAAGAACGTGGAGGTGACTGTAGCCAACTCACTGCTACTCGCGGGTCCTCCTCAACACAAACAGAGTCTTGAGCAGTTAATTATCACACAAACGTACTTTATTTCTCTGTGTGTCACCGGCCACCACGAGCTGGATGAAGGATATTTAGCAACAGGTTACAGCTGTGCCAATTAAACCTGACACTGTTCCCCTGAACCAGTCCCACACATCTCTCCCCTGCAGCTGAGCACAGACCACGCCCACTACCACAGTGACGTGTACAAAATACCTTAAGCAAATGTTGGCTAGGTTTATTTCCAATGTATGGTCAACAATTAACCCAAAGCATCATTGTCACACCAAACACACAAGTGATCCAGTGGCAGTGTCTCTCCTTTTGAACGTGCTTTGAATAGAGGTCACAGAGCTCATTATAGAGTAGGATTTAAAGACATGAGATGAAGTACTGTGTTAGACAAAGATTGGATAATGGAGCTTATTAAAGTAAGACTGTCATTCAGTAACTGTAGAATGTTACTGGACGGTTAGTAGAAAGCTTAATGAAATCAACTACAACAAAGTACATATTTATCTCACATAAACCACATACATATAGTATGGGCCTGTGATCATCCGAACTTATATTCAGCATTCAAAACCACATTTAAACCCCCATTATAGTTGAACCATAGCCACTCTAACATTACACATTCTAAACAACTGTGATTGTCTGCAAAACAAGTGTAAGTATAGTTTTTTAAACTAATTACAATACCACGTGCTAACAATAGGCTACATTCATAAATACTAGTCTAATAAACCATGGCTAAGTGGAGAGCAGGGCCGCCTTTCATTCAGAGAGTCGGCGGTTCGATCCCCAGCTCCTGCTCTATTACTCTCATGTCAATGTGTCCTTGAGCAAGACACTTAACCCCCAAACTGCTCCCGTAGCTGCATCTACGGTGTGTAGATAGATACTGAATTGTAAGTTGCTTTGGATAAAAGCGTCTGCTAAATGACTGTAATGTAATGTAAAGAAATGTCACAGCATCTACAATGAACCCAACAAAGCCAAGCACTAAGAAGGTATAGCAGACATAATGACTTACTGTACCAGCCCAACATTCTGAAGACCGACCCTACCTCCATGTGTGGTGTGTTATTCCGGGAAGCTAAATGTAATACTTCTAGTTTAATTAAAGAACAAGAAGTTACTTGTATTGAGTATTAAGTTCTGTCTTTATTAACCTCACAGTCTTCTCTCAAGAGTCATTTTTATGTCCAACATTCATTCATTCACAAAATAATTTACCTTAGCTAGTATGGAGATTAACCTCATCCTTCACTTGTTTGAACCGTCCGTTTTCTTCTCCTTTTGAGAATATGCAACTTTTACTGAATGCATGTCTATTAGGGTGTCAATGTTTGTATTCCACCTCAGTCAGCCCACTATACACCTCCACAGTACTTACAGTTGAGTACAATTTGATGGTACTTGTACTTGTAGCGACAGCACCCCCCCCCATGACACGATACACTTACTTCCTCCTCCGGCTGCTCCTTCATGTTCACGAGCCGCTGTTCCTCACCTGTCCGCCCCCGGACGCGAGCCTGAACGTGGCGAATGCATGACCCGCCCTACTCTGCCTCTGATTGGCTGACCCGGCCTTAACATTCTATTCCAATCTACTTTGGGAACGAGTACTAGCCAATCAGAGGCAGAGTAGGGCGGGTCATGCGTTCGTCTTGACAGGATTCACACCTGCAGCTACAGAGCTTTGCTCTCACAGCAACTCCTCGAAACAAACTACAATAAATAAATAAACAAAGATATATCAACAAATAAACTGTTTTATTTATTCATGATGTATTTTCGCAAAATGTATGATTTGTCATTGATCCCCGGAGTGAATTCACAATCTAACCACCCAGCAATATGGTTACACATAAAACATCAAAATAAACATTGTTGGAATTCAGCCATTCTGCACAATGACTTCTAACGCAATATTTTACATTGAATGCTTGAGCACCGAACCAGGTTACTGATTAACACCGAACAAATGATCCTTATTATACATAAACTTCTGCATATGAATGCATGCTTCTCTAAGTCTGCATACAACGTTCAAATGAGACACGAGTTTGCTTATATGCAAACACACAATGAAAGAACAAATCAGGTTTGTGACACATTTGGTTGGTATATGAGGACAATTCAGGAAGTTTGAGAAGTTTACTTTTTGCAGCCCTAAGTAATCAATTGTCAAAGTATGCATATGATTATATTTGTCTGTGTCTGTGTAGAAACAAAATGTCACACTGTCATTGCTGCAAAGCCTCCAAAGTCAGACTCAGATATAATGTCCAATTAAAGACCAACTATATATACACCAATCAGCTAAATAATGAGGAGTTATGTTTCTAAAGCAGTTCTACCTCAAAGCTCATATTTATACTGTAGTATTACATAAATAATGTCATAGTATAGAATATTGTTAAATTAATATATATACATACATATATATATATATAGTATATCATAAAATAATATTGTATGTCATAAAAATATCATGATATATATAGTATGTCCTAAAAATTATATTGTATTTCATAAAATATCATGATATAGTATGTCTTAAAAAACTAGTGTCATAAAAATGTCAGTTCAGTATGTCATAAGTACATAAGTAAATATCAAAGAGTAGAATAAAAAAAAACACAACTGTGACACTGGTGGATGTTTTGCTCATCTTTTTTTATTTATTTCATGATTAATATTCACATCACTGGTTAACAATGAATCACAATGAACATCTCTTTCATACCAAATATTCAGAATTGGGGGGGGGGGGGGGGGGGGTGGGGGGGGGTGGATGAGCTCTATCTAACAGGACAGATGCCTCTAACAACCAGCAGATTGTTTGTTGTCTTCTGCATGCTCTTGCTACAGAATAATACAGCACACACTACAGTGGCTCCGCTCCACGGCACTGAAAAGCACTTTCTGTTTGTCTCTGACGCCGCTGACCCCAGTACAGCAGGTAACAACGTCTCACAAATCACAGTCTAACAAATCCCGTCTTATAAATAAAATAAATACGTGTCGTCTACAAAGTGGTACTACAGAGTTGTAGCTTTGTGCTCGCCTTGATAAACTGTATGCGTGGTAAAGGACTCTAACAGGGGATAAGAAGCTTTTCAGTGCTGTGATGCTGACAAGCCTCTGTAGGTGGGAGACACAGCTAGGAGGCTCCAGGTGCATATCTACCAACACTCCCTTTGTTCCCAGTTACATTTCACCATCACTCTTAAAAGGTACAGTTCAAGCTCAAACTTTTTTTTAAATCAATTGTTCAAACGTTTCCAAAATGCTCTTGTATTTTCAGCCTTCGCTATCGACGGCGAGAAGATAATTAGGCCCAGAGACATCCCATAATTCAGTCCCGTGTTGGTAGGTATGTCGAGGTGTCTATATAGGAGCTGTCTAATACACAACATTACATTCTACCACATGCCAAAAGACTAAGTCTGGTTAGTCTAACGGGGAGGGGGGGAGGTCTGCGAGAGAAAGGGCTGACCGGTGTGTGTCAGGTGTAACATGTACAGCAGTGCATTCCAAAACCCAAAAGCGGAAACGTTCTTTCTTTCCGTTTGTAATGAACCGACCGATTGTGAAGTGCGGTTTACTCGGTGACTCCAGGTTTGATTTTTGTTTTTCTGTGATGCTCCTTAAGTCGCATGAAACCCGACACACACGCTGCCTCCCTTCCTGCCCGTCGATTTGGAATCCGGGCTAATAGTGTTTTCCGTATGTGATCTATCTTCCAAAAACAGAACAGAGACAAACCTCATACACGTACTCGTACATCTTGCACCTTTAATACATTTTTAAAAACATTCTTGAGACTTCAGCAGCCCTTTTTCTTAGCGGGGGAAAAAAGGCAAGACTCTGAAACAAAAGAAAAAGTACACTTTTCCTCTCTTATAATAATACCATTATTAAGCTTTAAGGTTAAACCTTAAGGTTTTATGAACGTCAATTCATCTGTCAACATCCACAACACCCTGTTAAGAAGTACGATTTTTTTTAATTTTCTTTGTTTATTTTAATTTCTTTGAGTTCATTCTGGAGTGATAAAAACATGGTGGAGACTATATACAGGGGACGGTGTGAGATACTAGTGGAAGGTGGTGTTTAAGAGATATAAGTGGGGAACAAACAGTAGTGAACGGACATCAGAGTGAGTCTGGTTATTACCTTTTGTCCAAGCTGCAAAGTTAACTGTATTCCACAAATCTAGTCTTAAGCCTGATCATATCCTCTATGATTATAATAAATGTGAACTTTATTGTGAGGGGGTCCAGACAGCTGCATGTGCTATAGCTATAGCACACAGCCTGACCCGTGCTAGTTTTCTGGCATATAGCAATATTGATTTTTGTTTAAAATTGATAACGATGTATCGACTCTGTTGGTATTGATTTGCACTGAGCAGGACATTTTGTGTACATCTGTTCGTGGTCTCTTAACAAACACACCGATCCGCTTTGAGCCCAAATCGACCTGATCCTCATGTCAAGTCACAGTAAACCTTCTGACGGTTCACTGTCGTCTAGTGGTTTAAGATTTTTAAGATCTTGATTTAACGTGCCCTGCCCTCATGGGTTTATGAGTGCAGTTCAGAGTGGAGGCCGTTAGCTAGCCACTGGAACAAAGGTGACTTCATTCTCTGCTCAGGTAGACATTACTCCACTATAGCTTTACATATACCAACATTTTTGCTGTTTTTAATGCTCTAAATTTTGAATTTAGCACCGTTTACATGCCAAAGGAACAAGATTCAATCGCTGACAAAAGGATCTGCAAGAGGTGTCTTTGATGCTAGTCCTCTCAAACATCAAACGAGTCTCCTTTAACCGAGTATGAACTAACAACTGTTGTAGCTCGGTCACAAAGTAATAACCAGTGGATGTTGACAGGAACAACATGAGGGCGGACTGGAGAGTTCGTGGCCAAAGCACACCGATGATCAATGTCCCACTAAAATCCACTAAGCCGACCAAGACAAAGGGGCACCGATGTGCCGTTCAACATGCACAACATCAGGTCATCCCGTCGTACGCCAACAAACTCTAACACTACGCTTCCAACACACATTATTAAGAATACAACTTCTTCCTCTGTCTACACCTGTCAAAGTGCTTTCATCCCTTTTGTTCTTCTATCCCGAAGACAGATTCACATGACCGCTTTCACGTGTTTATTTACTTTCAGGCAACTCATGGGCATGACGGTTTGGAGGGAACGGGAACTATTAAATATGCTTTAACGGTGCTTTTAGTTGCCTATTCTTTGTTGTTCACTATTTGATCACTTGCTCTTTGATTATCATAACTTTATCTAACTACCAAGACTGCTTTGCTCCCAGAAGCACACATGTACAGTACACCGCTGACGATGTTTGACCAATAAACAGCAAAGCAACTTTTACATCACTCCAGTGCATCAAGCAATGAACAAGACTGCGTTCAAAGTGCACAAGACTTTTGGAGTTTTAAGGGGGACTGTACATAATCACTAGGATTTTGGTGGAATTAAGTGATTCCAGATACAATAATATAGATCATCAATGAGAACAGCGTGAAACTGGCCTGAAGCTTCTCTAATGGCGACGTAAGGTTTCTCAGAGCCAGACTATCAGTGTTCTAGAGGCTGAGCAGCGCTCTCTACAGGATGGATGCAGTAGTAACACTTCACACATCTGACAACTACGGCAGCACCCCACCATCACGTCTCAGTTCCATAGTTACAGAGACCGGTCCTCAGAACCATGCATAGAATCACAGCCAGTAGAAAGGGCAGCTCTCCGTTAGGATCAGCCGCTTCCACTCCTTTCTATCTGCCGTGACGCTTTTGGGCTGTAAATCAAAGTCACATCACAGTGTTGTTTCCATAAAATGCATTGCACTGAATTGAAGTGATTTCCTACAACAATACAAACAGGGAAAACAAAAACAACTAAAAAAAATTCTCCACGCAAGTTCATTGAAGACATTTAACAATTGTGGAAAAAGAGAAAAACTAATCCCCGATGACTTCAGGCAATTGTATTATCTACTGTTGATTTGAGAGCACTGCGAGCATTTAAATTACACTTCGCTGCTATACTCTATTTTAGTACAGATTGTTCACTAGATAGACATCTTCACACACCCCTGCATGGTCCCTGCTGCAGTCTTCTTGGTTCTGCTGTTGCTGAAATACTGCTGCATTCATGGCATTTTGGAGCTGGGCAGTCCCTCCAGTCCAGTGTAGTAAAACAATTTCTAATTAGTATAGAATTTTTTTTTACCTTTGAGAATTTTAGGAATTTTTTTATATCCAGTGTTATCCTATACAAAACAAAGAACTAGAAAATGCTGAAAAAAAATGTTTAAAAAATGCATTTAAAAAGCTATTTACTTCAATCTATTTACACTACAAATGAGTAAAACATACGCTGGAGACTTGAAACTTGATCATCTGTTACCGTGCAGTAGTCACCTCGAGTGGCTTGGTACTGGAGTTCGATCTACTAGACAGTCTCTAGTGAATTAACTAGACACTAAAACGTTGCAAAGAAAATGCTAACTTCAGACTTGCCATGAATGTAACATTATTCCCCTTTAATTGACACTCCGTCCTGCAAGTGAACTCCCTTCACACCCTTCAACTTCTGTGGTCGTCCTCTGTCTCTGTCTCTGTCGTGTGTGTGTGTGTGTGTGTATGTGTGTGTGTGTATGTGTGTGCCGCGCGTAACAGAAGGCGTTCCGATTAAGATCACTGTATTGCTGTCAGAGAGACAGAGTGAACCACGAGACGAGGAAGCGGACGAGAAGGAGGCGGGATGAGGCGAGCCCGTGATGATGATGTTAGACAATGACCACGGGAGGGACGGCACACCGACACAGATCATCATTAATGTAACGATATCAGCATAGACCACCAAAAACACGACAAAGAGTTGCTTCCATTAACAGAGAAATGCTTCTATGGACAGCGTGCCGTTTTTTTATTTCAGGGTGCATTTTATGTGTGTATTATAACGTGTGTGCACGTGTGCTGATTTCTGTTTGTTTGTGTGTGTGTGTGTGTCTGTGTGTGTGTGCGTGGGCATGCACACCAACAAGCATGTATGTGCTTTCCTGTATATATCTGTGCTTGTGTGTCGGTGTGTGTGTGTGTTTGGGTCTCACAGAGAGGATTCTAAGACGCACCGGCTAGTGGGAGGACTCAAAAGAGGGTGTGGCTCTGTAGCCCCACCCCCTCTCCATGTACCACATGACCAGGAAGTACCACATGCGCAAGAGAAAGAGGGCACTGTCTGTCAGTCTGTCTGTCTGTCTCTGATAGCCATACGTGAACTATGAATGCTGGACACATCTCAGGGGGACTGCTGGGGCCGCTCAGAGTCTACTGTGGGAGGTTTGGGTTCAACCCTCTTATTGAGAAGACTAAAGGGTTAAGTTCCCCCAAACTTTATGTCACGCAAATGGTCGGACATAAGAGTGTATGAGCTTTTTTATAAATAAAGGTTAAGGGGTTTGTAAGTCTTACACATGAAATGGTCTTTTGCTTAATTGCTTTTTTTTGGGCCTTTACCCAGCAGCCTGTGTGACACTGAATATACATTCAGTATACTGTGTATTGACGCATTCATGTTGACTAAAAGATGCAGCAGCTAGCAGTTGAACTCCAAGGTTTAACACTTACTCTAAAGGGTTAAATACTCCTTTTTAGATTAAATACTGTGATTCCAACTCATTCGGCTTCAAGATCAAATACCTGTGCCAAATTCTTCTTGAGCCAAGGTGAGAGAAACCCCATCACTTTTCGCCTCTTGATGATTCTCATGCACTAATCACATCATTAAATGATGTTTCCAATTGTGGCAAAAGCCGTCTGCTTTGTTATAGCCTCTACATTTCTGTACTGTACTGTCATTGAATGCATCTTTTCTTGAAACCTAAAACAGGAGTCGTCTGACATCCTAAGCTCCGACTTTCTGCACTGATTTGGAACTCCACCTTCAGATCCGTTTCCAAACGTCTCCGATAGTATCCTCTCTACTCCACATAAGCCCCTGTCCTCTGCGCTGATCGCTGCTACTGCTGAAGATAAAGAAGCATTGTTGTCGTACATCTGGGTGAGACAAACTGGTGCAGTGATGTAAGAGATGTATTGGGAGATAATGTTTGACTTGTGGGCTGTAGAATGACCTATGATGTGACAACGTGCATTGCTGTGGATACTGTAGATGTGTTGATTTAAAGCAGACTTGCCAGGCCTTCAGCTGGTTAGTGTGGTCAGTGGCTAAGGGGACATGGACTAACAATGGAGGTGGGGCAAATGGTAGCGCTAGCATAGGTCTGCTAACAAGCGTTGAAGATCAAAGTAGTTTTGAATTTTGAAGGCCTGTGGGAGGGACCATAGATTGGCCTCAGAGTGTTAAAACAGTATAAGACTCATAGGTGGAAATATTCTAAGACTGGCTATGTTCAATATACTTCCATTAGCATTGACTACAATAGTGGGTTTATTGCAATGGTGTTGTTAAATTTGGGGTTTAATTTTATCAGCCGAGAAGCTGGCGGAACTCCACACAGAAACACAGACAAACAGGAAGTGCTCTTCTCTGTGGTAGGCGGGGCCAAAGGTCAACCGTTGAGAGGTCAAAGGTCAGGGGTGGGTAGCAGGAAGCCGGCAGGCGGAACCCCCAGAGAAACACAGAGAGGCGATCGGTCAGTTCAGTGCTGCGGTGGGCGAGATGAAGGGCGGGCCAAAGGGAAGTGACTGCGCCGTGGTAGGTTGGTTGGTCGGTCGGATTGGCAGGTCGACGAGCGCCATGCGTGTCCCGCCAAAATCTACTGGTCACTGGGACTCAATCTGTTGGGAGGAAGAAATGGGATTGAGAAACGAGGAAGGAAAACGAAAAACAAAACAAAAAGTGAAAGAGGGTGAGAGAAGGAGAGAAAAGGGATACTGAGACGAGGGAGTCTCATTGATACCAGCCAGACGGTGTGTTACTTTAACTGACAGGCCTCCACAGTCTGCAACCAGGTTCATCTGAATTACAGACTAAATTATAAACCATTCCTGTTTTAATTGTATTAGCACTACAGCCATCTATCAATTAGACCAAGTTTGGAAACCATATCGGGTGGCAGAAGTCTGTCGTCCCTCTGAACTCAGGGAGTCTGGAGGCCGGCTGCAGTGCCAGAGATGACTTTATCCACTAAGACCGGCTAATCTTCAGCCTGTAGGTCTCTGCATAATTTCATTTAGTAGCAAAGCGTCTGCTATTTTTACCACCAATCTCCATCAGACACGTAGCAGAGACCAGGTTATACACATGCACGCACGCACAATATCTCTTTATCGTCACGTGTGTCTGTATTTGCTAAACCCCTCAACAGCGATTGTCCAATCAGAGCCAGTCAGAGTCATTGACTACAATCACAGACGTGCACGTCAATGTTTTTAGATATGATAGTGTGTGTGTGTGTGTTTACACCTACTTGTCTCAGTGATGCGTTTGTCTATGCTATGCTCCCTCAGTCCGTCTCCCCCGAAAGGAGTGGGCGTGGCCTCCTTCACTCCATTCTCCTTGGCAACACCTCCTGGTGCTGTTGCCTTAGCAACACCCACCAGTCCTGTTGTCGGAGCACCACTCTGGGGTGAAGATGTCTTCTCCTCTGCTTTCTCCTCCTGTGGCCAAATATAGACACACAAGGGCAGACACACACACACACACACACACACACACACACACACACACACACACACACACACACACACACACACTAAGGTTTTATTTATAGTGTACTATCTCATGTAACGACACCATCTTGTGGTGTCGAGCAGTAAAAGCAGTGAGTCAGAGAAGGTAACTGATAGAGTTGGACCTTGTGTCCGTTGGTCTGCTCGTTGCCTGGCCCCACATTGTCCATGGATCCAATCTTAGACTTAGCTTTAATGTTCAGCTTATGGG
Source organism: Cebidichthys violaceus (assembly GCF_023349555.1). Lineage (NCBI taxonomy): Eukaryota > Metazoa > Chordata > Actinopteri > Perciformes > Stichaeidae > Cebidichthys > Cebidichthys violaceus. The sequence goes on from NW_027176964.1 coordinate 1,565,542, forward strand.
ACTCAATCTTCACATCACCTCCACCTAAGGTAAAAACAAAATTAAAAAAAGAAAAAGGTTAGTACGAGAGCTGAAATAGAATCATGAAATAGAGGAGAATAGAAGTAATAAGTCCGACCTGGCTTGTGTTTGATGTTGTCCTTTGAGCCACATTTGGACGTCACCTTGCTCAGATCAACCTTCTTGTACTGGATCTGCACCTGGAGGGGGAGGGGTGGGGGTCACGATGTAGCCGCTTCATACAAACTCACAAAGAGGCCACAACAGCTACACTCCACTCTGTCCACCGTCACTAACATGCACCTGGTGCAGTAATAGAGGATGCAGTCTGTACAATACGGTGGTGTATGATGCTGCACTACCTGCCCATGCTGCATACTTTGACCTGTTCTGTTACGTGCTGTCAGGCTGGTAAACGACGCTCCGTCTATGCTTATGAATCAACACAGACTTTAATTGGAGGAAGCGAGAAGCCAGTTGTGAGACCGCCGCCCCATCATGAGAGTGTGCGTTCAGTACCACAGGCAGCTGATGGATTTTAGGAGGCGGTGGCCCGTCTGACAGCGTGTGATGAGATCAATCAAATATATGTGTGTGATGACGGACAGTCAGCTAACTGTGACCCTCAGAGCTGTTGACATTGTGTTAGCAAACATACCATGATTGGTTTCGGATTGGCCGATTGACATTAGAGCGCTCCCTCATTAGAGGTTCTAACATTAATCACCTGATTTTATAATACAAATATTTGGATTCTTAACAGCTAATCTAAATATTCATGACGTCATTTCAGACTGAGAAACACACCCATGACTTCAGTGAATATAGAAAATTTGAATATTGGTGAAAATGTATGTGTTAAGCCTACTGCAGTACATACCAATGAGTTTGTTTTGTACTGTGATATTACTACCTTACAGGATTGTGTATTGTATTTGCTTACTTTATGTGGAACATGCTTTAGGAAAAAGAATCCACTTTCAGCAGGTCGCTTAAATACTCTCTTAAAGGGGAACTACACTCATTTGCAAAACTTGCATTTCACAACTGAGATCACTAGAATAGAGTTACGCCCATTTCAGTGTTATAAAAGGAAAGACAATCAGTCTCCCATTCACTGTCTATGGAGCAGCTCCACTTCATCCTTGATGATAGCACACCTTTGAAACTTCCTTCTCTGGTTTCTGGCTTGCAGAGAGAGTAGCTTATGTTCACAAATATTGATATATCCTTTTCGGAATTTTTCATTTAGGTGGTATTCACCCTTTAATATTTAATTTGACTTTTGCATGTGTTGTTTTTACATGTATATGTAAACAACAGTACAATACACTAAAACCTACCTCATGTAAATAACAAAATGGGCAAGACAAAGTAAAGATTAAAATAAACATCTGCATAAGAATAATAGTACAGGGTTGAGAGGCATTGATGATCATGAGGAAAAGGGCGAAACAGCTGCGTTAGAGACTCCTCCGCTCTGATTGGTTGTTCTCCTTCGGACGGTGGAATCTTCTAAATGCCATTAGAAGCACAAAGAGGAGGCAGAGGAACCTGTTTTTTTCACATATTATCTATGTTGTGTACTACTGTCAGTACATAGTTTGAGCAATTATGATAAAAAGTTATTTTCATTACGTTAAGTTACCAACTGCAGCTTTAAAACTGTTAACAGTTGCTGCTATTGTGACATCGGTCTGGCCTCTAGCTGTACTTGATGTCACATTCTTGGACACTATGAGCCGATTCCTGTATACCTTTTTGCATTTGGTTTAATTGATGAGAAACAGCAAAGTGGTGGTTGTGAGGGCAGCCCAGAGACGGACTATGATAGTGCAGCAGGTGTTTGGAGCAGATGGGAGCAACATCTGGAAGGGTGGGCAGAGAGACCTGTGGTCAGGTCCCTTTGAGTGAAATCAATCCAAAATGCAAACAGAGAGGAGCCATAAATGCGCTGATTATAGTGCAATCATTCTTAGTTGCTTTGAAAATGATGCTTTTGGGTAAATACAGCCAAATTGGGTGTAAGTGATACAACATGCTTCCAGCCATGGTGAACCACCATTACATACGAGGAACACAAATTCCTCATCTTTTTTAGTGGCTGGGATCAAAAAAGTAGATCCTCAATTGATCACAATTTTTGAGCAATTGAGGGTCTATAAGTTTGTAATATGATGCGCATCCACCCTCACCAGTCTCCCTCCAGCTCCAGCAGTACTTACTTTGCCACCTCCAGGGACATGTTTGATATTGTCCTTGGAGCCACAGCGAGACGTGACATGGCTGAAGTCCAGCTTTTTGTGCACTATCTGAACCTAAAGACAGGCAGGCAGACACACACACAAGCAGGAAAGTGAGGAGGTAGAAGGGAAAAGAAAGAAAGAAAGAAAGAAAGAAAGAAAGAAAGAAAGAAAGAAAGGCATGAAAGGCAGACAGACAAGAGTAGCAGAGAAGAGCAGATCAGCTGGCAGCTTAGGTTAACAGGAAACAGAGTGGCCTTGCTCTGTAAGTATGGAAGAGGTTCTGTCATTCAAATCAAAAGGATTCCTCCTACACACCAGTTTGGTGGTTATCTGCATGTGATAAATTTATCAGCACATGGCACTGTAGAAATGGTGTAGGGACCTAATGCGAGGACATCATGGGTTGAAAAACAGGGTGCAGCTGATGGGACGGATTCTTAAAGGAAAGATTTGTGATTTCCTACCAAAAATCAACACTGACGTATCAAAAGATGGAGGTTACTGACTGAATGACAACAGATACTTCCATAATCAGTAACAAAAACTGAGCACAGGACAAACAGTGGAAGGCTATGGAGCCAAATCCAGGTCAATAGTTTTGATCATTTGAAAAAAAATCGAACCTGAAAGTTCAAGTTGTGGTCTTGAACATTGAAAAACACAGCAATGTATTCAAAATAAAAACAAGTGAATGAAAAGGTTTTTTTGGTTGAATATGATTTTGATTCAGTTCTGGAATTTTTTTTCTTTCCTTTTTTACTTATATATTTATAATACTATATATTTTGATATTTGAGGTCTTATATTTTTCACTTTCAGATTTTATATTTTTCTTGTTTTTTTCGGTCTCTCAAAAGGTCCTCAGCCTTCTCTGTTATGCTGTCACTCATGATGACACGCCCCTCTCAGGTGATGCCACGCCCCCCACGCCAGATCAGGGCCAAAAGTCTGAACTGAAAAAAAACGATCTGAAAGTGAAAATAAGATTTGAATCCAAAAATATAAAATCTGAAAGTGAAAAATATAAAATCTGAAAATGAAAAATATAAGACCTCAAATATCAAAATATATATGAAAGTGAAAAATGTATTAAAAAAAATTCCAGAACTGAATCAAAATTATATTCAACCCCAAAAAACTTTTCATTCACTTATTTTTATTCGGATACATTGCTGTATTTTTTAATGTTCAAGACCACAACTTGAACTTTCAGGTTCAAATTTGGTTTTCCAATGATCAAAACTATTGACCTGGATTTGGCTCCATAGTATGGGAGACGGAGGTCATGCAACAGAATATTACACGGAACAATCAGTGATTGTGTGTTAATGCATGCCGTTCTAAGCAGAGAAGCGACTGCAAGCGACTAATACAGGAATGTGGAAGACGAAAGATGTTGCTTCTACATAATACCTATCAGCCCGTTGTTCTGCCATGAAGAATGACTTAAGCACAAACTAGATGTTGCATGGATGGGTTTGCCAGGATTGTCTGGAGTTCAACCCATTGGTTAACCTAAGTATTATGTGATGACCAAAACAACTCATGTGGGATGCGTTGAATGCCATGTCGTTGATACTAAGATTTTCAACGTTACATCTAAAAGCAGGGTAAATGATTTCACAGCAAGGGCTATATAACAACGACACAAAAATCTGAAAAGTATAAACACAACACAATATAAAAGAATCAGCATCTCAGGTTTCAAAGGGACACCATTAATATTGATAAATACAAACAAGTGGCCAGTAGGAAGTGATTTGCGGTTCAGCAGTGCCGATGCACTTGAGATCAATTTGGATTGGTGGTGGCATCTTGATACCGACACACACGGTGCCCTTCAGAGCAGTATGAGACGCACCGAGCTTCCAAGTAACTACAACGTAACTGCTGTTTCACAATGTTAACCAGAACCGCTTCACAACGCACAAACCTTCAGTGTCAAGATACTATGCTGTCATTAAAGTGACATGCGAGTGCTTCTGCCCAAGCAGCAAAATATGATGATATTTAATATTATATCTCATAATAGGATGAGATCACATTGAGGCTGACAGCGACTTTCCTTGATTTAATGCTATTTTCAGCCCAAACTAGACTGTAGAAACAGTAAATCAGAAGATCTGTGAAAGTCAAGGATGTTGAGAGGTTTGGAGTTTGGTGCATCCCACATGAGAAGAATTTTGGATTCAGTCCCAACAAAAGGAGTAAATGACTACGACACTCCACTATCACCTTTAATACGCATCATCCATGATCTCACTTTTGACATAATGATAGTTGCTTACTGCCACTCAACATTACCGACAATGAGGAGTCAGCATGCAGGCTTGAAACTATTAACCTACCAGGGACATTTTAATTCTCCTCCCCAGTGGCTATTTGAATGGCTCATTTTCTCAGGAACTTGATGTATTGCTTTAATCAAGCAAGCTCACATTTATGCAATGGTCAGTTGTTTGTATTGTTCTACCACTGAGGGATAAGAGGGACTCACCCCACCCCTCTCCTACACTAACATAAGCTCTCCCCATTGTGTTGTGATATTGGTTTCTTTGCCTCGGTGGTTGTATCGTAAAAAAAGCCTGCAGCAGACTATAGACGCCTTCCTCCATTCTCTCCGTCTCTGTCTCAGTCTCTTCCTCCAGGATGAAAATGGCATGATGACGCAGGTGGCACCAGCAAAGGATGACTCACTGAGCAGTTAGCACACGTGCGTTTAACGCATGATTGCGCACACACACAGACACACACACAGACACACACACACACACACACACACACACACACACACACACACACACACACACACACACACACACACACACACACCTGTAGCTCCTAGTTCTTGTTTATCATGTCTCCTCAATGTTAGTGAGGAATGTTGCTAATGCAAAAAAGGGACACAGCAGGATGCTGAACATGTTTCCCCATATTATTATTGTGCAAGTGAAGAAACAGAACGAAGTGAAACGAAACCAGGGAAAGGTGCCACACGTCTGATGACGACACCTGGCCAGTTCACTCATAAGGTCCTTCTCAGGATACCTTTTGTGCCTATGTGCTTTGCGCACTCCTCATGCACATCTGTCCTGCAGCTGTGTGCACATCGTCTGCAACCAGCAATGTGTCGTCCTGTGCAGTGGACGAATCTGCAACTGGCACACGGAAGTGAACGAAACCAAGCAGGAAAAGCCTTTCTTCAGAATAGGCCAGCTTCCTTTGTCATTGGTTGGCAGTTGAGAGAAAAAGTGCTCGGCTTCATGGAAGCACAGACCAGCAATCTACGTAGCTACACACTGCCAGTTGGACTGTCAACCACAATATTTCAAACTCCAAAGTGTATGACATCATTCATGACTCAAAGCTAGGGTTGGTAATCTTCAAAAACAGTTTTTGTCGTAATTCTCTTTATTTCCTGACAGCAGTCAGCAGTTTGGATAATTTAAAAAATCTAGCGTACTCTTGCAAGTATCTCAACATAACCAACCCTAGCTTAAATTTTGGGGGTTTGTAATGGCGCGTGCAAGAGCATGTAGAAGTCATTTGTGTGTTTTACAGTGACATCATTAGGGCTAGCATTTAGTTTAGACTGTACGGACTGCCTGTCTGACACTGTGGCGAGCAACACGGTTTGTCAACATGTCTGTTCACCTTCTGCACCTCAAACACTCCAGATACAAATCCAAGCCTTGAAACCTGCAGAAGTTCTCCGATGACTCTGCAATTGTGGGCTGCATCGGTGAAGGGGAGGAGGCAGAGGACAGGGGAGCAGTGGACTCCTTTGTTGAGCGGTGTGAGCTGAACCACCTGCAGCTTCACACTGGCAAGACGGAAGAGTTGGTGGTTCACTTCAGCAGGCAGATTTCATCCAGGGGGACAGAGATAGACACTGTGCAGGACTACAAGTCCCTGGGAGTTCACCAGGGCACCAAGCTGGACTGGGCTAACAAAACGCTGTCCAAGAAGGGCCAGAGGCGGCTCTACTTTCTGCAACACCATGCTGAGGACGTTCTACCAGTCTGTGGTAGCCACTCTCTAGTGTTAGAGAGGAGGATGCTGTGCATCATGGACAGTGACTCTCACCCTCTCCACGAGAGTCACAAGGGTCTCCCCTTCATGTGCTGCTCACGCACCTTCAGCCTAATCTGTTACCGCCACAGGAAATCCAGTCAAACCCTTCAACTCATCCGCCTCATGCAGCGAGACGTTTCAGCTCAGACTCTCTTTCTCTCGAGACGTAATGTGCAATATCATGGACATAATCAGGGACATTCTGAACCCTACACACTTACCTGTTCTTCAGATTTGATATTATACATACATATCCCTGTTAACCATATTTTTGCCATTGTATATATTCTGGATTTATTTCATATTAGCACTTTATACACTTACGCCTCCTTTCTTCTGCAACTGCTGCACTTTCCCAGGGGATTGATATAAAGTTCTACCTTATCTCATCACAGCTGCCCCTTCAATCAATTTCATTTAGTAAAATGGGTCATTCCCCCGCTGGAAAGTGTTGACATACAGGGATGTGTAAATGACGATACTGGTGAAGTTAGACAAATGTATTTAAGGTATATAAAAATTGAAATGAAACTGTCAATGAGAAGAAGTCGTTGAGTTCTGATCGAGTCTCTATGATACCAAAATCTGCTGCGGACAAAGAGGCACTTTGCAAGTACAAGAGGAGCGGTAGGGCTAAGCTGCAAAACCGCATCAGAGTTTATAGAAGCAACAACTTGTTTTTGACAAGGCCATGATCCCTCACTGGCATCCCATCCGCAAAAACTGCTTCTAGTGTACGACGGGGCGATGTCTCTGTGTAGGTGAGTGTCTCTGGGAGCCACGAGGTGCAGTAAAAGCAGGATGGTATTAGGAGCTGCCAGAACCAATTAGCTACGCCTCATGACACCGCTGCTATCAAACTCATTTCATTTTATATGGTTTTAATGTTCAACATAGACACTGACTGATGCTCCTTGTACAGCAAATAGATTTTAAGGGGCTTGTAAAAAAACCAGGAACATGCATATATCGTTGGTATTAAACTGCCATGGTCAGCTAATATTAGCTGGCACGGTTTGGTTGCTTTGAATCTTTATTTTCTCCTCACAAGGTAAGAGCACAGCACCTTGCTAGAAGAAGAGTTTTCTTGCTTTTGTTCATGACTGTATTAAAGGACCAGTGTGTAGGATTTTGTGGAATCTATTGGAATATAATATTCATAACCTTTCATGGTAGTTCTCCGCAGTTCTCCGACACACTTGGAAAGGGAGGAGTGAGCGCAGCCTCACCACTAGATGCCACTAAATCCTACACACTGTCCCTTTAAACTAAGGTTACACAGAACAATACCCACAAACACCTTTGAGATTTAGATTGTATTTGGTCATGTCATGTGAACAGTGATGCTGCTTTTAAGAAAGCTTTTGTTTGGTAATAATAGTCATAATGAACAGGTATAATCAGCGAGGGTGTGGATGGTGCATGTGGTGAATGCAGAGGGAGGATGAGTGTGTGTGTGTGTGTGTGTGTGTGTGTGTGTGTGTGTGTGTGTGTGTGAGAATTGTGAGGGGGCAGATGGTAGGCACTCACTCTGGCCTTGGCGGCGGGGGTGGAGGGGTCTGATGCCTTGTTGTTCGGGGTGGAGGAGACCTAGAGGAGACAACAACACCCCACCTGGTCAATACAACCTCCAAGCAACCACACGCCAGAACACAAAGCAGTGGGAGAGCAGGTGGAGGGGCGGGGACACAGGAACTGACGCGTTAGCAGCTGGACCAATCAGATTAATCATTACGGCCAATCAAAAGGGAGGCACGTGATTGTATGGAGAAGAACAGCATGGGTCAAAAAGATCAAATTCACTTGGCTAAATGTGTGGGTGTATCAATCATTACTAGCACCAATTACACGTAAGAAGTCATTATGGGCCAATCAAATGGGAGGAAAATAAACAAGTATGTGTAGAGCTGCCAATCAGATGCTCTGTTTCAGATGGATAACGGCAAGTGGCAGTGAACGTGACAATGAATTACAGTAGATTAGCAGCAACACGATACAGTTTGTGAGCCAGCCTCAAATATCAGCACAAACAAAAGAGAGTAAGAATAATTACACAAGCAGAAAACAACACCAGACACATGATTTCATTACTGGGGATGAAAAGGTTGTCAGACCACTAAGCTCCTGTTGAATGGCACATATTAAAATACATATCAGACAAACCAATATTAGTCTCTCTGGAGAGACTGGGTGAGTCAGCGCCACTGATTGTGATGCATGGCGGTGACGCGTTTGTTTGTTTGTGTGAAAGTGACTTTGCTTTGACAAAAAGAGTGGGAGCCTGCGTTTGAAGGGGAAGGTACGACAAGGGACGGACCTGCTCCTGCAAAACACAGCACAGCTGCCTGAAACGATGCCCAAAAATATGTTACAGTTTGACGCTGACAACCAGAGACAACATTTCCCTGTTGAGCGAAGGAAAACACAAGGTCAGGCCAATTTCACGGAGTCAATTTGGGGAGGCAACTGCGGCTCCTTCTCTGCACTGATCGCACTTTGACTGGCCCGTGTGATCGTGTCTGAATGATCCAGGTGGAGGAAGTGAGGAGTGAATGTGAAACAGGGTGTGACCAATCTACCCAGCCAGCTACTGCCACATGTGCTGCTATGTGCCCGCTGCAGACGGTTAATGGAATATAGGAATATAGATGTGACAGAAATATATTAAAGTTGATATATGTATAATATATGGTTGCGTGATTTGGTGAATAGAAACTAACAGATGGAGGCAGCGGTAGACCAGCAGCTTTAGTGTTCTGTGAGGTAAAATTACTGCTTTGGTCAAAGTAATCTGAGAAGGCCCGTCTGACAGCAAGTTAACGGTGAAAATGTTCTGAATGCAGCGTACACTTAAACCATTATTGACTTTTATAGGAGTCTAAAATACGTCCACAGCAGTACATGTCTTTGCTCCCGTGCCGGTTCTCCTGTCTGTTTCTACAAACTCCATCTACTGTAGGCAATACTGTAAAAAAATGGAAAGTATCCCTTTTACTAGAACACAGTAAATGCATACAGGAAATACATTTAACCATGAGTGTTGTACACTGAGTGTTGTTCACTTTGTGTTGTCTTTGGTTTGTTTTAATTCAGTCATTTTTGTTCAGTTTGTGTCCTCTGTGATCATTCATTGATGTGGTTGTGGACAGTCACGCAGCACAGTTGCTTGTCATTAAACGGTATTTATGATTATTTTGTCACATAATGCTCCGATTAATAAATAGTGACATTATTAAAGGTGAAGGGGCAGCAGCAATACTTCTTAGCAAACTAGCAGGTTAATACTCCTAATGCGAGTTGAGATTCAGCATTAAACGTCTCGAGGGCCAACATGTTAGAGTAAAACATGTTCTTATGATGTACAGCTCGGAGCAGCTGTTGTAGACTTACAAACCAACCAAAACAAGACGTTCCCTCAGGAACCGTGACCATTTCTTCCTCGTTTGTTATTCATTATTGTTATTCTTGTGTACTTGTGCTTTTTTCCTACCTTTCCTCCGCCGGGCTGGTACTTGATGTTGTCGATGGACCCGATCTTGGAGCGGACGTTCTTCAGGTCGGGTGTGGGAGCGTTGAGGGGACGGGGGGTTCGAGGAGCACGGGGCACCGCCGCCTTCTTCTCCATCGGGGTCTGCTTGGGCACGGGAGGCTTAGTGATGACGCGGCGGCGGTGAGAGGCTTCGCCGTTAGTGGAGGCGGCAGGAGTGGTGGTGGAGGCCGGGCGAGGACGGGCTGCAGGAAGAGAAGAGGAGCCTGTGGTCTTAGTATTGATCACTGGGCTGCAGATATTGATCAACATATGCTTTAATGTAATGCAGATCAGTGAAATGGACGTTTGTATATTGGGGCAGTAAGAATCCCACATTGTTCCTATAAAGAATCTCATTCAGACTTTTGTTTGAAATAGATTAGATCATTGGAGTGTTCTTTTTATTGGTCTTGTCACACAGTTAATTGAAAGAACTCCACTTGTGCTGCGAGATGTTTAAACAACACAAGGAAGAGAGAGCACATTACCCCGAATGACGCTCCGCTCCATTGGCTCCAGTATCTCTTAGAACAGAACTAAGGGCTTCTTTACTCGTTTTTAAAGCTCTTTATTGGTTTGGGACCGGCTTACATTGCAGAATCATTGTTGTTTTATAATCCTTCGCGGGCACTCAGATCCTCTACTGCTGGGTTTTTAAATGCACACAGATACACACACACAAGAAGATGGACAGTGCACATTTATTTTAGCTATGCTCCAAAATCATGGAATATCCTTCCACAAGATAATGGCTCTGAGAACATTCTGAACGACAGCTGAAAACCGTTTTCTGAAAGATGCTTTTTTCTTCTTTTCATCCTTTTTACATTGTGACCAGTCAATCGATCCGAACAACTCGTCCTCGTACTTCAACGGCACATTCGCCAACGACTCCCAAAACCACATACAGCACAGTATGTATGTCTGTAGGAGAGTCCCAGCTACAGGAGCACGCTGTGAAACGGTCACTAACTACATGTTAGGTGTAGGGAAAGACCAATAAACTACGTTTGTTGTGCAACATAGGTTATGTATGTAACCATTTAACTTTGTAAAGTTCAATAAGGTAGTAAATTAAGTATGTTACGCACTCAACAACGAACTGTACAGAGTGTTGTTTTATGGGGATGATGGTCTGGATGTGGACGTGTGGACACTCACAGGTTCTGTCTGCCCAGCTTCAGAGCTGCTTTGACTCTACCATGAATACATTTCTATCTGTAATCTTTATTTTAATCTAGTGACATTTAGAAATCGTATTTCTTCTGGTTTTCTTACCTGTAGTCTTGGGTTTCTTGGTCTCTCCCGTCTTGTTGTCAGTCTTGTCATTCTTGTTCGCTGTAAGCAGGAAACACAGCGCACAACCTTGAACACGCCGCAGTACCTACACACTCCATGACCTACTGGTCTATATCAGGATGTAAAGTAGTTCTCACGTAGCTACACTGCTGGTGTTTGGACAAGTACCAGGGTTGACTAAACATGTACTTACACTGTGTATAACCAGGTGTATCACCCTTACAGTTTACTCACTTATCAGCAGACAGACAAAGCTTGAGATTAACTGGTGACGAAACAAACGCAGCGAAAAAGCCAGATGTCTTTCTCAGGAGTTGGTAAGGAGTCTTCTATTGTGTGGTGGTTGAACACACAACTCCAAACGAATGCTACACATTAGGCGTAACTAACGCATAAACTGTGGGATTGTCAGCTTGTTGTAGAGTTCTTGTGCCTCCTTGTGGGGGGGCCAATTCTCAAAAGGATTGCGTCGTCTGCAAAAGTAGGACCAAAAGAAACCGCGTAGCTCTCAAAGGGTGATATGCAGCCCAACCTGCGCTGCCGAGCGTCTCGGTGCTCCTGTGCTATTTTCACCTATCTAAATCTGGTAATATGCAGACATTTGTGCAAAGCTGGCCTCATTCTTTACAAATGAGCCTCATCGCAAAAACAGTCCAATTCACGAAGCTACGCTCAAACTCAAGCTCTCCAACAGGACATTTTTTAAATAAATGAGAAACAAATTAAGAAAAATAAGGTTAGAATATAAATGACTAAACAAATCATTTCTTCCCTTCATGTGTGAATTATTCTCAGCTGTAATATCATTAGCGTATTATCTTTTGTGAATCAGACGCAGTCAGCGGCTGCAATCCATTCTTAGTGAATTTGCCTCAGTCGTTTCATTAATTGATTTTTGAATCCTTTGGCTCACATATTAGTTGTCAACCGATCAACTGTACTGACTTGAAGATCGTGTAGCTTGCAGTCTGAGCGATAAAGCAGCTTGTCCGTCATGTTGGTGAGGTTGTGCTGTAGGTAAAGTGGCCGTCACATGGCAGACGCATTATGGAACCTGACTAAACTGCTGCCACCGGGGCAACGGCCACGCAGGTAACGGAGTTCACTCATGCAGCAAAAATGAAACCGGGTGAATGAATCACATTCCCTGAGGGTGCTGAGCTGAAGTGCATAAAAAGCAGGGGCCCTGTTTGACTAGCATAGCTCTGGCTGAGTCACAGCTTCCCCTCTCGGAGAGGTGAGAAACGGTTTGTGATGTGCGGATAAAAATACCAGTCTGGTGTCTTCAAAAGCCAGCACTAGAATCCCATAAAGCGCAACATACGGTAGCATTTCAGTTATCCCCTTTGCCTGGAGCGGTGCCAGTTCACACAGTGAGTCATTTTTACAGCTACTGTAGAGAGTTCAGGTCCCGTTGGAGAGGTCCCGTTGCACTTTCAACCTCGAGAGGGCAGATACTGCCTGTGACAACAGCGTTCATATCACACAGTCAGACTCACAGGGCAGGCAGACACTGTGGCTGTAATAGAGATGATGAAGCTCTGCACGTACCAGCAGTTTTACCTGCAGCCGCCTCAGAGGAGCCGTTCTTGCGGGGCGTGGACGCGACCTTTGGCACAGGTGGGCGTTTCTCATTTTCAGGAGTCTGGAAATCACAACGGACGACACAACAGTTAGTGAGAGTCCGTCTGTGAGTCTGCGTGAGTACTGTGTGCACGAAGGCCATGTTATCCTGTTTATGAGAGGTCAATCTTGCAACCACGGCAGAAACAGAGAACAGGAAGGCAAAAAGAGGAAAGAAGACGTCTGACAAACAGGAGGGGAGAGATCAAGGAGAGACAGTCTAGGCTTGTGCTGATTGGTGATTGGATAGAAGGGACGATCGCTGATTGTTTCTTCCTATGCTGATATTAAGGCGACTTTAACTAACTTCCAATCAAAACATTTATCATGGTTCCATGTCATTTATGGTGCTGTTAAATTGCTGCTAGATTGCCCCGTTATTATGAGGGGGGGCTCCTTTTTTTGAACGTATTGAAAATGTTTTTGAAAGGCTACACACCAAAAACGATGGATTGAAGCAGAATATTTCGTTGGATAAAAACCTGATTACATCTGTAATAATGTTAAACGGAACATTTTGCTGTGTGTGAAGCACAGACAGACTTTTGAAAGAAATATTTTATATATATATATATATATATATATATATATATATATATATATATATATATAACCATATACTTGCGGAAAAGCTTAAAGGTTGGACCATTTCAAAGCTCCGTCAAGAGCTTGAGTAACCACCATTGGACGATATGAAAAAAATATTAACACGGTCACTGCAGTAAAGACATCTGGGACAGTGGGATCATGTCAGACGTCATACAGGTCATATAAGAGCTTCTAAAGCCACAGTAGACAAGAGATTAATGTAAAGAATAAACATGTAGATCAAAAGTCTGAATCAAAAGGAACTAAAGCCCTCATGTTCAACAGGAGGACGCTTTACCCTACCTTTGTGGAAACCCCTGGTTCTCACCTGATGTAAGAGCTGATTGGTTTCGATGTTGGATTAAAAACATTACATGTTATAGAAACCGGCCAGCTTACATTCCTGATGGTTCTCATAGACTGCAGTTCTAGCCTACAAAATGCCTGATTTTATTGTTGAGGTATCATGTGCTACACAACTTTTAGCACACAGGATGCAAGGATTCTTAAAATAGCATCTGTACAGACACTGAGTTCTGATGGTCAGAATATCTGACAGATCACTAGTTAACAACAGTCTTGTGCCTTGTGTATGACTATTGAGTCATGATTTCTTTAGTTTTAGAGGAACAGGTCCAGCAGCTGATTTATGTACTGCGCTAAACTAATGTGATGGCTGCATTACAGCCCATTAAAATGATCACAGAAAATAATTGTGTAACATGGGGGTTATGAGGATCACAGCTTATAAAACATGTTGAGATTCTACCTTGTCATACAGAAGAGCACAATTAAGACAACAACTATAACTGAGTACAAGCTGAATAGATTGTTTGTCTAGACTGCACCTTATTTTAATAAAACACATTGCATTACATTACAGTCATTTAGCAGACGCTTTTCTCCAAAGTGACATACAAGAAGTGTGTTCAACATAAGTATTCAAGAGAACTACAAGTTACAAGAAGTCATCAGTGCATCTCCTTTTTCAAACAAGCATCTATGAGCATGAAGCAGAGCAAAAGTACAGTGCAGAAACAAACTAATACAATCAGTGCTAAGTAGAAGGCTCAGGGTAGTACTTCTTACACACTTTTAAGCTTAGCTTGTAACCTTGCCTCTGGTTGATTTGAAACCAGAGATGTATGCTGGGATACAACTTGTCCACAAAAGTCATCCCCCAAAGTATCCTCGATTAACACTTCAGGGCATTTGGACTGAGCAAAGTGAGACTTTGGATTGTGGTGACGTTTCACAAGAACACAAAGACAGACGACAATACAGACTGAGAAACGGCAACTTTCACTAAAAGGGAATATGAAACGTATTGACCCGTGTGGATTTACTCACCTTGGCAGCCTTGGTCGCCGTCGGTGGCCGCTTGGCGGCGGTGGGTGTGGTCGCCTTGGGTACAGGGCTTTTTTTATTGGCTGTGGTGGGGGAGGGGCGTTTGGCCAAGTTGGCCTCGCCATTGGTGGAGAGGGTGGATGGACGGGATTTGGTAGAGTTTGGTTTAGTTGAACCCACGTCAGGCTGGTGATAATGGAATTAAAGGAAGCCAAAATACGGTAAAAAGAACAGAGGGAGGGAAAGAAAGAAAAAGGAGGACAGATAGAGAGTGAGAAAGAAATAAGCAGAGATGAAATCACTGGTTGCCATGACAGCGTGATATGGCAGCAAAGCCAGCAACCACATGACAATCATAAAATAAAATCTGACATAAAGTTTGCAATGTATAGCCACTTTCAGAGCTCATGAGTAGTAAATTATAAAATTATAAGCCTCAAATCTGATGAAATGAGCGGCCGTCCAAAATTAGCATATGATATGGAAATCTCAGATAAAATGATAAACAATATTTAGCACCTCCAACCACCTACTCATGGCACAGAAAGTGGAAGAGCAACTTCACCAAACGGTGCTGAGGGCTTGGTGACGAGGTGACATCTAGCTGTGGCTAGCTAGTGAAATACTGTAGCGGGCGAGCTAACTGCTTACACGCTAGCCACCTGGGAACATGCTAGCGCTAGTCAGTCACAACAGCTCTCCAAGCTTCTGTATATTTTCTCTGTACTGCACTGATAACTCAATCCAAACATTTGTTCTGAGAGTTGCACATCATTTTATTCAATTCAGAGTTATTGAAGAGGGGAAAACAGCTCCCAGATAGCTAGCCGTCAGCTAGCAAGCTTGTGGGACAAGCAAACAAGCTAACAAGCATGCCTTTTTTGTGGTGCAGTTTATACTCTGATTCAGTCAATGATTCCATCGATGTGTCAATCAAGAGAAAATAATCTGAAACCACTTTGATAATCAATGAATCCATTATTTCATCAATTCATCAATTCAGCTGGTCATTTATTGGGTTTAGCTGTTATTCTTAGTTGGTCCAACGGGCAGTTTGATGACATCGTCTTGAGCTTTAGGAAACTATGATGGACATTTTAAACTGTTCTCTGGCATTTTATAGCCTAGAAAATGATCTGGAGATAATTCCATAATGAAAATACAGGTTTGTTGCAGCCCTGACTAAAAAAAGTGGATGGTGCAACACAGCCAATAGGCAATGATAGCGTCCTCCATTTTGAACTCTCTGGCTTTCCATTTCTTCAAGATGGTTTGGTTCTGGTGTTTGTTTGCAAAATATAACTTGACAAGAAAGGACAATTATTTAACAAATCCTCTGATTGTGGTGATTCTACTGAAAGAAGGACATTTTGCCTTTTTAAAATGCAGGAGTGAATTTAAGACACACACACACACACACACACACACACACACACACACACACACACACACACACACACAAGAGACCAGTAGAAGCAGCAGAAGCAGTGCACTGACGCCTACATGTGTGTGAACAGGCGGGGGAGGGAGTCTGTGTGTCTTGCTCAAGGACACTTGACCAGGCTGTCGTTGGACACACCGGCTGTGACCTCTGGGTGACGGGGCTGTTTCTGTTACCGTGTGTGGACAGCAGTGCTCTGTGTGTGAGTGTGACCCACCTTGCTCTTGCCATCGGGGCTCGGCAGGGTCTTGCCGCCGTTGCCTGTCGGAGACTTGGCCGTCCCTTTCCCCCCCTTCTCCTCCTTCTTCTCTGCCAGCTTCTTCTCCTCCTCCTTCTTGTCGTCTTTGTTGGTCTTCTCCGGCTTGTCCACCTTCTCGGCCTTCTCGTTGGCCTTGTTGCTCTTCTCCGCGTTCATCTTCTCCACCTCGTCTTTGAGGATCTTCTCAGACTTCTGGTTCTTGTCCGGGCCGGTGTCCTTCTTCTGCTGCTCGTCCTTCTCTTTCTTGTCAAAGTTGTCGAACTTGTCCGTCTTGCCGGACATGATGTCCGTCTTCTCCTGCTTGTCCTTGTTGTCCGATTTCACTGTGAGAGAAAAATGTCAACGTCAGCATCAAAGCTCATTTTACCAATAATTTGCAGAAAAAAATTATTCAAATGTTCTAATAAATGTCTTCTGTCAACATACATCAACAATTTTGACCGCAAATATATAAACACAATTCTACAGTTCATACGCTCTATGAGTCTCCCCCTGCTGGCCAGTAAAGAGAATGCAAGTTTGAAGATACTTCCGCGTTGGCTCGACTCTGCAGAACTGGAGGGCGTGGTCACTTTTGGCATTATGACACTACTTCTGCCTCCTTCTGAGAGACAAATTAATCATTTGCGTGGCGACAAGAGGTAAACAAAAGCCCCTTCAGGGATTGGAACAAACCCGGTCTGTCGACGGTTTGAATTCCTTTCATGCTATTAAATGAGAATGTTTATATGCAATCAGCACTGAGCATGTAAAGTGACAACCAACAGAACGTTTGGTTACCGCACAAACTACACAGTCAGGCACCTGACTAATGAGACGGCGTCTTCTGAGGACATTTCTCTAATGTGTAAGACTGTTTTCACTGACACAATCACATCAAATAAACAATGCTAATTGCAACTACACTTTGGCAATTTATAGCTTTGAACGCCCATGTGGGTGATTTTATGTAGGTCGCACCAGCAGATCATTGCGAATCTGGTTGATAGACAGTTATTCCATTGCTGTGCATTATGCAAGTGAGAGAGGTCACATCCAACCCTGAGAGAGGAGGTGAACAGACTGTTGTGTCACTGATTTCTCACCATTTTTCTAAACTTCACGGCTCCTTTTTCTCCTTTCTCTCTCCTACACTTGAAGATATTTTTGTGCAAATGACCACAGGTGATTATGTCTACATTTTCTGTTTGGAAGACGTTATTATTTTGTCCCTTACCATCAGTAGTGACAGCTATCCCCACCATCCCCCCCTGGTTGCGTCAGAGGACACCGTGCCCTGTGGCTGGGGTTAATTTGACATTTTTCACAACAATCAAAAAGTGATAGAAATGGAGGAGACTTGCACAGCTAAGTCTGTCTCTTCTGTTCTTCTTGTGACTTATTATTGACTCTTATGGCGTACCTTTCCTAACCCTGCCTACCAACTCCTGATAAGAGTATTCTTTTGAGTATTCTTTGTGTTGTTAGGCATACTACTTTTACGACAGTAAAACATCTGAGTCAAGTTACTTCTTCCCCCTCTGCTTTAGTTTCAAATCATATGTGTACACCCCACTACTTATACTTGATTTCTCCCCTGTGGATCCAGCCTCTTGATCTATGGTGTACATCAACGACTCTCTCCCCATCCACTCATGATGCTCGGGAGACACAGCGACAGAAAGAGAGGAGTGAGGAGGTGGGATGTAGCAAGCGAGTAGGGAGCGAGTGAAAAAAAAAAACATTCTTTTTTCCAGGGGTGGCGAGGTTGGGAATAGGACAGTGGTGAGAAATGTCGCGGGGCGGTAGAATGGGGGTTGTACATAGAAAATAAAAGTGTGTTTTGGCCTTTAGATGTCTTGGCCTTTGGGTGAATTGTTTTTTTTATCCTGAGGAAGGCTGGGGTTTGGTCAATGACTTCTGACATTTAAAGCTAGGTGGGTAATGTATTTTAGAAACCTTTTTTGCAATATTTGTTGAAAGTCTCATTACATCCCGACTGCAATCAATAAAAAAAAGGCTCTGACCAAAAAAAAAGAAAAAAAAAACCTCTGGTATATGTGGACTGTGATAACCAATAAACCAATAATTTCATCCGGCCTGAATGCTCGCTCGTCAATCGAGTTTTCCACAAGCTGCTATCTCAACAGCTGTGAGTACAGTAGCCATGTATGTTGATCACAGAAATTAGATCATTTTGGGGGCGTGGCTTTGGAGGAAGGCCTGAAGGGGCGGGCTGTCTGTTTTGTCAACTTGGCGACTTTCTCGCTAGGTTTAGCAACTTTTGGAGCTAGTGCTGCTAGCTACCTTTATTGGAAAAGAGTCGGGCTGGTCTTCTCGGTTTGATACTTCTAAATATAGCGTAGTCTTGAAGGTTTCTCCAATGTTGCCGACCCCAGCTTTAAGTAAGTTTACTCTTGTACTTCTTAAAGGCGTATGCCTGTGATTTAATTCCCATAATGTTGGTGGAAAGAAGAAAGATAAAATGTGACATCCCAACTTTTAGTTTTTATGGGTCCATGATGGTGAGTTCTACAATTCCTACTATATATTGCTGCATGACGTTTTCTGTACTCCCATGATGTGTATAGTAGGTTTTCAATTAAAGTTATGTTCTCTTAGATTTAGTTAAAGTTTTATTTCACCTGAGTGTGTAGGTGAGAATTCAATTTTTTCTTAAAAAGTGTGTTATTTATCCATTTTTTAAAAATCTGAATTTGAAGTGTGTGTCCTTGGTTTCAATGTTCCAGGATTATGAAAACACCACACGGGGTCATCTATCCTCCTCATAGGAAGCACAAGGTTAAGCTGGGTCGCAGCATCGATGCTGCTAACAGCTGATTCATGATGTGATGAGCACAGAGCGAGAGGGAAAAAAATGAAAGAAAGACGACAAGGAAAAACACGGGGACAGATGGAGTTCGGGAGGTTGACGGGGTTCAGGACAGACGGCCGGCGGCGCAGGGGGATGGGACAGAAAGAGACAAGGGGCTCTTTGTTGCCACCAAGACACCTCTTACATAACAGTGACACTGGACAGGCCTACGTTGTGCCCTACTGTCCACTCATTTCCC
>NW_027176964.1:1590000-1702500 GCF_023349555.1 Cebidichthys violaceus
AGCAGTTTTGGGAAGATCTTCTCCATTAACCTGAATTGGTGAGGGATTTGGAATGTTCAGAGTCATCACTTCTGGGTTTTTTTTTGCTGATCTTCAGGCCAATCTTCTGACCAAAATCACTGAGGCGGGATGTTTTCTCCTGCATGTGCCGATGAGTATGTGACAGAAGAGAAAGACCATCTGCATAGTCTAGATCTTCAAGTGATGAAAAGAGTGTCCATCGAATGCCGTATAATTTGGATCACAAGAACCATATCCTCAGAGATCCCATGCTGCCGCAATATACGCCAAAGGCTTTCATGATGAATGGAGTCAAATGCTTTTACAAAGTTTATATACAGTTCCCTCTGCCACTCTGTGCACTGCTGATGTTACGTAACGTCAATATGTGATCGTTGCAACCTCTACCCTTTCTGAAACCTGCCTGTTCTTTTCGGAGATGTTGGTCTACAGCATCTGTTGTTCGATAAATAATGATCTTTGCCATGATCTTACTTGGTATTGACAGAAGTGTAATTCCACGGCAGTTGCTACAATTTCTTAGAGAACCTTTCTTTGGTACTTTGATGACGATCCCCTCTGACCAGTCATCAGGTATTTTCTTATTCTCCCAGACGTAAAAAGTGGTTGAAGAATTGTAGCTTCCAGATTCGGGTCTGCCTTGAAGAGCTCTGCATTGAGGTTATCTGGACCAGGGGTTTTCCTGTTTTTTAAGGATTTAATCGCCATTATAATAAGAGAGACTGCATGAGTAGTGAGTAGAAAACCTTAAAACAATAGAACTATAAAAAGATGTTATTTTAGCAACAAGACTCTGTTTTTGTCCTTAGGTGAAATTTAAAGATAGTAAAAGTGAGGAGAGAATCAATGCATGTCCACCAAACAGAAACAGAATGTATATCCACAGGAGGATACTGGTGGTGGGACGTGAAAAATAGTCAGTGCCATTAACAGCACCATGCCACAGAGTGTTGCACGCATAATGCATGTGCTTTCTACAGTGGCAACCAGCGCTGTGGCAGCCTCGTATTGATATTCTAAACTACACCACTTTTCAGACATAGCTAATATTGGAAAAGAAGGTGCAGTCAACAACCTATACTTAGCCAAACTGCTGTAATGCCATGGATGTGCTGAGGCGAAGTGCAGCGGCAGGAAGGACAAAGAAAGAACTGCGGGCATTCATGAGCTTAGCTGTATAATCATGACATTCACGTGCTACACAGCCCCTTATGAAGATGAAGGCAGAGCGACGTAAAAACTGGAACAGCTTACAATCAGGTTGTAAGCCAGCGGCTTGAATTTAAAGCTTGATTTACAGTTGCAAGTAAAAGGGGGTTACGGCGTAGCAACAGAGCCTACAGGCTGTGGCTGATGTGCACCTCAACAATACACATTGGGGCTACCTTGACTACAGAGATACCATTGATAGAGACCACAAGAACTGCGACTGGTGCCTGATGCTGGTGGAGACTGTTGATTGTGAGGACACCATCAAGCAAGCTTGCTTAAAAGTCAATACCCTTCCTTTTTTTCAGCAGCACATATGTAGCAGCGTCTAACAGCCATTTCAGCTGCAAACCCTCTGCTCATGATGAATGCTCTGTATCACGGTAAATGGAAGAACGTAAACAAGGTTACTGCCATTCATGTTTGCATGGCCTGGGACCAGGTTAGGGAAACTTTTAACTGGTAAATCTACTCTATGTCTTCTCATATCTATCCCAACAGATGCATAAGCGCACAAGGAGAAACTCTTACCTGTTGTGTTCACTTTGCTATCTTGGGTGCTGTTCATGGACGTTCCTGCAGGCAGTGGAACAGGAAGTAAAAAATTGGTTTCGCAGCTCCCATGATGCCTCCTTGGAGGTGGGGATGATGGCAATACAGCTGACGTCATTAACGGCGATGACATCATCGTCGCCATTGCAGCTGCGGCCTCTGTGCCGCCCGTGACTGTGAGCGAGCGCCGGACAGCCACATGTGGGTAGGGCGCCCTGGGCGAGGATGCTGTTCCCAATAGGGTGTTGGGTATCATCGCTGGCGATCCTCCCATACCGGTGGGGTACGTTCCGGCCACCACCGTGGGAACAGACAGGTGTGAACAGTCAGACATTGCCCGTCTCACTGCGGTACGCTGTGGCAGTTCACTGCTGTGGCTAGTTTTTGTCTCTCCACTTAAGGCAGCACATGATCTCATCCTCCTGTCCTCAACACAGCTTAGATCCTGTGACTGGCCATGGATTGCAACCCCACCTGTTACGCCTCTGCTAGGTGAAGTACATGACCCTGTCCTCCCCTTTTCAGTATGGCTTAAGTTTTCTCTTTCCACCCTACTCTCCAAATCACCACCCACCCCAACATCAATGTTGGCTGAGGGTGGAGGTAGGCCTGTTCGGTCAGCAGCAGAAGGAGTAGTACCAGCAGGTCGTACATCAACACTTTGCTTTCCTAAAGATGGCTTGAGCGTTTGATGAATTTGATCTGCAACTGAATTTTCTTTCAGACTTCCGAGTAGGCCTCGAGACGTAGAGGACGTAGCAGATTTCTCCTCATCTTCTTTATTCCCAGGACTTGATCTGGTGCTTCCGGTGAAGCAAGGGTCCAATGTGTTTCTCTCCCCTTGCCCTGAGGCCTGCATTGAAGGAGGAAGCGGACCTTGAGATCCCTGGATGTAAAATCCACCTTTGCTGCCTGAATAGTTTTGTTGCAGATCATTTTGTCCAGAGTTAGAGTTTGATGTGGGTTTACGGTCTATCACAGAATTCGGGAAGGATCTCCCGGGTGAGATAGAAGGGGAAGGTAATGTAGAGGAAGGTGAAGAATGGGAAGACAGGGGGCTGCTGGGGCTTTGTCCTGCACTCCCTAATGACCCCCCCGCCCCTCCCACCCTATGTCCGTCCTCCCTTGGCCTCCCTCCTCTGGACCCCTCATCCTCTATCTTCAGCGCTGGCATCTTGAAGCTCTGCGTTCCTGGTGCTTCGGCCACCGTCCCAGACAACGTCCCCTCGGTCCCACCTCGCCCTGATTTTGCCTCGTCTGTTAAAATTATTCCGGACGCCCCCTGTGTTGCGGTGGCGACCTGCCCCTCTGGTGCAATCTGGCCTTGGTGGTGCCAGTCACTGCGTCGATCAGAGGCCGGGCTTGAGGGTGACAGCGGAGAAGAGGCCAGGCCCCCAGGGGTGTTGGCACCGGTGAGGGCAGCGGGAGGTTTGTGCTGCTGCTGATGCCCACTGGAAGGCTGTCCGTACCCGCTGCTACCACTAATAATGCCAGGCTGCTGCCAGGGCGAGCCAGACAGGAAGGACATTCTCCCGCTCTGTTGTCAGGTCTTGTTGTGTCGCTCTTTTCCTTCTTGTCTCTTCTTTCCTCTCTTATTTACTCCTTCTTTGACTTTCTTTGATAATCTCTGTTCTTCTTCTTCAGTTTACCTGCTGTCTCCTGCTTCGTTTCTCTTGTCCTGGAGGCAGAAATGTCCTCAGTATCCAAAGTGTTATGAGCTTGAAAAGTAGAGGGAGCAATACATCCTTTTTTTTTTTTTTCTCAAGGTGATGCCTCGGAGTTGTGTGTAACTGTGATGATGTGTGTGGAGTGCATTTGTGTATGTGTGTTTCCAAGCAAGGCAAAAGAGTGAGCGTGAGAGTGTGTGTGTGTGTGTGTGTGTGTGTGTCTGGTCGTCTCGGCTTCTCTCTGAGCACTGCACGGATCAGCTGTGGGGCTAAATTGCACCTTGCTCTCTCTCTCTCTCTCTCGCTCTCTCTCTCTCTCTCTCTCTCTCTCTCTCTCTCTCTCTCTCTCTCTCTCTCTCTCTCTCTGTTTTCTTTCTCTCTCTCTGACATCACATGGTCACGTGACAGCCCGGAATATTCCCTCATTCGCTGGAGCAAAATTTCAGCATCTCGCCCCCAGCGACAAACGTGACACACATGAAGAACCATGATCGCACACACACATGTAAATTGGCAAACAAGCACATAAACAGATCAATGGTTGTCACAGTTACTCAGCCGCCATTTGACAGCCACTGTTCACATGTTGATTCAGACTGAGAGACGAGTGAGACATCTCTGAAGACTGTAATCATCCTGACTAGACTGACTGGAATTTTTTATGAAATAGCCACAGAAGTAAAAGAAAGAAAAAACAAATCTAAATGTATATTTCGAGGCTATAATTTACCACATTGACGTCATGAGATGATGCTGTGTGCGCATGAAACAACTGTGCGCCCTGAACCTTGTGCTCTCTTCTTGATTCACGCTTGATTCATTTGTGCCTTCACTGGAATTATTCTGTGAGTTTCACATTTTCACTTTGCAAAGTTCCTATTATCACCAGCTTACTATAGTTCTCTTAACCGGTTTAGTTGATTACATTGATTCATTGGATCACATGCAGGTATATTTCATTTGTAAAGTCTTCTTTAAAGTCTAAATTCTAGGCTGTGCTGGTAGCTCGACTGTCTTTTTTGTAACTTTGTAACGTTTTAAAGTTGTTTTAAGTTTGGCATTTTGTTTTCATAGTTAGGTTAAGATGATAGGAGTTACAGAGAGGGATGGTATCGTTAAATAAAAACTACCATACCAATACCATTAATGTGGTATTAATACCAATAGGGTACTTCATTTTTTTTACTTTATTCGATACCCATCATGTGGATGGAAGCATCCAGTTGTAAAAAGCCGCCACAGCCGCATTTCTTTTGATCAGACGCAGTGCAGATTAACACTGACTGCTGACTGTAAGCTCTGGAACAGAGGTAAGTATCCAGCATCAGGGATTTGTTCGTCTTTCGTGGGGATACTTGGGATGTGGTGAAGATCAGCCTGCTGAGGAGCTGCAGAGGCTAGCAGTGCAAGGCGTTGACAAAGATAATGCCAACTAATGGGTTCAATGCTTTCAAATTCAAATGTGAGCTACAGTGCTATACTTTATAAGTAAAAAAAACAAGTGCACTACAGTGTGTACTAACCCACTTCCTGACGTGATATGAAAAAGGGTTTAACTTTGCATAAAAACAAGTCGGATCAAAACAGCTATGACTCACGAAGGTGAATCATGTTAGCTTGATTGCCAAGTAGCGATATGTGTCAGCTACAAAAGCTGTCTTATAATTAGCAGTTTGATATGTGGGTTTTCAAAGCAACTCAAAGCAGCTAACAGACAGTTAGAAAAACTACAAACAGGCTCATTGTGCGTCTTCATATTACGACTGAATAGTTTTGAACTGCGGTGATGGTAATCAACTTGAATGACTCTCAGCTGGCTGTATAGCCTGGATATAATGATTATATTCAGTTTCAGCTAATTGTTTTTGTTGTCTCTGATTGAACAATGGAAGCAGCTGTGGACTATTAGCATTAAGCTGAATGTTCACGTGTAGCACAAAGTTAGCTCACTTTACAGTTTTTCTCAGGACTAAAGGAATCAAAGGGGGTGTGTGGGGGTAAGCAAGTTCAACAGAACCAGGCTGTATCTGGTTCTACAAAGCCTTAAGCCCCAGTCAGACATAATGGGCATCACAATGATGGAGCACTATCAACTGTTTTTGTGAACCCAGGATTTCATCATCAAGGTCTGTGCACGTTTCTTCAAAAGAGGGCGTTCGGCGTCATTTAACTCTTCTACCGCAGAAAAATGGACCGATCCCGGGCTCGGGCCCCAATCTGCTGCCGTGGTTCCGGCTCGGGTTGTGTTTACTATGCGGGTTAATGTGATTGTTAATCTGTGGTGAAAGAGTCATCTGTTGCGATTCATTAGGTTTGATGGCTCTGCATGGCTGTTTAATGGTCTAGGCATTAGGCCATTCCTATGGTGCCCCTATGGTAATGATGCCCCTACAACACACCACTAATTGAATTAGCCACCTCATTCAATACATAGAAGATGCCTATGGGAAGCTGTGGGGGGGGGGCTGAGTGCGATGTAGATTTCTGCGTCCTCCTTCCTGAAAAGAGCCGGAGCCTTCATGAGCGATGCAGCGTCCCTCTCCACACCTCTCAGGATTTGTCCTGGAGCTTTGCAAGGAGGATTAAAATTATTATGCAGATCGCTGACTTTGTGGACTTGACTGAGAAACTGTGTGTAACTATCAGTGTTCCATTACATCTACTTATTCACAGCTACATTCTAGGCATTTAATTAACTGATGCTGCTTTGCAGCGTGACCTCCATGCAGCACTCATGTCCGATGCAGAGAGCATGAATCGGCTTTGAGGAGTGCCACCATCTGGGATTCAGTGTTCTCTCCCAACGGAATTTCTACTTGAACCGACAATTCTTCTAGTTGCTTAAAGCATTGGGCAACCTTCCCCAAACAACACGGTCATGTTCTACAGGAAATGCTCCCACAATATGTGGTCAAATAGAGGCTGGGTAAACCCTACTGCACCTCATCTATCAGTCTCTATCTCAAAAATAGATTCAGAATCAAATGTGTGTATACTATATGGTCTGTATTTTAGATCTACATTTGGAATTAAACAGACTAAAAAAACCTGATTGTGTGGAATTCATTTAATTACAAGATGAATGAAAAAGTGTTCCTCAACTGATCAGATCTGGAATTTCCCTATCATTCGACTCTATGCCTACAAACATTACCAATAAATGAATAACTAGCAACTCTATGTTAAGTCTGGTAGTATTCTGCTCTTCAAGTCCTGCGCCATCAAAAGCATTCCCAGCATTGCCAGCAAAGAACTCTTGACCGAGGCATGGGACAATGTGGAAATGTCCTATCACGATTATCCTGGCCAAGATAATGGTACTAATGGTACTACGACCTACAGGTATCCCTTCACCTTTTACAAACAAATATTTCTCGAATGCGTCACAGATAGGAGCCATCTTCATTTTAGTGAAAAACAAACAATCTTAAATAAGATCATAAATCATAAGGTCCCCTTCAAAACTAAAGGATAGTCAAAATAGATGAATAATGATATAAATAACAACATTGTTTGAGTCTGCTCTTTCTCACATGATAAATCCTGGGTTTTTTTTCTCCAGTTTCAGCTTTTTCAAGTCACACGTGAGGATATTCAAGAATATACCAAGAATGGAAATTTACCACAATCATTTTGTGTTCCAATCTTGAACCAAGATTGGACTCTTGGACCTTTTTGCAATGTTAAAAGTGACGATGGAAGAGAAAGTGTTCAGTGCTCTGGCAAACAGAGGTAAAAAGAATAATAATACATGAGTAGACAGCAGTAAGAGTAATCAACTGTCAGTGAACCCTGTCAGGGTCTCGACCCTGCCTTTGAAACACTATCTCAAACAAACGCCTGGTGAAGAACACTGAAGCTTCTTCGCTGTGCATGACTGAATGCCTCCCAACAACCCCACTTCACCCCCAACACACCCAAGGCCTGTGCCAGCATAACGAGAGCAGCCTGTCAAGCGTGACTGCAAATGAATGAGTATCATTACATAATACCCCCATAAACAATTTGTCTACTGTAACCGCAGAGGGAGAGGAAGACATTAGAGCGTTGTTCGGTCTCAATAGACTTAGAATGGGGGGGGGGGGGGGGGGGGGGGGCGCATTATGCAAGAAAATCCTTCCGGTAAAGGGTCAGGCTTGTGCTAATGTTCAGACGGGTTAAAGCAGAGGAATTTATGGATTTGACAGTTGAGGTTCTGGCATTTCAGAGACGACCCCCCGTGTCCAATTCTCTCCTCATCACTTTCATGTGATAACGATTTAATCAGATCCGAGCTGATGAAGCCAACAGTGTGTTCATTAGCTCTCTGTAGGACCGTCATGTCTGGAAGCCTGTGTGTCAGTGACCTTTGGCTGATACTCTTGTTTTGGATTCAGTGAGTTAGCTGTGGGTTAAAACTCCAAGTCCAAAGTGGACTTGACAGTGGTTTCTAACGGTGGTCAGAGTACCAGAACAATAACTGACATTGATAACTGAAATGACTCAAACCATTCATGCAGTAGAATCCCCTTCTCTACTGGTCAGTATGTTGTAAGGTGCAAATAATAATGCCTTTACGTCTTCCTCATGTCTTGACTTTATAGTTTAACCCAACTCAACTTACCATCATGTTTAGGTTTATGTTTTTCTATTGTCAACAATTCCCCAAAAGACCCAAACCAACAATGAATGTATTGTGTATCAAAACCTATATATGTCTTATTCCTCTGTGCCATAGAGTGCCATTGTTGTACATCAATGACTTGTTCCTTCATTACTATAAACAATATTGTGTATTTTGTGTATTTTGACTCAATCCCTCGTACACCACCCGCTTCGAATGTTATCAGACGACGCTCCCGTCACAAACACTACAGCCACTAGAGGTCGATGACTTCCTATTGTATTCTTATTGGCGATCAACCGTGTGAATAGATCATAATGGCTTACAGTAGTAGGTGGGTTGGCTGTGGCCGTCCCTTAAACCCGCGATCACCCCCCTCCTCCTGTCCACATGTCAAAGTGTCCTTGAAAACTGAACCCCAAGTTGCTCCCCAGGCGCTTTACTGCAGCCTCCTGCTCCTACATGCTTAGGACGGGTTAAAGGCCCGTATGTCCCTGTATGTATGTGACAATACGATTTGACTGTTATTGTTTTAAACTGTTTGTATTTTTTACGGTACTTTATATTTGACAGTTTAAGAAATTATTTCCCAAAGACACAAATAGCATTGGTAGCCTAGATACCTGATTCCCTTGCTCCAGCTGTTTCCTCTCCTTTGTCAGACACAGCACTTCTTCTCATTAGTATGCTAATGTCAGATGGCTGTATTTTGCCTATGAAATGGCCGCTGGTAAAAATCTTATATGAAAACTTTAACGATTATAAATGTGAGGTTTATAAATATGGCTTCCCCAGGTGAAACTGTAAAACCTCTACAACTAAAACTTTGCCAACCTGGCAGCTAACAAGCTGGACCACGGAGGAGCTCTGTGGGATACAAATAGAGGACGACAAATGACGTTCAAAGGCAGGGGAGCAAAATAACAAGAAATATATTTAGAAAAGACGGTGGACAGGTCCAATGCAAGAATCACAGAGGTCACTGTGAGTCCTTCTGAAGGCCACAGACTGTTGAGCATCAGCTGGAGATGAAGGGAACAGAGAGAGAGAGGATGCTACAGCTGGTTGCCCATGGCGCCGGGAAGAGACAGGGAGGGGTGGGGGGATGTGGGGGGCGGTGGAGGAGGAAGAGGAGGAGGAGGAGGAGGGTGGGGGATCTTGTCAGAGTGTTTCTATTTTTACTCTTCGACCTCACTGACTGTCACACCCAGTCCACCCCTTCTCTATCCCTCCATCCCTTGCTTGCAGAGTCTCTTTGTTTCCACGGTAACCACCTCTCCACATCTCCCTGACGACACCCACCCCCCCCACCCTCAATCTCCAATGCAGCGATTATAACGGTGCCGCAGCGACACAGGGAGTCTGGGCAGGAGAGGGGAAGACGTGATGCAGATGGAGGAGACAGAAAGGGCAAAGAGACAGGAGGATGGAGGGAGAGGAGAACGAGGGGGGGGGGGGGGGGGGGCAGAGAGACTGAGGAAGACTAAGGAAGACAGAGGAATCCGGAATAGATAAAGATGAGATATGATGCAGGAGGAAAGCGGAAGGTGGAAGTAGGGAAGTGGGGGGGGAAAGGGAGATTAAATGAAATGAATACAGAGAGGAGGAGAGCGAAGCAGACGGAGGAGCGGAGATAAAGATGGAGATCGGAGCACAAGGAGGGAGAAAAGGAGGACCCACTTCTTCCTCCCGTAAATTTAAACTCGCCTGTCTGTCTCAAACACAGAATCTAGAGAAGTAAGTTAGGATCAGAGAAAAAGTGTGCTGACCTAAAATCAAGACAAGGTGAATTATAAAACCTGCATAAGATTGGCAGCTTCTTCAGGCTTCTACATCGCGACACACGTTACGTGCCAATGAGTCAGATTTGGCAGGAGAGCAGGAAGAAGGAAGAAGAACTTTCAGGCATTCTGCCAACAGTAAAAAAAATCCCTATAAATACACATTAAAGAAGACAAGGTGAAAGACATAAAAGAGAGACACAGATGTCAACCTCCAAACCAATCATTAAGGCGTCCTAAATGAGACGCTCGTGTTGCGCTCACTCGTGAAGAAAATTCCACCTCGAAAAGAGACTGTGAAAGAAGATTTCATTAACCCACCAGGCACTGGCATCATGTGGGGGGGGGGGGGGGGGGGCTGCATTATAGATCAATCACACACAGGGAAATGAAATGAGCCCTCGTGACGAACGAGCGGTCTAATACCTACAGAGAGCGTAATGTGATGAGAGGCCGAGCTGAACCGCTGATATCATACACACCCCAGATGTCGTGCACCTTTAAGGAACAAACCACCTAAATTGAAAAGTCCGTCATTATTTATTCAACCTGTGGCCCAATGGAAAACTCATTTCCATTGGGCCACAGATTAATAACAAAAAACCTTTCCACAGTTCTACCTCTACAGATGTATTTATAGGGAGGCTGTTACAACACAGTGCTGAGGTACAGAAGCTTTGATACGGTTATTAGGACTCATTTTCAAGGTGATCTGAAATTAATGGAAATCAATGTTAAAGGAAAAATTTATTCAAAGGTCTAATATAGTCCGAGCAATGCTGGATTTCTGAGGCCCATACTGATATCTGTGAGTTTCCAAATTCAACAAATTATTTCAAACCGACAAACACATACCATTAAACCATTACACAGATCCCTTAGATCAAGCGTAGTTTGACATTTCTGTACTGGAATCGCCCAAAATATACAGTACTGATACCAATATATCTGCAATATCTCCGCCTGGCTGATATTTTGGTCTAGGTCTATATCTAAAATATCACATGCTGACCCTAACCCGAAACCTAATGTTATTAAACAGCAGGGCTGCAACTAATGCTAATTTTTATTGATTGATGATAACTCTTGATTGTTTTCTCGATTAGCAGCTTAGGCTATGACATAACAGAGAATTATGAAAAAGGCCCACAGACCAAGGTGACGTCTTCTGATCTCACAAACGGTCCAAAACCAAACTATATTCAATTTACAAAAACATAAGACGGGAAGAATATGTAGCAAATCCTCACATTCCAGGAGCTTGAACGTTTGTGCTTGATAAATAAACTAAACAGTCGATCAGAAGATTTGTAATCCACTACGTTAGATAATCCTTTCAGCCTTATTCAACAGTAATGAGTGATCAAATCTGAATGAAAGCAATTTAAAAGGAAATTCACCACAGTTACCTTTTCCTCACATGAGCAAACTCAAATATAAAAAAAAAAAAATTTTTACATGGAAAGCATTACCGGTGATTTGCCAAATACTGGCTTCAGGTTTGGGAACATTCCAAATCAAGGTGCCAGTCCGTCTACTCCTCAATAACTAGTCTCTGCCACCAGAAGCCATTTCCTCTTTGGGGATCACTTTAATCTCTGATGAGCTCCGGCAGTCAAACGGCTCTGTGGTCAGAGCTGCAGTTCTCCCAGCAAGCCACCGGATGGAGCCAACGAGCAGCGCTGAGACTCAAACCCCCCGGACGCTTCAACAAGCGACACACACACACACACACACAGCAACACGATGATCTATCTGCAGTGTTAGGCAAGCCTAACCCACGACACCGTCTGTCCCCAGACGATCATCTCAATCTACAGCATTCGCTTTGATTCAACCTCACTGGCTTGGCTCTCAAGGACAGAACCAGGTCGATGCATCTTGTCTCTGTGTGTGTTTGGATTCCAGATTTCCCTCACTGGCAACAATATGGTTACTCCTACAAGAATGCTTTCTCTGCCTGTCACTCACACACACGCACACACACACACACACACACACACACACACACACACACACACACACATAGTTACACAGTTTATCACGCTCGGTTTATTTGGCTGAATGATGACCGTAATACAGGGACAATGGGACAGGGCCTGCACACACACACACACACACACACACACACACACAAACACAGAAGCTTCTACATATAGACACAGGGGATGACAGGCCTTTTTCTGTAAAAAAAGCGAGGGTGTCCTTTCCTTATGTAAGGGTGAAATAGTCCTAGACATGAATATTGTATGTGAGAGGAGGTAGGGAGATGTGAACGCACAACACAGGTTTATAAATAGAGACACACAGAGACAGAAGAAAGAAATAGCGAGGAAACATAAAAACCGAGGAAGCAGTCAGATATCAATAACTCTATTAGATTCCATCCACTGATTCACAACGTTATCACTTGTTACAACGTTAACCACCACCGTTTCATGTTAACCATGTGTTACGAGGTTAACCACCTCTGTTACACAACGTTAACCATGTGTTACCATGTTAACCACGTGTTACACAACGTTAACCATGTGTTACCATGTTAACCACGTGTTACACAACGTTAACCATGTGTTACCATGTTAACCACGTGTTACACATCGTTAACCATGTGTTACCATGTTAACCACGTGTTACACAACGTTAACCATGTGTTACCATGTTAACCACGTGTTACACATCGTTAACCATGTGTTACCATGTTAACCACGTGTTACACAACGTTAACCATGTGTTACCATGTTAACCACGTGTTACACATCGTTAACCATGTGTTACCATGTTAACCACGTGTTACACAACGTTAACCATGTGTTACCATGTTAACCACGTGTTACACAACGTTAACCATGTGTTACCATGTTAACCACGTGTTACACAACGTTAACCATGTGTTACCATGTTAACCACGTGTTACCATGTTAACCACGTGTTACACAACGTTAACCATGTGTTACCATGTTAACCACGTGTTACACAACGTTAACCATGTGTTACCATGTTAACCACGTGTTACACAACGTTAACCATGTGTTACCATGTTAACCACGTGTTACACAACGTTAACCATGAGTTACCATGTTAACCATGTGTTACACAACGTTAACCATGTGTTACCATGTTAACCTCCAACGTTTCAACTAAACAAGCCAAAAGTTGAGGACATTATGTCACTTGGCTCTACGTCACTGAGTCACTTGACTTCGCTCAAGTTATGTAACAGATGTACTTATTTGAAGCTAAACCCTGATCTTTTTTCGAACCCTAACCAAGTAGTTTTGTTGCCTTAACCAGTGAATGTTTCAGGTTAACCATGTGTTTCAACGTTAACCCTGACCGTTTCACAACGCCACGTCTTAAAACTGTTTCACAACTTTTACCAAGTGTTACAACATCAACCATGTGCAAACCTTCTGTGTTAAGATACTAATAAAAAGATCTAGGGTTATGGCTGCATACCCTGAATAAAGAATTTAGAAATCATGAAATGTCTAATAAAAAAGTGAGGAAAAGGTGTTTCTAAAGGTGGTGCCACACACCTGCTACAGATTCAAACGTTCATAGAAAAATGTAATGATTAATTAATAGCATAGATATTAACATTGACAGCATAATTTCACCGAATTTGGATTTTTTATTTTTATTTTTGAGAAGTGCAGTGCAGAAATGCTTAAAAGCAACAAGTTTAAAAGTTTATGATTATTACAAAATGAACCACAAACTTAGACGATTACCACTTTATGGGCTAATAAATATTAAAGGCTTGATTTGTACTGGACCGGAGCCTCCGTTTGAAAAAGAAAAACATACCGTGTTCATTTTTCAAACCCCATGAGGTTTGTGTGACTGTGCTGCAGAAGCACCAGATCTCAGGCAAGTCCAGCACTGAGGGAGGACCAGCTACAGAGCAACTGATTCACCCTGAGACGACTTAGTGCTGACTGAATACACAAAGTGGACAGCCTGAGTGGTGCTGACCTCTGCGAGAGAAACAGCCTTTCAACAAACACAAAGACACACGGACTTAAAGCTGCGCGGTGAATTAGGAGCTACAGAGTTCCTCTAAAGATTTACTGTCATGTCTGTTTATTGAGACAGACGAGACAGAAGCAGCTTTGGCGGCAGTTAAAAGTGCATTTCCCATTGGATCGTAGAGTAGTGCTCATTTGCCTGAACTGACAGTAGTCTAACACTAATCAATGTGGTGTGAAGTATAACAGAATTATTGTCCAAGTAATGGCATCTGGTGGAGGGCATGTTAAAAACAGCTCAGTAACATAATGGCAATGATACAATTCATTCAGAACTTTATTCAATTGCAGCTTTCACTGGATGGAAGGTGATAGTGATGCAATGCAAATGTCTTGTAAAAGACAAGCGGACCTCACCAATAGACCCAAACAGACAGGTTAGATCACATACATCCTTTTCGGCGCAGACCCTTTGCGGGTGCTTTGAGATTTGCACGTTTTTGTCTTATTTGTGTAGTTTTATTTGCTGCAAAAGCCTTGCAATCCATGTGTGAATGTGACGCAGAATGTTCAACATAACTGATCTTTCTGCAGCTACATGCTGACATCTAATCCTGTAGAGATAGGTTACCAACCTTTTTACCTTGAAGCCCTGCGCCCCCACTTGTATCTAATATGTATAATATTAGTGTAGCCTGATCTTTATCTGCAGGAATACTGTGTTTAAGAATGGTTTAACATATTGAATGAGTTAAGTCTTTTTTGTAATGAAATCAACTTTCTTTAATGAATATAACTCGTCAGAGTTATTGGTAATATTTTGATCACACGGGTCAGAAAGGAAACCTACGCAGCCACCACTGGAATCTAACTTTACAATTTGTATGATACTTCAAATATTAGGTTAGCCTGATCGTTATAGCAACTGAGGAGACCAACTGTGTTTAAAAAGAATGTGGCCTCTGAAGTAGACGACTACTCTTTTTTTTTGTGAGAACTAAATATATATTTTAAATAGTTTAACATACTGACTTTTGGATACATTATTCAGTAAGTGTGTCATTATGATTTTCGTTATACAAGAGCAAACCTAATTTTGACAACCTCAGAGCAGGCAAATTATGGTGCAGCCTCTGTGATCTCTGGCGCCCCCCTGAGGGGAACCACTGCACTAGAGCGTATCCCCAATGCTGCCCCACCATTCCAAGAACCCTCAGGTGCCTCTACCCCAGTATACTGCCTGTTAAGTCTACATCATTTTCTGATGCAAGCAGACTTGTTTTTACCAGAAGAACATAATGTGATGAATAATGTTGTATTATGCTGATGACAATTCGGATGCTTTTCAACATCACAGCAACATTAGACAGTGCCAACAACTCTCTCTTGCTTCTTTTAAAACAAAAGCCTCGCCTGTGCTTGGTTTTTAATCAATTTATTTTATAATACTACTACGATGCAAATCCATCACTGCCATATTTGCTTAAACCACACAGTAAGGTATAAATGAATGAAATTCATAACTATTCACCACACAATCGCAGTGTTGTTATACCACTGTAGGGTCAGGGGTGTCCAACAAAGTTCCATATGAGAATCCAACAAAGCAAACCGTAAAAAGAGAAACAAGTCTTACCTGTTGATCAAAGCCGCATGATTGGTGTCGTTATGAAACAGAAAAAAAGGAAGGGGGGGAGAGAGAAGAAGACAATGGTCAGCCAGTTCTGAATCAGCTTCAATGCATTAAAAGACACCTTAACATCCAACATCAGCTCAAACAATGCCTAAGAACGTCTAATAGAAAATGTAAATCATTAATGTGCTTCAAAACTCCAGTTAGAATGTCTGAAAGTTACAGGACGTTTCAGAGACTACGGGACATTTTAAAGACTGCAGGACGCGTTAGAGATGCCACTATGTCTGAATAAAGGACTACGGCGTCCTAATTTAGAAGTCAGAGCTACAGAGTCACATTTGATTAATAGATCAAGTTAACACATTTCACACGCGGTGTTGAGTATTGGGTCAGGTTGTAGTAGTGAGAAAAGTCTGAGGATAGAATCACACTGTGAAAGTAAACGCTTCGTTCAGCAGACTGCGAGGATGTCGCCAGAGATAGAAACCCGGCATCATCAGGAGGAGGAAGCATCACACTGAGGTCATCTCAGGCTTTACCCCAGCGTACGACAGGCCAAAGGGGCAGACGTTACACTGCTGGTTACTACATAGCTGGTCCACCCATGGGGGGCGCTCAGCCATATCTGTCACAGTTATCTCACACACATAACTTGGTTCGACTTGTCAACAGTCTGCAGTTCACTACTGGGGGAAACCCTGATATTTGAAGGTGATTTTATTTTTCCTTTCAGATAACAGATTCTAACCAGGACTAAGTTTGGAACAGGATCAAATGCAAAAACCTAGAAACTGCTCTGGATCTTTGCATTGCAGAATCAAGATCACAAACGGTTAACATTGAGATTCTTTAACCCTGAGCTTGAGGCTTTATTCTTAACCTTGACAATACAGTAACAGTGTGACAGAAATATTGTAAGTTCCCTAACTGGATGTCTTCCATAGCTTTCAGCAACATCTTGTGACCTTCATTGTGTAGTTTTTACTGTTTTTATGGAGGTGGTTCAGTTGTCATCATCTGTCTTAAGCATGGAGCTATAGTCACTGACAGGTGGTTGTATATTGGAAGATATCTAGCAAGGGGAGCGTACAAATTCACATGACAGCTGACTGGAGTGTTTTGGATATATTATCTGATTCTAATCTGCTTTTAAGTGGGTAGCATGTGTCAGACGCGCTGCTTATTCTGAATGTTACAAATAGCATTTGTGCTTCTACAGACAACTTAACGTTGAGTCTCTAAATGTCGTCACATACATTATAAACAGTTGCAATATAAACACAAAATATAGACACAATAAACCCAAGAGGCATCAAGAAAATTGGACAACTGCAGGTTGTGCCTCACCAACCTAAACCATGCTCACGGTCATGTCTACTTTTACCTTCTCTACTACCACAACCTATAACAACTATAACACTATTGACTCTAGGGAGCTAAAAGGCGCTAGCAAACTAGCTTCGCCATGCAAGGACCCAGGTCATGTGTGTGTGTTTCTATAGACAGAGAGGAGATGGTGGGAGGTTACACGGGCAGCTGACAGTCATATGAAACAGGAGACAGTGGAGCAAGCAAAGACAGTAGAGCTATCAGAAGCAGCAGGTCAAGTGATAACATTGTTATGATCATGGTAACAGGAACACAGAGGCAGGCAGAGGGAAGTCAAATCAGACAACTTATCAGTTTAATGCACACTACATTTGTGTCCCATACTCTTGCCAATAGATGGGAAGAGTGATTTATCTGGACACAAATGTTTTCTTTGGTAAAACAATTGTTAATGGTGATAAAGAGCAGATTTGTGTTTGGATCAGATTAAAAATGAAGCTGCTCTGCATTTATGTCTCGGGCCCTGGTTATTACAAATACATAAAGGAAAGGATCAAGCACCAAGCAGGCCTGGCGCTCAATCCACAGACAAAGAGCCATGCATAGAGGAAGACAAAAAGTAGCTACTTCCTGCTAGCCTAGCCTACAATGATTTTATTCAAATGTACCCCATGTTATTCATAATCTTCCCTGTAGTTCACCAACCTTCCAGTGGGGGGAGCTGTGGCGGCGAGGACTCCTGGTGCTCTGAGTGTGCAGGGAGAGAAGGAGGGGCTGCGGGGGTGTCGGGTGGTGGGGAAGTGACTGTTGCTGAGCTAAAGGGCGTGGCTACACTTTTGGGGGGAGTGTCTGACGGTGCTGTGGGGGTGGCTTCCTTCTTACAGGGAGAAGCTGAGGGGATAAGGGGCATGGCTGAAGTGGTAGCGGAGGCGGTAGCTGCAGTCAAACTGGGTGTGGCTGTGGAGGACAAGAGTGTGGCCATGGGGACAAATGGCTTGGCATCGACGTTGAGGGCTGATCCCACCGCAGTTGTTGGAGGGCGTGTTCCTACAGAAGCTAACGGTGATGGCTTGGTGGACAAAGCAGAAGTAGGAGGGAGGTCTGGAGTGATCTTGAAGGGGTTGTAAACAGAAGTGGCTTGTGAAGCAGGGATGCCGATTTCTGTTGGGGTGGACTTAGTCAGGGCAGCCGTAGCAAGGGAAGGGGTGTTGGTAATGGGGGTGGTGGTCTGCGAGTCAGGAGAGGTCTGGAGGACTGAATCCAGGAAGGAGAAGGTCTGGGAGACGGGGCTCAGATTTTCCCCGGTCATCAATGCTAGACTACCACTAACATCCCCAGCTGGACTACTCTTGATGGCAACACAAGCCGTTGTGCTGTTATGTTCAGGTTTGCTCACTGAAACCTTCTCTTGATTTGCTTTCGGACCACCTTTATCAGACAAGGGGAAATCGTCTACACACATCGGCTCATAAGAGCGTGGAGATGCATCTGTTACAAGGCTAGCATGGGAACGGTTGGTGAAACTGGTGGGTATTTGTGCAGGGTCAGAGGGCAAAACAGGGCCGGGCTTTGAATCTGGAGCTTTGGAGTCAAAAGGACCAGAGTTGGCAGTTGTAGCCCCGGTGGGAGCGACTGTAGCCGGTGCAGGAGAGCTGGGCTGCTGGGGCACTCCCCACTCCTCTGGAAGTCTTGCCCGACTCTTAGTCTTCCTGCCTTTCACCCTACCCCCTCCTCCACTCTCTCTGATCTCCCACTCGAAGTTCTCCTCCTCGTCCTCCTCCTCGTCCTCCTCCGCTCCGCCCTTATCCTGCATCCCATGCTTGTCTGATTGGCCGACGTTATTCTCCTGGCTTGCCAGGAAGTCGTAGACGTGGTCACGGCCCTTCCTCTTCTTCTTCCGCCGTCTCTGTTGTTCCTTGCTAGCCTCGCCCCCCGGCCCCACTCTCTCGGGGCTGTGGGGGTCGGAGGCGGAGGAGGTGGGACTGCTGTCGTCCATTGAGCCGCTGGGAGAGAGGACGGGAGCTGCCGAGGGGTGGGGGGGGAGGGTTTTATAAGAGGAGGAACCAATCACATACTGTGTCAGAGAATCAGCTGCCGAAAAGCCATCAGATTGTTGTCATCGTAGATGGTTGTCACTACGTCATGTGTAAATTGTTTACTGTTTCATGGCAGTAAAGACTGGTCTATCAATAGGTTAGAGTTAGAACAACAGTAAGGGTACTTGGGACTAGGCCACTCCCAGTACATGTGCCAGTATTTGTAAAGAGCTTGGTGTGCTTACTTACAGTAGAGGCTTCATGGACTGGAGATGAAAATTAACTGTATCTCTGTATAAAGAATGTGACTTCAAATATCGAAATGTATCTTTATCGTACGTATTTATATCCGCAAACAGATTGGGCGGGTTGGGTCATAAAAAAAACCAACATTGTGATTAATAGCGGATGGGTGAAATGATAATTCATTGATGAGGAACATATTTATTACATTCTCTAATATGTGAACATAGCAGGGAGCAGAACAGAACTGGTGCTCTGCAGCAGACAGCTTCATTTTCCATCAGTGCGACCCCATTAAGAGAGACGCTGGATGCATTTACAGCAGCTAAACTTCAGCGATTATTTGAGAAAGTAAACATTTGTTTCCATTTCGTCTGTCAAGTTTATAACTACAGTTTTTAGTTTGGCTGCATAAATGTCCCACTATATCCGCTGCAGCGACTTGGCTGTGAACGTGGAAACTTTGATAATGACTGAAAGCAGCCTCTCTAATCATTACAGCAAATTGTTAAAGAACACTCATACATTCATACACAACACAGTCTACAGGGATTGTTAGAGGGGGAGGGAAATGTCCATGCGGGTGTGGGTCTCTAACTTAAAGAAAATAATGAACTTGGGTGGGTGGCGGATGGATGATTTATAAATACCAGCAGATTCAGATGACGTTAGAGCAGATTCGCCCATCTCTATTATTGGTGGTCCCAGTCAAATTCAAATGTAAATAAATAAAGAAACGTCCATCTATAAATCAGTGGAATACTCTCTTAAAGTGGACATATCATGAAACCCCCTCCCATCTGAGTATCTCCACCCACAGCTTGAGAACTACCTCTGCAAAGGTGCACCATTCCTGTTTTTTTTGGAGGCCAACCAGAGCAGTGCTTTTTCAGGAGGGGGTCTTAAAGAGACAGAGGGTGAATTCAGCTATATTCAGACGGACAGAATGAGAACAAAAATGATGTGCTTTTTGAATATTAAAGAATGTAAACATGTTCTAGTAGAAACCTCAAATAGAAACAATATAAAATGCATGAACTGGAAAATGAGCATGTTATGTCCCCCCTTTAATAAGGGAGCTACTTCGATCCCAAAGACAACCATTAATTCAGTAAAACTAGGATTATCTCCCAATCAAGATTATTATTCTACGGGTTTGTCTGAATGTGGGTATCTGGGAAAATTTGTATTCAATCGTGAGTCGTGAGTAGAATAACGCGAAGGCAAGCTCTGTTCTCAATACAAACATAATGCATGCCTCTTACCAGACTACCGAGAGCCCTGATGGAGAAATGACCACAGCATATTGCTCATCCCTACTAGTGGCACGTCTGCTAGTGTTTACCGCCATAATAACCACAATCTGATTGCTTTTGGGCTCCTTTTGGCACAAACTTTTGAAAGTTTCATAAAACACAAGGTATGTGACGGTGCCTGCTTTTATAAATACATTCAACGTGTCATTTACTCACCTGTTACAGACTTTCTATATTTCAGTAAAGGCACTGGATTGGAATGTGGATAATCAAGATTTTCAGGTGCTGTTTTACAGCAACATAATGGTTCAGCACTGAGCACCGAGTGAGAAGAGCTTCTTTCATGTATCTGCTTGGTTGTGTCTCCTCTCTGCCAGCGTGGTTTGAATTAACTCTTAATTCACATTTCATATAAAACACTGTTTTCATTCCTATTTGCCAATTTTTTTATGGTAACTTCAAAGGACCAAAAGCTCACTGTGACTGGAGGCCTAGTGCTTATCCACACTTTACATCTTTACAACAGGTTCAATACAGTTGCTTTTGGACATTACGGGATCATTCTACTGTATATTGAAACCAATTAATACAGTAAAATGAGAGGAAATAAAAGTGGAAGGCTCCATTGTCTGGCCATATCGTATTGTGTACATTTTCAACGCTGAACATTCTGGAATGGACTGTGTTTTAAGATAGCACTTTTCAGCCCAGAAATTAATATAATGTGTGATTCTCTCAATGTGGAAAATGTTTGATTCCCCTCCCCTCTTTTTAAACATCATCATCATCATCATCATCATGACGCATGACCTCATGTCTTGTGTAGAGAGCAGGCACACACAGCAGAGCAACACAGACACACCTCCAGCAATGAAGCTCTGAAGCGAATTAACAAGCTAAATAAAGCAAGCACCTTAGCATGCACGATTCAAGGTAAAATGCATGCATGTTTGAAGAACCCTGGCAATAAATGGATCATTGTCTCACATGCAGGATAACATATGTAACCGAATCACAACGCCGTGACAAACTGTGCACATGCAAGTTTTAACAAACAAAGAGAAGAAATGATCCCTTTGTTTGTCTGCTCCCACTATCTCCTCTTGTTTGGGGAACGAAGTCATCACAGTTTTCCCTCTGAGGCAATATTTCTCAATATTTGACGAGCACATCATCGGCTCAGAGAGAATGAGAGAGAGAGATGAACAGACGGATAGACACGGACAGACCACCTATACAACCCTCTCAGTCTGCGTGTCATGCCCCCTTTCTGTCTAAATTCCTATTCCTCTATCTCAGCTTTCTCCTCAATCTGTCTTACATCACCTGACGTTAATGTGAATCCAGATGAGGGCGCACTCTTCCCTCTAAACCGGCCACCTTTCCCCTGTTTTTCTAAATTGATTGAATTCCTCCTTTTGGCCTCCAATGCTTGCCCAGCTAGAAACAGCTGGAGGAGGAGACAGGCCCGGGGCATTATCGTCTATATTTAATGTGATAAGGTATTTAATGGAGAGTACGTCTTAATCTGGGCTCTGGCTAACTGCCAAGGGAAACGTTAATGTTGGAGCGCTGCCTGGCTGCCTCAAACACGTTGCCAATGCAAAAGAGCTGCGTGTGAGAGTTAGACTGCACAGACAGAGGAGCAGGTGTGTAGAGGACTTTAAGGGAGGTGGAAAAAAAGGCTTATTGATGAAATTATTAAGATTCATAAAGCAGCTACTTGTGTTTCTCATATTTTCCTATAACCTTTCATTTTATACACATCGTCAGCAAACATATTTTGGTTCTTGTGGAACCATTTGGCTCAACAGAGCACCGACTCATCCATGACGTTTTATGACTCGTTGCTTCGTTAGATACCCGGTGATGTGAGACGGGAGGAAGCTGAAATGCATGACCTGTCATGGCTCTTTCTGCCTGGCAACAGGATTGGACTACTCATACTCAACTCCTCTTATTAAAGCTTTAAGAAAGGGTACATTCAGGAAAATGTCTTTTTCTTAAAACATCTTTTAAATGTGAAATGTCCCCATCAGTGGTGTTGACATCAGAAGACTTTACCTGAGATATCTTGTATGATGTTTACAAGCAACTAGGACAATAACAAAGTACTTCAGTATCAGTGGAATGACATTGCTTCTAGGGGAGTAAAAGGCCTTTTTCATGGTTTTTGTTCTGATGTTGTGCATGCTGCCATTGTTCAGGGTATTAGTAACATCTGTACTCCCTCATTCTGGGTGTTATATTAATTATTACATCCTCAACAAGTTCTGGACAAAACCACCACCTCCCAGTACTTTGCACCATATCAAATCCAGGGCTCTGACAGACAGCTGGAGCTAATGGCTAATTCTGCATTCTGAGCTATTATTATTATGATTATCAGCATTTCCTCTCATTACGTCTGTGCAGTGGTGGAAGAAGTGCTCAGATATTTTACTTAAAGGGGACATATCATGATCATTTTCAGGTTCATACTCTTATTGTAGGGTCCTACTAGAACATGTTTACATGCTTTTATGTTCAAAATAAAACATGTCTGTCTGAATATACCTGTATTCACCCTCTGTCTGAAATGCTCTATTTAATTGCCTGTCTCTTTAAGACCCCCTCCCAAAAAAAGCTTAGTCTGCTCTGATTGGCTCGTGATAAAAGTAGTATTTTTGAATTGCTTGTTGAGTCACACGTTTCTTGATCAAGGCAGCCAACAAAGAAGTGAGTGTGTCGTCGTATTTCACAGTGTGTGGGTTGGTAGGTTCTCACAGTACCCAAAAGTATGTGCATGGGCACTGAGGAGGAGAGCTTCTCATGAAACGTCCCCTTTAAGTAAAAGTACATTGTAGTATTGTAATACTACAATGTTTGTTACAAGTAAAAGCTCTGCATTCAAAAGTGTACTTATGTAAAAGTAAAAAAATAATAGTAACAAATTATAGCTACTTGTTATGCAGATTGACCCATTTCAGAATAATATATTTTACATTGTTTACATTATTAGGTTATTCACTTTAAAATAATTGAATTACTTTATATACTGCTGGTAGCTAAACCTTTAATAATACATTATTAGTTGACTTATATTTTGGATTAATGATCTAAATCTGTAAAGAAACTAAAATTAACAAACAGATGCAGTGCAATAAAAAGTAAAATATTTGCCACTATAATGTAGTGGGGTAGAAGTATAAAGTAGCATAAACTGGAAGTACTTGAGTAAAGTACAAGTACCTCT
Organism: Cebidichthys violaceus; assembly: GCF_023349555.1. Lineage (NCBI taxonomy): Eukaryota > Metazoa > Chordata > Actinopteri > Perciformes > Stichaeidae > Cebidichthys > Cebidichthys violaceus. The sequence goes on from NW_027176964.1 coordinate 1,613,540, forward strand.
AACTTGTACTTAAGGTCTTGTAGGATCAAAGACGGGGGTTGGTTATCCAAAGCTTGCTGTCGTCCAGATGATGTAACAGGATTGGCACATTTACAGAATGTCTGCAGGTACTTTGTGTGATGGAGCGGTTAGCTAAGCACAGGATTTTAAAATAGCAGCATGTGATTACATCACTTCTCTTTAATGCCTTATAATCTGCTGTATAATTATAGTTATAAGCACTCACCAACAATAATCATATCACATGCTGATACATTTTCTAATGACTTACCTGTATAAGGTCAAGTATCATAATACTGCATTATAATCACTGGTATTATCAAGCATGCATGGCTCATTTATTACATTTATAGTTACTTTTATACTCTGACCTATGATGAGACTATTTGTGTAGCTCTGCAGGGAAGAGGTCAGAGGTCAGCTTGGACAGAAATGGCTGGTCATGGGAATTTCAAAATAAAGGTGTATCTTAAAGCTGTTCTGTATTGTTTTCCACAGTGCATCGATGATGTTGGCTTGTTGATCATTGTCGTTACACCGCTAGTTACAAAGCATTTAATGTGATTATAAGGCACTGTTATTGTTCAAATGTATTTTACAAAGTTGTTCTTGCATAGGTTTAAGGATATCTTTTTCACTTAAAGCAAACTTATAATCACATTATAATGCATTTTAACAACGATTATGATGTATTATAGAAATAATACAATGTATTACAACTATGGGAATTATAACACACTGTGATTATGATATTATTCAGAGCAGATTATACCAACTGCTAAGTATGTTTATGATGCATTACAGACATGTGCATCATAGGAAGTGCTACCTAATATCTTTATGCTCAGACAAATACATTTCTAAATCTAAAGACAACAGTTACCCAACAGCATTGTGTAACAAATCTCTCCTCCAATCATGGCTGGTTTCTAGAAGTCTGTTGAAATTCCCTGTAATGAACTCGGATAGTAAGTGTTACATAAGAACCAGCCTGTACTGGGCTATCTTTAGCACACAACACAACAGAAGGGAGAGGAGATCAAAAATAAAACCCTGAATAAGAGCTTGCTTAATATTTCATAAGTTCTGCACTATCAAAACTCAGATGCTGAGTCATTTCAGAAGTTCATTTGAGGGCCATGCGGATAGAATCAATATTTCACGCCGAAATTTCAGCTGATAAAATAACTATTTGCAGCATCTCTATTACAGAATCTGATATATGGTTTTGAGGAAAACTATACAGGAAGACTGCAAACAGCACGGTGGGCTGCTATTGACTGGAGCTGCTAATGATTATTATGAACATTAACAATTCAGGATATAAGGCAGCTAGACCTTCAATGGGGAGCCGTCAGACTGCAGTAACTACAGAAGACATAGCACTATGGGTTGTCCTGTGTTTATCATGGTCCCATCTGTCTGTTGGTCCAGTTTGTCAGAAGATGACGAGAACACAGGAGAGTAACGCAGTGAGGCGACCGCTGACGTTTCCACCTACAGTGGGAAAGGCTGCCCTCTGCTGCTGAGAGCAGGTCCTGTGTGAGGATCTTCTCCTGTCACCACCCGCCCCTGCTGTCTAGAATAATAAGCATCAAATTTGATATTTTGATTAATTAAATTGAGGATATGAGCAGGATTTAGTTTTGTTTCAATCTGGCCAGGGCCCTAGCTGTAACCTTTATCCTCACCCCAAAACCACCCTACGTGTACCGCAAGTTCCTCCTCTCTCCTCATTCTCCTGACTCCCCCCTCCCCCTCCCCCTGCTGCCACAGGCACACAGTAACAACATGCAACCCCCCCTCCTTCTGATACCTGTAGAGTGATCCATGGAGTGGATTCCCGGGCCGCCAGACGAAAACAGATCGCCGGTTTTAAACGGACTGCTTCCACCGGTGTTGCTGGTGGTTTTGTTGTCCACGCCAAATAGACCCGAACTCTTCTGGGCGTCCATGGCTGAACCCATCCCGGTCTGGCCGAGAGCGGTGCTCATACTGGTCTGGAACGGTGGCAGGCCGGACCCCATGGTCCCTCCCATCCCAGACTGAGAAAAGCCTGATGGAGAGACGAACACAGAGATACATCACCAACAGACTACTATGGAAATCGTACATTCTGCTGCTTTACGACCTGTTTTTTTGAATATTAGGAAGCTGTAAAAATAGTGGTGAGGTACCAGATTGATTTTTTAGAGATGATTAAACTTGATGCAAAGCTGATTCAAAATCCTGTTAAATGGTAAATGTGTATGCAGCCTGTGTGGAGTTTTATCAGCCAGCAGTGCTGAACAACTACAAAGCAGCAGCTCACGTCAAATGTTTGTTTTCATAGATTGCCCTCCAGGGTGATTTCCACACAAAATATCTCATTAATCACAATAATGTTTGTCACTAGATAATGTTGCTATTAGCACATGAATACGGATATTATGACGTCATTCCAAGCTTCAAAGTCAGAGGTAAAAAAAAGACACAGGAGGTGAAAAAGTAAAGTGGACCTAGAAATGAGTCAGGCACGCTGTTGTCCTTTGTCTTGTTCAGGCTCCATTGATCTGTCCTCCCACCCATCATAGGACCTGAAAGAGAGAGACAGACAGACAGACAGACAGAAAGAAAGAGAGAGAGAGAGAGAGAGAGAGAGAGAGAGAGAGAAATGGAAGAGTGACCAGGGGAAGTGAAATTGGAGAATCAGAGAGGACAGTGAGAGAAAGTCAAAATGAGGAGGAGAACGAAATAAGCCAGCAGAACATAGAAACAAATGCTAATGTTAGACTTATTCAAATGTGTGCCTGCAGTATGTTAAGTTAAATGGAGTTGCACGAAGCACCTGAATATAGAACATGTATTGGACATTTTGACATGTCACAGTGGGAAAAACACGGGCGTAACTAATGGAATGAATGATGGCTGAATTTCATGAAGCCGCTTCAGTGTCAGTGTCAGTGTCAGTGTCCTGGTACACTGTCATGGCTGACTGAACAGAACTGAGCCATACGTATTGTTACTGGTGACATCTGTCAAAAAACAAGGCCCACGACCCAGAGATGCTCTCCAGTCCAAGTCAAGTCTTAGGTCTTTGAGTTACAGCGACCACATGAAGAATGTGACTATTCCCTTACAAGGTTGGGTCTATAGTTTTTGGTAGCCGAGACCACTTTGCTAGTCCCACAAGGGTGTTACGAGGGTATACAGCGGTTTGCTAGGTCCTTGTGAAGCTCTTTTTGCTTGTGAGTACACATTAAACACATGGAAGCCTGCGACCACAAAGAGTCACAACTGGTGAGTGATTTTTCAGACGGACCTACAGGTCATAAGGGCCGCTAACTCAAACTTATGTGCAAACTGCTTCTATACGACAGTGGAAACACACTCCCTCACCAGACAGGTAGTCAGAGCTGAAGGCGGGCTGTCCTGGTGGGTCTTGACGTCCACCTGATGACATCATTGACGACATCATCCCTGGACCTAAAGGAGATTAAAAAAAAGCACGATAAGCATCATCGCCAATCAACAAACACGACGGAATAGCTCGTTATCCTGTCAAGCTTTTCACTACTCAAATGACTTATAAACACATTTCCAGGAGTGACGTGTCTGAAATAAGACTGAATCCCAGACCTACAGAATAAATGACAAACACACCGAAAACCTGAATCTGTCACTCTGCTGTGTCAGCTGTCAATCAAAGAGGTCCCGCTTCCCAAAACCCGCCTCTTCGGCCTGTGAGTGTGTGTGTGTGTGTGTGTGTGTGTGTGTGTGTGTGTGTGTTATGTATTTTGACAGTGAGGCAAGCAGACACAACACGTCGCTGAAGGGACTGTCACCATGGGCCGACAGCATCTGCGGCTCCCCGGGCTCCGCCCCTTGCTGTTGGGGGGAGTGGGTGTGTCTTAAAGGGTCGGCCCCCATAACACACTCACACCCTCTAAATACTGGACAGCGGAAACCAACTGGCTGAAACGGATCAAGCTTGGGACAGAATCATCATCATTGACTGAAGTAAAGATTTGCACTGCTGGCTCCATATTAAATCCAATTATCAAACTATTCAGCTATTATTATAGCAATAAAAGTATGTTATCAACTAAATCATAATATATTTACTGCAAGTCCACTTACTTCAGCAGGCGCCATTACCTGACAAATTAAGCTGAGCACTACCTCTACTGTTGTTGCACTGATGAAAACTGTAACATAATTGGATCAGACATATGAGCCATATTTATGTAAAAAATACAAATAAAAAAGACCCAGAATTCAATAAATACCTGTCAACAAAAACTAAACAGCTCCAGCTCTAGAAAAAGATTTTCATTTGAATAAATATCTGTATATCATTGCCCAATGAGGTAACACAATGGAGATTTCCGCTAATAAAAGTATTGAAATATTGATATATTGGAAGTATTACAAACTAGATGCCGTGTTAAGTTCCTGTGAATGCAAACCTGCAGCTTCACAATAAAAGCATTTAACTGGAAAACATGAGTTGACTTTTATCATGAAAAAGTCACAGGAAGTGCAACGTGACACCGACCGCTAGTTCATCAGCAGAACGTCTAGGAAACAAGCAAACCTTTTGGGGGAGGAAATGAGCAGTAACATGAGCTGTTAGGGGCGGAGCTACAGAGCCGGGAACTACTTTCAGATTATGGCTGTTTACAGAATGATGGAAAAAGGCCAATTACTGGCAACATTGGATGTTAGCGCCAGTAAATAGTAAAGCTCTCGTTTTCACCGGCTCTAAATGTGTATTGTATTGTTTATAAGTATCTGCTATTTCCTGTTGGAATCCTTGTGGAATACCTCTATATATTAATTTTGATAAAGTACATTTCACCATGAATTAGCCTGCTGCTGCAGCGACACAGCAGATATGATATGTCTGTCCATGGTCCTGAAGCACAGACTGTCAGGTCATTACTAACACTCCTTCTTATTGGCTAGTAAATTGGTGAGTAGTGCTTCGAGTTGGTTTGACCCCTCCATCCACCCCGACCCTCCCCATTCGGACTTTGATTAAAAAAACACATTTGTGATACTACAAAAACTAAAGTAATTCAAAAGAAAACACGTTTCCCTGGAAACATAATTGACAAAGCAGCTTCATTCACTATCAGGAGAGCAGGCTGGGCTGCTGTGCTGAGACACATGCAACATGTTCAATGTGCACCTGGAAAGAAAACGCAGTGCTTTACACTCAAGCTGTTGTTTTGAGGACCGATGTCGGTGTAATGGTTGAGATCATGAATAACGAACAAGCGCGCATTAACAGGGAGTTTGGACGCACTGGCTCGAGTGTGTTTCTTTATGGCTGTATCTATTTTCGGCTCTATAAAAAAGTAAAGCATACGTGGGTTGCTGAATTTACATGCTGCCGAAAGCAAACACACACAACCACACACACACACACACACAGACAGACACACACACACACACACACACACACACACACACACACACACACACACAGAGACAAACAGCAGACAGAAAAAAAAATTATTTCCAGACACAATGCAACACAATTCTTCTCTCTCTCTCTCTCTCTCTCTCTCTCTCTCTCTCTCTCTCTCTCTCTCTCTCTCTCTTGTCTTCACTCTTCAGCTGCCAGTCTCTGATGCTGAGTCACGGCTGTTTCCCCTCATCATTGTCCTACTTTCACTCAACACCTCTTCGTCTTCATGGTTTTGCACTCTCTACTTGTTTTGCGTGCAAGATGTTACAAAATGTAAAAAAAAAAAAAAAACCTAAATGAGCATTGTAGTTTCAGTCCATATTTGGTTAAAGATGCCACAATAAGTTTTTAACATTACCATAAAACATTATTACCATCTACGGTTTGAAGAATTGGCATTATAATACACAAATGATGAATATTAGAAGACTCTACCGCCCTCTGCTTTGTGTTTTACAGTAAAGACAAGAAAACAAATGATGCCACACGGTGAAGCAGTACTTGTTGAAGAAAGGTTTGAAGGCTGAATAATTTACCTTCTAGATCTAAATCCCAATTCTAAAGAGCGTGAATTTATTCAGAATTATTGACATTATTATTGTATTAAACAACTGTAAAAGTTTACTCTGAAAAACTGTAGCTAAGGATGTAAGCTGTACCGGCTAACATCTAGAAAGCTGTTCTCTTGCTGCGAGCTGAAGTGCAACTGGGTTCAGCCTCGGTAACCCCACAGTATACGGTCCATCACTGCAAACTGCACTTCAGCAAGCCCCAAACCACTTCAGCAGCACTGCACAGCACACAGCCGTGCACCCTGACCCCTGAGAAGAACTGTACCAGCTAGAGGCTGCGTCAGCACCCATTAAAGGGACACTCCGAACATTTAGTGGAGCATTTCCATAAACGTCACCCCAGAGCAAGAGAGTGTGGTCGACGATATATTCCTCTTTCAAAGTAATAGTGGAATATTGTCATTAACATCCACAACATCATGGAGGCAGGCCGCTCACAACAGCGTTCTGGGTTTTAATGGAAATGAAGGAACCCAAATGACCTGAGCAAATAGAGTGGAGGGAAGCTGAAATGAATCATCACATTAGACTTGTGCTTAATGACTCAGAGAGCCACTTTTAAACCCACGAGATACTTTACAGCAGACACTGTCTCGTGCATAGAAAAGGCGTGGTTTCAGAAAGACATCTTTCTCTCAGAGCACAAGATGAAGAACGAACGCTCAGTAGAAAATAGCATTTGTTCTGAAATAGTGTGCATGTGCACGTAACTGATGTGGCACAAACACGTTTAAGTAATGTGTTTGCGTTTGAACAGCTGTTCGGACCAATCAGCGTCCTGCGAGCAGCTATTGGCAGCTATGGGCGGGGCTTAGATGTGGTGACGTACGACACCGCGGAGAGGAGACTGTGGTTCAAAACAAGTACGGCAAAATTGGAATGGAATTGGAATGGTGCCAAGAGGGAGGTTGTTGACAAAAGTTCCAAAAATACCAAATAAAGCAAACACGACAGTGTGAAATACCAAGAATTGGGAAAAATAGGATGTTACCTAATAATGAGCCTCCAACATGGGAGCGTCAGATTTTTTTTGTATGATTGAGTTATTATGAGTTTAAGTATAGGAGAACTAAAGATCTACTGGCCATCTGACAATTTTGTCCTCAATAATTTCTTTATTGAAAGAAGAGCTGAGAATGGCAAAAGATGTTTTCTCCACTCCCAGCTGTGAACCAAACCATCTGGTGTCAGGTTACTGACATCTTCCCCCTTTGCAAAGCACAAGAACAACCCGTGTGTCAAGGCCAGTTGCCCTCCTTTCTGTACCAACTGCAGACGACTGGACACGACGAGCTCTCACACACTGCAGTGTGCTGCGTTACCGAGCTCTGACGTGGACGTACGACCAGGCCGTGTCACGCACGCCGGTGAGCCGTCAAACTGCAAAAGATGACAAAGCTGTTATTGTGATGCTTCCCCACTCGTGTATTTTGACTCGTTTCTCATGGCAGTGACTTTGAAGGAGCTCTTAAAATAGTGTTTGAAAGAAAGGTGTTTGACCTTGAGGCTCGATGCTGGCTGCTGTCCTCAGAGGACTGTCTGGGTTCTGTGTGTGTGTGTGTGTGTGTGTGTGTGTGTGTGTGTGTGTGTTCATAGCGATGTCTGAGAAAGGGAAAAAGCAGAACGTAAAGGGCTAAAAGAGCGCATCAGCTGTATTCAGAGTGTGTCCTATCATCCCTTCACATACATGTTCCCCACATGTATGTACGTATGCACAAAATACAGCTTTTAGGAAAAGTGAGTGCTCGTGTTTTGTTGACGGTGCTAGTAGTTCTTATTGTCTGTCTCAAAGAGAAGTTTTTAATAAAGCATAATCAAATCTGTTAATAAAAGAGAAAAGATGAGCAGCTAGAGTCACAGTGTCACTTTCATTAGCTAGCCTGTGGGCAGCCCTGCTGCCTCTATATTTAGATGAACATCTTATGGCTCAGTTTACAGATGGGCAACAAGGTCAATGTTTACTTGAAACGATGTGCACATGTCAGTGTATTAGCTGTATGTTTTATCACTATGTCCGCCAGGCTGTGAGGAGGTCATGCGTTTGGTCCAGCGTGTGTGCATCTGTGTGTCTGTCCATGGCTAATCTTGCATACTAGTGGACCCATCTACCTAATATTTATTGTGCTCATTCATCACTGTATGCTCGAGGACTTCTCGTTTTGACAGGTTTATAAAAACCTCTCGATCAACAACTGCTTCAGGAGCAAAAGGTATTTCCGTCAATCGGCTCGGCTAAAAACACGCCTCACCTGTTGCAGGCCACACTTTCCCCTTTGTCGAGGCTCACAAACTAACATCCATAGAAAAGTTTGGATTCATTTTTAACCTGAGAATCAGCAGATTAATTCCATAGCTGAGTTGGGCCCGATACGAGATGAATAAGTCTCTGTTTCTGTTATCTTCGTCTGCTTCCTGACTGATCACTGTAATAGGCCTGCTGTAAATGTAAGGTAGGTTAGTTTCCCCCTCATCAAATAAGTGGCGTTTAGTACAAACATATAAATACTCACAGTAGCTGTAACAGACACGATGAGAGCTATCTATAGTATTATGACTTTAAAGTTGAGGAAACGGGTTCAAAGAATAATTCTTGCTCTTCTTTCAGTCTCTGGTTGTAGGTGATACTGAACACTTGACAAACTGAGAACTGTTTACTTTTTAACATTCATCCCCACGTCTCCCCTTTGTTTACACATATATCCCCAAAATATGTAAAAAAAAAAAAAAAAAGAAATGAGAAACCACAGTGAAATCCCCGCTCCCTGTTTCATGAATCTACTATTGGCGTGTGAATGTTGCTAATGCTACAGTCTTTCACTCCAAACCAAGGACATGTCAGGTTAATGTCAAACTCCAGCATCCCATCCTCAGTCAGCTGTCACTACATCTGCAGAGAGACAAGCACTTAGAGTAGAGTGGGGGAGGGAGGGGGAGGGGGAGATGTAACAGAGGTTTTTCAATGAAAGGGTCTATACTGTGTGAGATATATTCTAAACATCCATCTATGTCTGTCACATGTATTGATTGATGCTGGTTTAACTGCTGTCAATAAATACAATAATTAAAATGTGAAAGCATAAGGCTGACTATATTCTGTATCTTTTCTTAAGACAAGACCAAACTCATCAATGAGTTAGTCTCACACTGAATTTTGCTTGCATCATCAAATGGGTTTCATTTTTAAAAAGGGCATATTCATTTTCTGAAACAGTAGGGCACTGTAGTTTTTAGCGAACGTCACTCAAATAGGAGGCAATGGGGCATTTGTTGGGGACTATTTTCTGGGGCGGATTAACACAATTCAAATACAAACTGTCAGCAGCTGTTAGCAAAACTAAAGAAAAACATTTCCTTTTCTGACTTTTTCTATTTTTTTTGCCCAAGACTCAAATCATTGTTGGTCTTTAGAAAGATGTGCCATGCCATCATACCAGCATTTGAAATGGTTACATTTAAAAGCAAAATCAACTTTTGGCAAGTTAGTTAGCTATATTGACCATGCTGACTGAACAGCCATAGCATCCTGTCCCAGCTAGTGTGTTAGCTGTTAGCTCGCCAGCTAGAGTAGTTCCCCAACTACTCCTGAGAAGCACTTATGTTGCGGAGGCAAACTTAGGGGCCTAACTTTCTGGTGTGACCATCAATACGTTCCAGTGTTACCATGTTTACCACCTATATCAGGCTAATACTTAGTTAGCTAGTTAGCTAATATAGTTGGATGTATTATCGTTTAGATGTGAGCACCATTTACTAGAAATACAGTCAATGACGCAGAACAAAATACTGATCTAGTGGCGAGTGAGAGAGATGGATATGACATGAGAGCATGAGGAAATGAAGGGATACAGAAACAGAGGGAGGGGAAAGCTAAAGTCTTCTCTCCTCTGGGTGCAGATCTTGCTGTGGTCCGACAGCACACTCCAGATGCTCTGTGATAATGGTGCAATCCCACGGCCGTTGAATACACCATGCACATCCTGGTACCGCACCTGGCAGACTGTGGAGCTGGTGGTACCTCTACTGCTTTCCCTCTAAGCTATCAAACACAGACAGGTTTCTAGAAAAGAAAAGAAATGTGTTTCCTGGGTCTTGTTTTCCAGAAGGACTGTCCTGCAGCGGTTTTGCCACTGGGTGTTCAAACCAGACTTTTGTGCTTTTCATAGATGTTAAAGGATAGGTACAGCCTCAAATCCTGCTAGAACCCTCTCTCCAAGCATATTTTAAAGTGCAGGGAGCAACGTTTCTTTGTAGTTGTAGTTTTTGCCTACAACTACAACTATCGGTAATAATGACATTTAACTCACCAAGTTAAATGCTGAGATCACTCAAAATAAGTCTGACAGGTCAAGAAGCACAAGAAGTCCGTCTATGAGACAGGTTTATAAAAAACAATTATAAACCTATTAAAGCTATAAAGACATTATACCTGAAAGTGAAGGTGAACGATAACATAATTGCTCAGAATGTTGTATGCTGTTTACAAAGACTTCCTGCTTCAACTGTGAACTATTGTAAAAAGAAGTGGGACTCAGTCAGTGTGACGTCACGCATTTGCTTGTGGATTGCTGTTTCGAAGCCTTGAGTTTTGGCAATTAGGCTGACGCCATCTTGGTTTTTGGTTGGCTATTTTGCAACATGAAGTGACACAAGACGGTGGAGCTAAGTTCAACCCAACACTGAGTGAGACATTTTGAGGCGACCAAAATGTTACAATTATCTTTCATGAACTGAAAACACAGTGAAAGGGTTAAAGTTGTAAGATGAAAACACAGACAACTCCCAACGCTGTGGTAGAGACCTGTCAATCACCGTGTAGCCCCGCCCTAAATCACATCCTGCTTTATGGTCTGTTTGACTCTAAATGGACCATAATGTACTAAATGAACATCATGCTGTATTGAAGAAGACTTAAACTAGAGATTGAGACCATAAACTCATGTTTACAATGTTTACTGAGGGAATAAATCAAGAGAGAAGTAGAGTCATTTTCTCATAGACTTCTATACAACCAGAGGAGTTGCCCCCTGATGGACACTAGAGAGGATGCAGCTTTAAGTCACTTAAAACACAAACTATATTGTTATTACATTACAACTTATCCTACTAGTCAAAGAACCAGTTAAGCTCTCCACAGCTCAGATCCTGTCTGTCTCTCTGTCTGTCTGTCTGTCTGTCTCTGCTGTCTGTCTGTCTGTCTGCTGTCTGTCTCTGCTGTCTGTCTGTCTGTCTCTGCTATCTGTCTGTCTGCTGTCTGTCTGCTGTCTGTCTGTCTGTCTGTCTGCCTGTCTGTCTGTCTGTCTGTCTCTGCTGTCTGTCTGTCTGTATGTCTCTCTGTTGTCTCTCTGTTGTCTCTGTCTCTGCTGTCTGTCTGTCTCTCTGTCTGTCTGTTGTCTCTCTGCTGTCTGTTCGTCTGTCTCTCGGCTGTCTGTCTGTCTGTCTGTCTGTCTGTCTGCCTGTCTCTGCTGTCTGTCTGTCTGTCTGTCTGTCTGGCTCTCTGCTGTCTATCTGCTGTCTGTCTGTATGTCTCTCTGTTGTCTCTCTGTCTCTCTATCTGTCTGTCTGTCTGTCTGTCTGTCGGTGTTGTACTCCAAAAGTGCTGTAAAAGCTTCAGTTACATCACATTCACGTCAACATATCTGCTGAACTCAGCACACTCAAACACACATCTAAACTATTGGCAGTGACAGCAAAGGTGTATGCGTGTGTGTGTGTGTGTAATGACCTCACCAGAACTGCATGTGTGTGTGTGGAGCTTCTGGAAATGACGCTCCACTGTACTGCAGTCACATGTTACTGCAGTGACTTGTGCTGTACCACAAACACACACACACACACACACACACACACACACACACACACACACGGATACAAATGCAGACCACTCAGAAAAGCAAAAGAAACAATGCCTCAGATAGACACACATAGCCATGCTGCTGCAGTGACTGTGTCTTTTACACACACACACACACACACACACACACACACACACACACACACATACGAACAGTGAAAGCACACACACTGCAGCGATGTGTTCTCATGCCTCAGCAAACACGGCTCCTTCCCAGCTTGAGGAACACGAGCAGACTGCAGCACAACTTTACCTTTGTTGTGCTGCTACAAACAGGAAGCCACAGTCAACTATATTCAACTCTATGAAGGGAGTTATGTAAACCTGGATGATGTTAAACTCAAGGACAATTAAAGTAAAAAAAATAGATGCATAAGAAATTTAAATAAAGTTAAATAAAGTGTGACCTAATGCCACAGAACAAAGTGAAAGGGTAGAAGTGTTTCATGAATACTGAATACTGCAAAAAGTCTTAATGAAACCACGTTGTGAAATAAATGTGTTTGTAGAAAGTATTCACATTCAACAAGATCAACGCCTGTCAAAGTTATGTGAATTTTATAATATTTTACCAATATATTACAGCTTCTAGACTGTCCTTTTTAAACTCAATGAATATACAACATATTCCAGGTGATAAAGTTATTTATGTCTATAATTGAGGATTAAAACCCCTAATTTCTCTAAATGTGAAAAAAAACAACTGCCGGCTCATCTTCAACCGGTTCCATTATAAACTGGTATCAGGATATTAAAAATAAAGCAGGTTGCCGCACTTGAATTAAGGTAAATAATTTGAAAAAGTACTTCTCATATGCATTGGAAAGGAGTCAAAATATTCTTGCTGCACTTGTTTTAAGAGAAAAAAAACTTTGAGGACATTAAGGGGATTTCATTGCTGTTGTTAAACTACGTAGTTTTGATTCATTAAGATCAAGACGTCGTCGGTTTCATGCCCTGATAAAGGCTGCATAGTATCACTGTGAGAACTTCAAAAATGTGTTTCAAATGTGCCACACTAAAGCTTCAACATTTATCTATTTAAATATATATCTCAAATGTATGAACAAGTTACCTCACCAGTCAATCGGGAACAAAACTAGAGACCATCTTGTTTCAACTACACACCTGTAAAGTTTCTTGACTGCACCGTGACGCTATCACAGGGACACAATCTGTCCACAGACAAGTACTCAAACCTCCTCTGAGCTAGTTCTGCTACAGTAGGACCACATGGAGCCATGACGACACAGCTACCAGGTGAAAGGAAGAGCCACTAGATGGCAGAAACTCTCTCTCTCTCTCTCTCTCTCTCGCTCTCTCTCTCTCTCTCTCTCCCGTCTGTGTGCAAATCTCACTCGACTCACGATGCGTTTCAGAATACACATTCGATTTTCTGAGTAGCGCCACATGAGATAATTTACAACGCATGCAATTGGTCGGTGTGTTTCTTGGACTGCTGAACGAGTGCCGTAAAGGCTGGAAAAGCTGCGCAGGTTAAAATAGAAGCGCTCCGTCAAAATGTCTAATTTTCAATTATCCATCAGTTATTCGCCCGGGTCCGGATTAGACAGCGTCTGGGTCTTTCAATGTGTGCAGTTTAGCGGTTCAATCACAACGATGGCAGTTTTGTTACTATGAATATCCTTTATAACTTCAGGATTGACAGATCCTTATGTCTCGTCTCAGAGAAGAAGAACCTGCTTCCTGTCAAAGAACAACATTGTAGGTGCTCTGCAAAATGAGCTCAAGGAAGAAAAAAGGTTTGCCCTTCCCGACATTGAGGACGGATGAGCTGTCGGTTTCCCTTTCAGTGCACATAGCAGGAGTCTGAGGCCTCCAGTGACTTCACGGCTTCCACAATGAAATGAAAAGAAAAAAAGCTCTTGCCACTTACAGGATTCAAGAGACAAAGATGAACCAGGTAGAAGACAAGAGAGAGGTGTAAAGAAAGAAAGAGACAGAGGATGAAGAAAGTAAAAGAGTGTCAGGGAGGAATGAAAAGGACAAGCAGAGATGTGGTTGTTTCTGTCTGTGAGACTCTCACAGAGGGGGCGTGTCTACAGCACCTGTCTGTGGCTACATCCCAAGTCTCTTAATTGCATCCCCGTTTCCCTCACTTGGGTCCTTTCCTTGTGTCTTAGTCCCTCCCACCAGGGATGCATGGAGGAAACCATGCGAGGAGAGAGGAACGAGGAAATACGTTTTAGCAGACATGAGACGTCCTTTCCTCTGAAGCGTCACGTGAAGTGACATCTGTTTCTGATGACAGCGGCCGCTGATCACAGCTGGATCAGCTGTCAGTCAGCTTTAACAGCTGGAGAGACTTTGATAAGTGTGTGTCTGCACACATGATCACTGTACTTAATAATAGTAACTAATAACTAATCAAGACACAGTAATCATCACTGTAGAGGTGTTTTCTCTTGGTAGTCTGTTACCTCTTTAACAAACTGTGTCCTGTTTATGAGCGCAGAATGCGTTTGTCATATTTATGACTTATTTGTGTCTGTACGTTTTGAAATTGTGACTGTGACCTCATTATTAAACAACCCAGAATATGATTATGGTTTCTCTTAAATGGTAAAACTCATCAAACCAGACACTCAGGAATGATCAGCCTCACGTGACTGAATGAAATGACGATAAATGATGTAAAAAGTGTTTCGTCTCTCCAGCTCTCTGACTTTAATTGTATCCATAATACAAGTTATTGAGGGAAATATCAGATCATGAAAAGATAAATCTTTCTAATAAATGAAAAAAGTTGTTTGTGGTCCTTTTGTTGTTCAGTCTACAATGAACAGATATTTAAACCAGATACTGAATCAGAAAACATATCAAATATAAACTAGAGTTTAATCTGTGATCTGTTCATGTCTATTCTCCACCAGACCCCCTCAGACCCCCTCAGTCAGGTATCACAAAACGACAGACAAGAACCCAATAGCACGACACAGAAAACAGTTCAGGTGTAGAAACCGGGTTTAATAACCAGCAGATGTCAAACCAGGTAGTAATCCGCGTGGCAAACAAATCCAGTGGGAGCAGGCAAAAGGGAAGGTCCAAAGTCCAAAAAGGCAGGTCAATACACGAATAATCAGGATCAGAATCGGAATGACAGGTTGCTGGATAGCAAGGGAAACACACTAGACAATCTGGCAGAGAACTGAGGGAAATGGGCCGGTACATATACACTGAGGGGCTGATTGCTGATGAGGAGCAGGTGAGTATGGAGGTGGGGCAGGCCAGGTGAAATGAAATCAGCAATTAGTGCAGAGCGGGGGGGAGTGGCAGATTCTGAAATGACATGAGAGTTAGTGTGGCAAAACAGGAGACAGACAAATGAAAAACTAAAGCCTGGCTGAAGTTGTGACAGAACCCCCCCTTCTAGGGACGGCTCCTGACGTCCCACCGGGCTGGTCAGGATGGTCCCTATGGAAAGCTGAGATGAGGTCAGGGTCCAAGATGTTACGAGCTGGAACCCATGAGCGCTCCTCAGGGCCATAACCCTCCCAATCGACCAGGTATTGAAAACCCCTTCCCCGCGGTCGTGACTTGATGAGACGATGGACAGAGTAAGCAGGACCCCCGTCAATGAGCCGGGGGGGTGGCGGGGGTCTGGAGGAGGGCTGGAGCTGGCTCTCCTTTACGGGTTTGATCTTGGAGACATGAAAGGTGGGATGAATTCTCATGGAGCGAGGAAGGCGGAGACGGACTGCAGCAGGGTTGATGACCTTAGTGATGGAGAACGGGCCCACAAACCTTGGGGCCAACTTCCTAGACTCTACCCGGAGTGGGAGGTCATGTGTGGACAGCCAAACCTTCTGACCAGGAGTGTAGCAGGGTGCAGGGATCCGACGGCGGTTGGCATTTCTCTGGTACCGGTTGGACGAACGCAGGAGAGCAGAACGGGCCCGCCACCAGGTGCGCCGACAGCGCTGGATGAACGCCTGGACAGATGGGACCCTGGCCTCTCGCTCCTGCTCCGGGAACAGTGGAGGTTGATATCCCCGAGAGCACTGGAAAGGAGAAAGCCCTGTTGCTGAGCTTGGAAGCGTATTGTGAGCATACTCCACCCACAGAAGCTGTTTGGACCAGGAGGTCGGTGTCTGGGATGCAATGCAACGCAAGGCAGTCTCCATTTCCTGGTTCATCCGTTCCGTCTGTCCGTTGGATTGAGGATGGAACCCAGAGGATAGGCTGACCGTGGCCCCCAACAGCTGGCAAAACTCTGTCCAGAAACAAGAAGTGAACTGTGGCCCCCGGTCTGAGACAATATCACAGGGGAGGCCGTGTAGACGGAAAACATGATGTAACATAAGTTCAGCTGTTTCTTTGGCAGATGGCAATTTAGGCAATGGAACAAACTGAGCAGACTTAGAAAATCTGTCCACAATAGTCAGAATGGTGGTGTTACCCTCTGAGGGAGGCAGTCCGGTGACAAAGTCAAGTGAGACATGGGACCATGGACGATGAGGAATAGGCAGTGGCTGAAGAAGACCAGAAGGGGCATGGCGAGCAGTCTTGTGCTGAGCACAAATCTGGCAAGCGGCGATAAACTCCTTGGTGTCCTCTTCAATGGAAGCCCACCAGAAACGTTGCTTTAGCAGAGCTAGGGTGCGCCTAACCCCTGGGTGACAGGCAAGGCGAGAAGAATGTCCCCACTGGAGGACCTGAGAGCGGAGACTCACAGGCACATACAGACGATCATCAGGGCAGGCACTGGGAGCCGGGTGGTCGGCCTGGGACCGTTTTACCTTGTCCACAATGTCCCAGGTAACTGCGCCGATGACCACCTTAGTGGGGAGGATACTCTCAGGCTGTGTGGGACAGTTGTCTGACTGGAACTGACGGGACAGGGCATCTGGTTTGACGTTCCTTGTACCTGGGCGATAAGACAGGGTAAAATCAAAACGATTAAAGAATAATGCCCATCTGGCCTGACGGGAGTTCAACCGTTTGGCTGACCGGATGTACTCCAAGTTTTTGTGGTCTGTCCACACCACAAACGGATGCTTTGCCCCCTCCAACCAGTGCCTCCACTCCTCGAGAGCCAGTTTGACAGCCAGTAACTCCCGGTTTCCGACGTCATAATTCCTTTCTGCTGGGGACAACTTGCGGGAGAAAAAAGCACATGGGTGTAACTTTTGGTCCTCAGCTGACCGCTAACGACAGGACTGCCCCCACCCCGGAGTCTGACGCATCCACTTCCACAACAAACTGGTGTTCAGGATCTGGAAAGATGAGAATGGGAGCAGAAGAGAACCGTGATTTTAACTCCTTGAACCTCCTTTCTGCAGCAGGGGACCATTGGAAGGCTATCTTCTGGGAGGTGAGGGCTGTCAGGGGAGCTGCCACAGAACTATAGTTGCGAATAAACCTACGATAGAAATTGGCAAATCCAAGGAACTGTTGAAGCTTCTTCCGAGTGGTGGGAACCGGCCAATCCGCCACTGCTTTAACCTTGGTGGGATCCATATGAATACGTCCAACTGAAATGATGTATCCCAGGAACGACACCTCAGTGGCATGGAACTCAGACTTCTCCACTTTCACAAACAGCTGGTTCTCTAGGAGTCTCTGGAGAACACTGCGGACATGCTGCACATGTTCCCGTTCAGTCTTTGAAAAGATGAGGATATCGTCAAGATATACAAACACAAACACATTGAGAAAATCCCGGAGCACATCGTTGACTAAGGCTTGGAATATTGCAGGAGCATTAGTGAGTCCGAAAGGCATAACCAGGTACTCATAGTGGCCTCTAGGGGTGTTGAACGCCGTCTTCCACTCATCCCCCTCCCGGATGCGAACAAGGTGATAGGCATTCCTGAGATCAAGCTTGGTAAACACAGAAGACCCTTGTAACAGTTCAAATGCAGAAGAGATGAGTGGGAGGGGGTACCGGTTTTTAATGGTGACATCATTCAGACCGCGGTAATCGATGCAGGGTCGGAGGGATTTGTCCTTCTTATCCACAAAGAAAAATCCGGCTCCAGCAGGGGATGAAGAGGGACGGATGATGCCTGCTGCCAGTGAGTTGTTAATGTAGTCGTCCATGGCCTTGGTTTCAGGGGCTGACAGAGAAAAGAGTCTCCCCCTTGGCGGTGATGAGCCAGGGAGGAGGTCAATGGCACAATCGTACGGGCGGTGTGGGGGAAGCGATGTGGCCCGTACTTTGTTGAACACCTCCCTTAAGTCATAGTACTCGGATGGGACACCTGAGAGATCTGGGAGCTCATTAGAGGAAGAGGTGTTGAAGGCAGGTAGCAAAGCAGATTTCAGACAGACCGCATGACAATGTTCACTCCATTGTAGAATGGAACCAGTCCCCCAGTCAATATGTGGATTATGTTTTATTAACCAAGGAAACCCCAGGATGATTGGGTGCTGAGGAGTATTTATCAGGTGAAAGGTAAGTGATTCAGTGTGGTTACCCGATATGCCCAGATGAAGAGGAACAGTGCGGTGGGTTACTGTGCAGAGGAGGCGCCCATCCAGAGCAGTCGCCTTGATAGGCTCGACCAAGGGTTCCTGGTTAATACCCAGTTGCATGGCAAGACCACGATCCAGAAGGTTGGCATCGGCCCCGGAGTCAATGAGGACAGAGACAGCATGTGATTGTCCATTACAGTTGAGCTGGGCGTGAAGTAGTGGACGAGAGGGCATTTCAGAGTTCATAATATGGCTCACCAGCGCCCTCTGGATTCCTGGTGAGCCCTGTCTTTTACTGGACAGGAAGACACATAATGACCTCCCTGCCCACAGTACATGCAGCAGTTCTCCCTTTGGCGCCGCTGTCGTTCAGCCGCTGACAGCCTGGTCCGGCCAAGTTGCATGGGTTCAACCGGGTCTCCAGAGGCACCGGCAGGAGGAGAAAACATTGAAGTGGGAGGCGACGATGGAGGACGTGGAAGGCTCCGGGGAGTACTGATCAGCGCTCTCTCTCGTCTCCTTTCTTGGAGACGCTTGTCAATGCGGATGGCCGTGGCGACGAGCGTGTCCAAATCAGTCGGAGGATCCCGAGCCGCCAGCTCATCCTTGATGCCATCAGAAAGGCCGTTGTAGAAAGCGTCAGTCAGGGAGGAAGCGTTCCAGTCACTCTCCGCAGCAAGTGTCCGGAACTCAATGGAATAATCAGTCACTCTCCGGTTCCCCTGAACCAGGTTTAACAGTCCACGAGCAGCCTCTCGACCAGGGGTAGCATGATCGAACACCTTCCGAAGACCCTCAGAGAAGGCAGTCACAGAAGAACAGAAAGCCGACTGCTTCTCCCACTCAGCGGTGCCCCAGTCCCGAGCCCGCCCAGTAAGCTGGGTGATCATGAAAGCCACTCTTGACCTCTCAGTGGGATATGCGAGAGGCTGAAGTTCAAAAGTCAATTTACACAAAGTCAGAAAAGAGCGGCAGGTACCTGGAGCTCCAGAAAAGCGCTCCAGAGCACTTAGGCGGGGTTCTGGACCCGGAACAGTGGGAACAGAAGGACTGGTGGGTGGTGAAACCGCTGGCGTTTGTCTGGGCTGTATGAGCTGCTGAAGCTGATTGCTCAGAGCCTCCAAATGTTGGTTGTGGCGTGCAGAAGTCTCCTGGAGAGCCGTCGCCATAGCGGTGAATTGCTTCTCATGATGGTGTAGGGCGGCAGCTTGTGCTGCCATTTCCTGCCTTATTTTCTCCATGTCGGCTGGGTTCATTTTTGGCCAGATTGTACTGTCAGGTATCACAAAACGACAGACAAGAACCCAATAGCACGACACAGAAAACAGTTCAGGTGTAGAAACCGGGTTTAATAACCAGCAGATGTCAAACCAGGTAGTAATCCGCGTGGCAAACAAATCCAGTGGGAGCAGGCAAAAGGGAAGGTCCAAAGTCCAAAAAGGCAGGTCAATACATGAATAATCAGGATCAGAATCGGAATGACAGGTTGCTGGATAGCAAGGGAAACACACTAGACAATCTGGCAGAGAACTGAGGGAAATGGGCCGGTACATATACACTGAGGGGCTGATTGCTGATGAGGAGCAGGTGAGTATGGAGGTGGGGCAGGCCAGGTGAAATGAAATCAGCAATTAGTGCAGAGCGGGGGGGAGTGGCAGATTCTGAAATGACATGAGAGTTAGTGTGGCAAAACAGGAGACAGACAAATGAAAAACTAAAGCCTGGCTGAAGTTGTGACACCCTCAGACCCCCTCAGACTCCAGTCTCATGGTGTGCCCCGCAGCAACCCCAGTCCTGGGGTCCGTCTCGTTCCTGCGTCCTCTGGCTTGTGAACCAGGACATCCATCCCAGCGCTCCATCTTGAAGGACATCCAAATTTCTAAAGTGCGTCTCGCGCTGTGGGCGAGGAAACACCGGTGTGTCCTTTTCGTCTTTTCTGCTCCCGTGACGAATGAACGAGGTGTGACACACAGCTGGAATAATCTCAAACCATAGCCGGACTCTACACATGGAACTGTTCCTTTTGTCGTCATAAGGTGTAGTTATTTAGGATGATCAAGCTCTCTACCCCTCACAGATGTAGTGTCTTATAAAGATCTGTTCCAACCACACATACATCTGATAGTACTTATGTTTTATATTGAATGTAGGCTACAACCAATTCAACTGCAAACAGCTGTAGACGTTAAATGAGTATGTCAATAAGAACATTCTCTTACATTCAGCGCTAATTTGCTTTGTTTCATGTCACATAGATAGACAGGACTGTGTTTGTGAGCGTATAATATCTATATAAAGTTGTGTTCAAAATAATAGCAGTGTGTTTAAAAAAGTGAGTAACACCCAAAATCCTTATAATAGCTTTTATTCCCATACATTGGGAACACTGCACATTGTATTCCAAATCAAAACATGAAGAAAAATTTCTCAAATTTGTTATTACTGAATATTAGGCTGTTCAAAAAATAGCATTGTCATAAAAAGAAATGTTCTGATGTTTAGTTCAATGTACAGTTCAATAATTGTCTGACCGATAACTCCATCATCATGTTAGTTGTTGACGGCCCTGGTGAAGGCAGGGCTCTATAAATAACCCTTGCAGAACGTTCTGTTAGCGCTGCAGCTCTTGGTTGCATATTATGCCGCTGATTCTTTTCCCCTCTGGTGGGCTTGCTTTTTGAGAGGAGGACGCGTTGCGCTCTGTCTCTATGGGAAGGGGTCAAAGGTCATCAACCAGGAGTCAGCAGTTTAAACAAAGCTCCACATTAGGCTCCTTCTCTACAGAAGACGTGATGGGTTTGAAGGCTCTGGAAAGTCGTCCTTTAGGCGTAGATGATTTTATCAGGAGGAGGAGGAAGAGACTGGGTGTTTCTAAAATGTTTTCAGATCACAGATCCTCAGTCAAATGTGCATAACAATAAGATATCAACCCAGGGACCATTGTGGGACCCGTCAACATCAATTACTTCTATACAGGCTACTTTATTTATTGTTTTATTTATTTCAGTTGCAACATAAGTTTAAATTTCAACTAAACTTAATGACTCATTGAAAAAAGAATATATATATATATATATATATATATATATATATATATATAATAGCATAATATAAAAAAAATGTTGTGCTGCCTGTGGTGTAATGCGACTTGTGATATGAAAACATCTGAAAACATCTGCTGTCAGCACACAGTCTCTTCCTCAGTGTACAGCAACTCCCATATGGCACATAGAGAACGTAGCCTACAGCCCCACTGTATATAGTCACCAGTATTTTAACAAGTCACACACACACACACACACACACACACACACACACACACAAACACAGCCAGAGGACGTGTGCCTGCTTTCAATGATCACTATCACGCCAGCTGTGCATGAGCATGTCAAAGACACCGTGAGGCGATACGACAGCCTGATGGTTTATCATAAAGGATTACAAAAACATGCACGCAACTCTGTCCGACGTGCCATCTGTGTTCAGCATCACAACGATGGAATAACACGTCAAATTCTGATTAGCTTCTGGTTATCATGTGAGGTGATACCAAGATATCGTGAGCAATAAGCTGACATATAAATGTGATATTAATGTGGCTCCACAGAGACTCACTGCACTCTGCACCACATCTATTCTGTATACGTTTAACACTTACTGCGTGACAACACATCGTTAACATTGCTACTTCACCTGCCAACTTACAGTGTAAAACAAAATACTGAAAAGTATCAGAAATATAAGTACACCGCGTATAATGGCTACTTATGTCAGCACAACTGTTTCTTCAGAGTTTTTACATGCTGAATCACAAATATATTCATATTGTCAGTGGAAAACAATCAAGGAGTTTCTAGATAGTTCCATTAACTGCTTTGCCTCTTCAAAGCTCCATGTAGCTCTACAGTAAGTTAGCCTTTAAAATGCTACGCTAATGTAACAGTAGCTCAGGTGGAGTCACAAAGTCAACCCGGTGACCCGGTAATGTGTGTTATACTGCAATATTTACATCAAAATGTACTAATGTTAGCTAACATTAGCCACAATGAGCTCCCGGTCATCCCAGACCAAGTAAGGCGGTACCTCCAAAACTCCTGAGTGTAATGAGCAACAAGCGTGCTTGTGAATTCAACTTTTTATTTGTTAGGATAAAACTATGTGTTTTTCAAAAGATACATAGTGTAGCTTTAATGTTAGAAATAGAAGAGACGGTGTGGGTGCAGGTCCATTCAGTAATGATGAGTCAGCTCACTTGTTTCGGCCTTTACTCTTAATCCAGCATTCGTGGATCTTGACAATAGACTGTATATAAGAAGTGGACCTATTGATTTATGAACTGCTGTTTTGATGCCTTGAGTTCGTTTTGGCGGTTGCCATTTTGGTTTCTTGCAACCAATGAACAGAAGTGACCATATTTGGTCTGCTGAAGAGTGACATCGGGGTAGAGACGCCGTATATGGCTCTGCTAGCAAGCTGTCAATCACAGTAAGCCCCGCCCTAAAGCACACCCTGCTTTATGGTCTGTTTGACTCTAAATGGACCATAATGTACTAAATGAACATCATGCTGTATTGAAGAAGACTTGAAACTAGAGATTGAGACCATAAACTCATGTTTACAATGTTTACTGAGGTAATAAATCAAGAGAGAAGTAGAGTCATTTTCTCATAGACTTCTATACAACCAGAGGAGTCGCCCCCTGATGGACACTAGAGAGAATACAGCTGTAAGACACTTCTACATTAGCCTCACTTTTCAGAACAGAGGTTGCCGCCTGATCTTGACCCATAATAGGGACTGAAAGTCAGGATATCGCGTCCTCTGCTGCTTTGAGTTTTTTTTAAAATATATTCTGTCTTTCGTGAGTCCCACAACTCCCAACAAGCCCAGAAGTGCCATGGATTAGAGTTTGTTGCCAAGCTCTGGTTCCCTACAGCTCTGGACTGTGGCGAGTCAAACACTGACGAGACAGACAGGTTTCCATTCAGCTCACTGGACCAGGCTGTGCCACTGGCTGATCATTGTGTGTGTGTTGGTTGATGGTAATGATGCTAATACAGCACTGTCTCCAGGCTGACACAGCAGAACAATGACAGGGAGAGAGAAGGGCCGAGAGGACGGGTGGAACAGAGACTGAAAGAGAGAGAAAGCAAAAAAAAATAAAACAAAAAAAATCAATAGAGATACAATGAGTCAGGATGAGGCCTAAAAGACAGGGAAAAACAGGAAATAAAGGGAACAGGACAGACAAAGACAGTCAGCTAATTTAAGTCTAGACAGGGTTGGCAAAAGTGTCCAGGCAATTACACCTAATCTTCTAAACACACACACACACACACACACACACACACACACACACACACACACACACACACACACACACACACACACACACACACACACACGTTCCCTGTACTTCTATCTTTGTGAGGACCACTTGAATTCAGCCAAAGGCTAAAACATGTTTCAATATGCATTAACCTATATTGTAGAAAACAACATTAATTATTGACACATTATCTCTCTGTAACAAAAGGAAAGGCCTTCTTAAAGCAGCACATTTTAAATGAGCATCAATAAATGATCACTGCATTATAATAGTTAACATGATGATCATCAGTGAGTACGGTGACAGTAGAACTGAGTATTCGATTGGATTCATACAAACATCATGATTTGAGTGCTATTTTCAAATTACAAGAATCACAAGTTTATTTTAAGACACGTGTAAAATCAAGCTGTACAATGTATGCATTGGGTATAATAGATGGCCAACTGTGGATGATACAGTTTATTCATATCCAGATCCACATTCTGGATATGAATGCAGAATCTGCAGTTTGGCATGAATTTGGTACAGGAAGCGTTTTAGTTTCCATCTGTAGTCTGTTGCATGCAGATAAACAATCCGTGTTGAGAACAAAAGAGGCTAAACATCTTAGAACCCATCAGGCTGACGATGATTTTGCTTTTTATTAACTTGTCAAATTGCCTATTTGTGAAAAAATCCGGCAAATCTAACTTTTAGAGATCCATGATCACATTTTGTTGCCGCTGATACTAATTGCCAATCATTGATGATCCATATTGTCAGATACAGATCCTTTTATTGTTTGATTGGAGCAGCTGGTCTACAAGGCTCCAGACTATTTATTTTGCCACCGTCCCAAAAATCATTTCAACGACTCTGAAATCAGTAAACCATCAAAAATGTTATCTTTTTACTTTGTTATAGTCATTTATAGTGTTTTTTTCTTCATAAAAACACATTCAAATGATAAGGAAATGAAAGAATGTATTTTTATGGATTAAAACAAATCTTGTCATTAGTAGTTTTAAAGTATTTAGCGCTAATGTAAACAGCTCATAATTCATCTCTAATATCTATTTATGTTGTTGTGAAAACATCTCCTTCAAATAATTAGATTTATTCAAGTCTATCACCAAAACTACATTTTACAGATCACATGTGAACACAATGATAATTTTATCATTTACCTTGGCCCAATTCTCATTTTCACCGAGCAGAGCCTGAAGGCATCATAATGTAACTGAAGTGAACCTCCGTTGGTTAGCCGTTAGCGCTGCTGCTAACGTTACTAGCTCTCCTGTTGATTTTACTGATTGGTTGTTTACAATGTAACATTATCAGAGATCAGAGACTAGAAACACATAAATGATGTCCTGAGACTCATATTCTACTGAATATTGGAGCATAACGACGTCAGTAAAACTTTATTTCACACTGTGACGTTAAACTGCGTCATTAATCTGAGGTTCACATGAGTGAAGAACCGTGAGGGGGATCCGTACGGATCACAGATCAACCGCGTCTGTTACATTACTAGAACTAAATGAATTATTACTCTCTGCATGCTTGTTGGTCAAAGTTGGTTGGTGGAGAAAGAAACACCACTCAGTGTGAACATGTAAGTTGTAAATGGCGGATCTTTCTCCAGATAAGATAAGATACAGATGGCATTAGGTAGCTAGCTCTTAGCCCTGTAGTTATCAATGGTAAAGGACTAATACTAGTATAGGGTTAGGGTTAACACTAGTATAGAGACAGAATCAATCTCAATCTTTAAAACCCATTATATCATCCTTCTAATCTCATCACCATACAAGTTGTGCATTGGGAAAGCTAAGGCTAACTCTAGCAGCTAAAGGCGTTGTGAGTCTACATCCACACTAATACGTTTTCGTTAACAAACTAAAACGTTCTCTGTCCGCATGCCGTTTCAGCATCTTTTTCTAAATTATCTCCGTCCAGAATAACACGCCTAAAAACGAATATCACGTGACTCCGTAGGTCTGGTAACGCCGCTGGACACACCGTCAAAATAAAAATGTTTTAATATTTTGTCAACTAAAATGTGCGTCACATCCTATTACGTCCCCGTCCCTTTCCCTGCAGGTGGCTAATCATGATTTGCAGACGACCCCCCCACCGCCCTCAGTAAACTATCAATGGATAAATCAAAAAAAAAGAAAAGTCACGGAGGAAAATAGAGTTTAATTCTGCGTGGAGGTATTCATTTGCTTTCACTGCCAGTGATGCTGGCTCACCTGTATGCTTGATATGTGGCGAGAAATTAGCAAACAACAAAAAACGTAATGTAGAAAGACACTTCCAGAACAAACACAGCATGTGCTGAAAAGTATCACGCTGGAGATGAGCGAAAAAGAGCGATTCCTCAACTGCTGCAGCAAACTCTCCTCTTCATAAAGAGATTGATATTGTTAGAACGGGTAAAATAGCAACAAAATGGCAAGAATTGTCTTTATTCTTGTTCTATAATTTCAGAAATACAACAAAGTATACTTTTTGTATATAATATAACTATATATAAAACTTTATAAGCTGTGATATAAAAAAAATTTAGCGGCTCCAGACACATTTTATTTGGTGGAAAATAGGACAAAATGGCTCTTTGGGTGGTAAAGGTTGCCGACCCCTGGTTTAGACGGTTGCATTTAAAGGTGGGTGGTGAGAGCAGAGAGTGGTTATTTGGCTTAAAATGCAAAAAACACCGGTATGGTCCTTTATGAGTGTAGTGAACACACCATGGTCCGTTTCAGCCAGTCTACCATCTTAATACTTCACAATTTCACCCAGAAGACCTCAATTCAAGCCCAGTGATGTAAACATATCTATTTTTCTAAATGCCTACCCGCAACATGAACTCTAACCTCCTCCAGAGAAGAGGACTCCCCTTCAGGGATCAACATCACATTAGAGAGAAGCAGCGCTCGCTCACGGCGACTTACCGCTCTTGGTGTCCTTTCCGTCCAGTAAGGGCCGGTAGTCGCTCTTGGAGACCGTCTCCCCCACCTTGTCATCGTAGCTCTCCTTCTCCAGCGAGGCCACGAAGTCTCGCTTCAGCAGGGCCTCAGCGGGGGCCCCGCCTGGGACCCCACCTCCGCCCCCACCCAGAGCGTCTCGCAGGCTCAGGTCCATAGTCCTGTTGCTGGAGAGACAAAGGGGAGGTGCAATTGCATTTACTACTTGAGTGACCCATCACTGCTTGTTGTCGTCCTCTGTGGCTTAGTGGAGGACGAGGTCGTCCTTCAATCAGAGGATCGGCGGTTCAATCCCCGGCTAGTCGATGTGTCCTTGAGCAAGACAAAAACTTAGCTGTGCCTGCGGTGTATGAATGTGATAGAATCTGATAGGTGTCACTTAGCCCCTGCCATCAGTGGGTGAATGATGACAAGTAGTGTAAAAGCGCTTTAAATGGTCACAAGGACTAGAAAAGAACTGTACAGTTCATTTACCATTTACTCTCAGCTTGTCTTCACAGTCACATTGCCTGCGTGTCATAAATAAAACTGTAAATTCTTCCCTGCAGAGCTCATGATGTTTATTATATGTATGTGACAGAGCACTTCACACCTTTTACAAGCACGGCGACTCAGGTGAGAAGCGGTGCGACTGCCTAGTTCACACAATTTGAAGACGCATCATAATAAAACCCCTCAGAACAGGAAGTGGACTGTGTGTTTATTACTCGGTATCTCTGCTCTCACTGTTCTACAGAGTTCAGTTTAGTGAGACATGCTTTCCAGTGGAATAACTTCTCTGAGATATATTAATGTTGGTAATTAGAGTCAAAGCTTGACACGGAATTAAATATGTGGACGTCAAATGAACTGGGATATAACTTTGAAAATGTTAAAATAGCTGAGTTGGTTGTACACTTTTCTTGTCTGTGTATATACGATGTACTTTATAGTTGTCTCTTTACTCAGGTGCGAAAACACAATGAGTCATGTTGTCCTGTTTCTACAGCAGCTGTGTCCATCAGTCATTCTCCTGATGCCACGTTTAACACAAAGGGGAATAAACAGTAAGTAATAAACATAAGTAATGCAATAAAACAATATATATTCATTGGCTGTCGTTTCTTTTACCGACAACAATACGCATGAACTTTTCATAGGAACAAATGACCGGTCGTTCTAAAATAATCCACCAAATCATTTAGCTTTGTGGATTATTAAACTGAATTTAGTCTATGAGAAAATTACTTCTCTCTGGATTTATTACCTCAGTAAACATTGTAAACATGAGTTTATGGTTTCAAGTCTTCTTCAATACAGCATGATGTTCATTTAGTAAGTGATGGTCCATTTAGAGTCAAACAGACCATAAAGCAGGGGTTGCTTTAGGGCGGGGCTACATGGTGATTGACAGGTCGCTACCACTACCAGAGACGTATACAACGTCTCCACGTCACTCCTCCACAGTCCAAATATGGTCAGTTCCTGTTGTGAAGTGGAGCTTCTAATGAGGACCAAGACACGTCTGGTTTGAACAGACCATTTTACTGCAGTAGTAGAAACAGTGAACACTCGACATGTGGCTTTCTACGTATCATCATCTAGGTTAGCGTCAAGAAGCACATATCATGCTACTTCCTGGCTCTTCAAAGTAAAAGCACTTCCTGTTTTATGCTTTTCACAATCTACAGCTTAACATTATATTATACAATCAAACAATTCACAACAGTTCCTGTTCACTGGTTGCAAAAACCAACATCCTGCTTCTTATATACAGTCTATGTCTGCGACTCTTAACTGATCCACAGTACAGTATAGGTTACCATAGTGATCCATCCCAGTGAAAAGGCAACCAGCTTCTTGAATCCAGAAAACCCAAAGTTAGTGAAGCTCAAAGATCGCTGGTTAACCTGTGAATGTGGAAACCATCTCCCAAAGTCAGAGGAGCCCGTAGTGTTTAAACGCTTTAGTGTTTCCAACATGGAAGAACCAACATAGACAGAGATCCAAAAGAAACACAGCAATACAAACTTCACTCAACTTCATCCTGTCAACCCTTAAGATGGAGTGTGGCTGGGATTCACGTTTCACTACATCTGCTAAATGTCACAAAGATAAACGATGTCCCAACACTGTCTGTCCCTCCTTCCACCCGACCAGCAGACAAGCTGTCATTGTCTAGCAACTGTACCACACACACACACACACACACACATTCCCTGTACTTCTATCTTCGCGAGGACACTCATTGAAATAATGCATTCCCTAGCACCTTAACCGTCACAACTAAATGCCTGACCTTTAACCCTAACCTAAACCATAGATACTGAATTGTAAGTCGCTTTGGATAAAAGCGTCTGCTAAATGACTGTAATGTAATATTCTAACCTGAACCTTAAAACCAAGTCTGAAGTGAGAACAGAACAAAATGTCCTCACTTTCCAAAAGTCTCTTTACTTTGAAGTGAAGGTTCTTTACTCCTCTGTGAGAGTGAATATCTTTGAGTTGTGGACAGAACAAGACATTTGAGGACGTCATCTTGGACTTTGACAAACACCGGCTGACATTTTTCACCAATTTCTGTCATTTCATAGACCAAACAACGACTCCATTTGTGAAATAGACAGATTAATAGTCAATGAAAATAATCGCTAGCTGCAGTCCAACGGTCTAAAACTCAAACTGGTCCTCACAAAGGTAGATGTACAAGTACACACTCACACACGCTGTGGCCAGCAGCCAGTATGAGGACGTACAGTACAGAGCTAGCAGGCCTGGAGTGGAACTGTAGGCCATTGTTTCAGGGGAAGGACACAGTACAGTGGACACACACTTGGTGTTTCTACCTCTTTAACAGTCTGGTTCTCTGTTGTTACTCTCTATGACTTTATTTTATTGTCTCTGATTTCTCAGATATATTCTCCAACAAATTCTGCTCACTGAAATACTTTACCACACACATTTGTCTAGTAATCACACAGAGCTGTCTCTCTCCAACACACACACACACACACACGATGCATTCAATAATTCCATCGCTCCAGTTCTAAAAAGGAACCAATCCCAAATAGAGGCTTCCCAACCTCTATTGCCCTCTTAGCGTATTATTCTGCAATATTCATCGCTCCATTGGAGAGGTTTCATAAGCCGGAATATTCAGCCTGGAGCTGGTGTTCTTTGTGTTCTCTCACCCGTTCTGCCTCTCATTAGTCCCAATATCACTGGCACTGTGAGTGACCTTACATTAAGATTTGTGAGAGATTTTGGAGGATTCTTTAAGTCCATATATATTTGTAACACAGTTAACAAAAGCCACGTACCTAATTTACATAATGCACGTACTTTACTTAAGTCACGTACCAGGGCTCGACTAGGTTGCCATGTTGCCTTAGGCAATGATTTTAAGTAATTGGCAACCAATTCCTAAACTTTGGTTGTCATCAGTGGCAACTACTTTTTAACATGGAAAAAATAGGGACAGCAAAAGGCCCAATGGTCATCCCAAAATTCCTATTTTTTAAATATTTGTTGCATTTGTGATGTTTAAATATTGCTGTTGCAGAACCAGAACCAGACAATGCGGCACATGCGTTGGTGCGTAAGTACCAGATGCATCAGAAGTAAATTTGTAAAGTCTTGGGAGGCGAAGTATCCCGGCGTCTTTGAACTAGACTGAAAAAAGGATACTGTACAACAACACCTGGATAAGTGACACATCAAGTTCACACGTTAAAGGTGGCACATCCTCCAGAACCACAGGATGGATGAGAACTGGAGCTCACTGACGGGCCGATGAAGTTTTCCATTATTAACCCGATGAAGAACTGCATAGTATCTTAATTACTCAAAATAAAAGGTGGCAAAACTGGCAATCATATGTTTTATATCAACCATGTGTACATAACATACTTGCTACTTTGCTATCAAAACAAAGACGGGACTTTCACCCAGGATACCACTGTTCGTATCCCTTGCGGGACATGACTAACTTTATCTCACTTCCATAAGTTAACTTACATAACGTACCCAACATGCGTCCATAAATTACGTAACAGACGATTATTTGAACCCAAACCATGATCCTTTCCTGAACCTAACCAAGTAGTTTTGTTTCAATCCACAACGTTAACCACGTCTTTGAATCAGGCACACACTGGTACTCTCCAACCTTCATGTTTAGATTAGATATGAGGACGTGTTGAAATGTCCAACTAACGTATGCCAAGTGGCCAGAAGCACAACTCCAAGTGAAAGATCACGGTTATTCACGCCTGCTGGTGAATTCTTTACTAAGACATCAGCCATAACTATTTTATAAGACGATCATATGTTAGTTTTGTGTTTCCATTTTTTTGAATGCCCCCAAGTGGACAAAAGAAAAGTATTAATGCAGCTTTAAAGCTGATATGTCACGAATGCCAAACGCAACGCTGACACAATGTGAATTTTAAACATAAGCATCACAGTGTAACTGGTGTTAAGTAAAACTTTATGTGTGAGAGAGAGCGAGAGAGAGAGAGAGATGATGATGATGATGACGATGATGATGATGATGATGATGACGATGAGGGTTGTTGGGTGCAGACAGCTGTTGCACTCTGAGGGATTAAAAAACTATATCTGCACCCACAATCCCCTGCTCCAGCATCCGCCACCTCTCCCTCGCTGAACACAGCCTTCTGCTACATAATCACCTCATCCTCCCAAACACTGACAGCTCTCACGCAAGCACACACAAACACACACACACACACACACACACACACACACACACACACACACAACGGCCACGGATTGGCAGGACATCAAACACATAACTGTTCCATGAAAATACAAGAGAGATTTTGTGGATGATATTTATGTGCTCATGCGCGTGTGTGTGTGAGAGAACATGAACCGTCACCTAAATTAAGCTCCATCACCCCCCCCCCCCCCCCCCCCCCCCTTGTCACTGGGCTGTACAGATAGCAGGAACCTGTTGTGAATATTTTGTCCACAACAGACTGAATTCTTTCACATTACAGGGAAAATAATGTTACAGATATGAAGTGCGTTCCAGTAAGATCAGCGTTTAGATATAAACGGCTCATTCTAAGTAAGGAACGCAGCGATTCTTAGTTTCAGGTGTTTACACACTAAAGAAAACATACTTAGCACTTATTGTATTCGTATTAGTTTGTTGCTCTTAGATGCTTGTTTAAAAATGGAGATACACTTATGACTTCTGGTGACTAGTAGTTCTCTTGAATACCTATGTTGAATACACATATTGTAAGTCGCTTTGGATAAAAGCGTCTGCTAAATGACTGTAATGTAATGCAATGTAATATGTATTAATATCATATTCCATATATGCCAACAGATCCATTACATCACTGAGGACACACGCTCGAAAAAGTCCTCCAACGGCGTAAACATTTCAACACCGGCTTTTCACATTAATAAGAGTATGCACAGCTGCAGGTAAACGGTAATATTAGTGGAATATTCACTTTCATTAGGCATCAACTTAGCAGGACTATTGTCTTTTTTGGATGTAATTTTGTGCATGTGAACGTAGTTAGTATGAACGTCACCAAAAACTCTGTACTTTAAAGTGTGTATTATCTCCTCTCCTACCTTCTCACTAGATTGTACGGATTTAGATTTAGAGCGTTATCACGTGAAAAGTTCAAAAAGGCCACGTGTTATGCACAGTGTGAAAGATCAGAGTGAGAGCTGGAGCTCTACCTCAGTGGGTAAAGACTATATAGGTTTACCCATTCACCTCTAAAACCAGCTGCACTGCAACTTGAGAGTGAGTGCTGAGCTGCTCCATGTAAACCTGCTGACACTGGACATCAGATGGTATCAGATGAAGCATAATGTGTGAGTGCACTGTAACATATTGGGGATGGGCCATTGGAGGAATACATCGGCTATCGGTAATTAGTGCATCGCCGTTTGGTTGTTTTTGGCCGATTTGTGTCATTATATTTCACCAACGTAATGGTCCGCCTCCAAAGAGAGCGGCAAGTACTGTGAATGTGTTTGACGTTTGACGATCAGCCACAGAGACACAGAGGGCCAATGAGTGGCCTGATTAAGTTAGGAGCTAACCGTGTAGACAGCTCAGATGTGTCTGGGAGTCTATTAGGGAGCTCACAAGCGTCCACTCTGAAAGTTTCGGATGCGTCAGTTGAATAAGTTGAAATCGTGGCTTGAGAACCCTTTTCTCCTTTTCTTGTCTTTTTACAACACAGATACACACTGATGGCAGGGATTCTGTCTGATTAGAGGATGGAAATAGTTTGTATGGATGGTGACATGAGAAAATGATCCTTCTCTGTGACTAAACATGAAGGACAAAGGGGAAAGCAAATGCGCCACCAAGGCTTGCTGCATCTAACGTGTTAACAAAACCCTGTCATGGCTGTCCAGCCAGTCGCCATGGTGACTCAGCTGCTTCTCGCTGTCTCCTTCTTGACGGGCACAAACTCCGACGAACACGCACAGCGTGTCTCTGATGAGCGGCAGTTTAAATTACTGCTGACAACATACTGTGTTGAGTCGACCTATCCACACACACACACACACACACACGCCGTCGGCACATGAGCGAAAGGTGCAGACAGTGGGCTAACTCAACAGACCGAATAACTGTGCAGATCTGTCAAATGTGGCTCTGTGCTGCGTTTGTGTCCTGTGCCGTGTTTTCAAAGTGAGAGGGGATCAAGGGAAGGAGACAAGATGAGAGAAAACTCTTAGTGAAGGAGACCAAACAGTGGAGGTAAAATGAGAACAGTTCAGGGAATGCAGTAAATGATACCGCATCGTTTCACCTCTGCTTCCTCTTATTGTGTTGACATTCAAGCTCCAAATATCTGTGTGATCTTGTATTTTTAATCTTTTATTTCTTTTAGATTGGTAATACATTCATATGTGGTTTTGCTTCTGATGTTGAATAGATAGCTGCAGGAATGAGTCTTAAAACCTGGAAATGAGTTAGTTAGTTATCACAATATGGCATCTCGATAACGATACATATCACGATAAGGCATCTCGATAACAACACATATCACGATGTGGCATCTCGATAACAATACATATCACGATGTGGCATCTCGATAACAATACATATCACAATGTGGCATCTCGATAACAATACATATCACGATGTGGCATCTCGATAACGATATATATCACGATATGGCATCTCGATAACGATCACGATGTGGCATCTCGATAACGATCACGATATGGCATCTCGATAACGATCACGATGTGGCATCTCGATAACAATACATATCACGATATGGCATCTCAATAACGATACATATCACGTTATGGCATCTCGATACTGATATATATCACAATATGGCAAATCGATAATGATATACAGTATGTCACAATATGGCATCTCAATTTAATCACGATATGATTTCATAGAAAGATAGAACAAAAATCATACTGAATTATCGCTCAGCCCAAACGTCTGGTTGCCTTGACTCAAAGTCAGTGGGTTTTTGGTCAGCTTGTCATGAAATGTTTTTCACAAGAACAAAAAATATATACTTTTAGGAAAAGTATCTATTAGTAATGTAACAGACCACTGTTGATCTGTGATCCGTACTGATCCCCCACGGTTCTTCATGCATGTGAACCTCAGATTGATTACACAGTTTAGCGTTGATCATCACAGTGATGAAATACAGTTTTACTGATTTCTGATAATGTTTCATTGTAAACAACCAATCAGTGTTTAAATCAACAGGAGGAGAGCTAGTAACGTTAGCAGCACCGCTAACGGCTAACCAACGGAGTTTCAGTTCAGTTACATTATGATGCGTTCAGGCTCTGCTCAGTGAACATGAGTATTGGGTAACTTAGGTAACGTTATCATGATGTGTTCACATGTGATCTGTAAAATGTAGTGTTGGTGAGAAACCTGAATAAATCTAGTTCTATGAAGGAGATGTTTTCACAACAACATAAATAGTTATTAGAGATTAAATATGACCTGTTTACTCTAGCTATAAGCAGCTTATAATAATACATCATTAAAACCATTAAAAGATTTGTTTTAAAATCAATAAAAATATAATCTTTTATTTCCTTATCAATTTAATTGTTTGTTTTTATGAAGAAAAAAAACACTATAAATTACGATAACAAAGTAAAAGCATAACATTTATCATTTTTAAACAGACTTCAGAGTGGTTGAAATGATTTTTGGGATGGTGGCAAAATAAATAGTCTGGATCCTTGTAGACCAGCTGCTACAATCAAACAATAAAAGGGAAGTTAATGGTTTGCTAACTTTTATAGATGCATGCCACCGATACTAATGGCAGATCATTTATGATCCATATTGGCAGATACATATTCCTTTGTTGTTTGAATTCTAAACGTTATCATTTATAGTGCTTTTTTTCTTCATAAAAACACAGAATTTAAATGATAAGGAAATAAAAGATGTAGTTTTATGGCTTAAAACAAATCTTGTCATTAGTAGTTTTAAAGATTATTAGAGCTAATGTAAACAGCTCATAATCCATCTCTAATATATATTTATGTTGTTGTGAAAACATCTCCTTCATACTACTGGATTTATTCAAATTTCTCACCAAAACTACATTTTACATATAAACACATCATGATAACATTATAAGTTACCTTTACCCAAAACTAATTTTCACTGAACAGAGCCTGAACACACCATAATGTAACTGAATGGATTAGCCGTTAGCGGTGCTGCTAACGTTACTAGCTCTCCTCCTGTTGATTTAAACACTGATTGGTTGTTTACAATGTAACAATGTAAGACTAGAAAAACATAAATGATGTCCTGATGGCATAGTTTACTGAATAACGATAGTCAGTAAAACTTAATTCCACACTGTGATGGTTAACTGTGTCATTAATCTGAGGGCGATCCCCCTCACGGTTACAGTGGTTACGCCACGAACATTTACTCAAGTACCCTACTGTACTTAAAGCACAATTTTGAAGTACTTGTATATTACTTGAGTATTTCTATGTTCTGCTTTTTATATTTCTGCTCCACTACATGTCAGAGGGAAATAATTAAGTGATGAACACTTTAATGCATCAATAACATCCAAAAATATACATTATTCTGAATGGGCCGCTCAG
This sequence comes from Cebidichthys violaceus, assembly GCF_023349555.1. NCBI lineage: Eukaryota > Metazoa > Chordata > Actinopteri > Perciformes > Stichaeidae > Cebidichthys > Cebidichthys violaceus. Next base: position 1,649,274 of record NW_027176964.1, read on the forward strand.
CACGATGAGTACTGTTACTTTTATTATTTGAAGTATATTTTGATGAAGTCTTTTCACCGTCTCTCCCAGCTCCTCACACTGCAACAGTCTCAGAGCAAAAGCACTTGGTGTGGTTTATTTATGCAAAGGAGAGAGTGGGTGGAGAGACAAAGGACACAAGAAAGGATGCAAAAGGAAGCAGATGGAAGCAGCTCAAGGCTGTATGTGTCCTTTGGAAAGGAAACGTAATAAGTCAGTGTCCTTTGCTCAGCGTTTCCTTGGGCAAGACCTACAATTTAAAATGTAGCGGACTTTATTCCGAGGCATGCATCGCTGGTGGTGAGTACAACCTAGTCCTACCGTATCTGGACTTTCTGAATTTGTGGAACTTCAAACTGAGTTGGTTCAACAATTTTCACGTAAATAGTTACTAATAGTAAGCAGACATTTACAATGCCCTCAATCTAGTTTACTTATACTGTATATAACCTACACTATACTACTGCATACTGTGCATATATTGGTACATGTTCCCCAGTGCATGTAACTACATAACAATACCAAATAAAAATATTACAATGAAACTTGTCATTTTTGCCATACAGTGTCCATACAGCAGATTTAGCTGACAGCTCAACATTTCTTTCCCCTCCACTGAGTTGATTAGTTGTATAAATGTTCACGTAATGTGCTTGTATTGTTTTGCCAAACTTTGCAGGAAAGCTATGACTGGAATTTAACAGTGTAGACCAGAGGTCATGAATGGGTCGTGAACTGATAAATTATTGAGAATTATTACATTTTAACTGGTTTAGCGGGTCAAGGAACATGAGGCTACTCAGCCAATCAAATGTGCAGCGCGAACGGAGTCAGCGAGTGAGACGCAAACACAGAGGAGAGACACGAGTGAGAGAAATACTGGCGTGGCGTTTTCTAAAGAGAGAAAAGTAGACAACAACAAAAAATGATATTTTAAAAATAAAGGACTTGTAAATGTTCAAAACATTTCATGTTTTCCAAACCTGGAGCCGTTATTTAAGGCAGCAATGTGGAGCGCCACCACAAGACAAAGCACAAATCTTTTTCCATATCGACTTCTCTTCAACCAAATCCTCCTGTTATGCACAATGAGCATTCTGTACCAGCTCTCAAACAAAAATAACGCTTTCTCTGGAACATGTGCCAAAACTATACATAGTTATAAAGTGACACTAGATTCTGTAGAAACGGATGTCCATGCTACTTCCTCAGGGACTCCATGACTTTAGCTTTATTTTTATTATCGCTGTGTCCGTAAAAACGTTGAGATGAATGTTATATCTCAGTAGAAAATGTCCAGCAGAGCGCCAAAGTTCTGGTTCTCTTTCACTACGTTAGCTTTAAAGCCAGGGGATGCCGGTCAGAGTGTATCCATATTAGTATAAGCTAGTATTTAGCCTAGCTTAGAAAGTAAACAAGACACACATGAATACATCTGTTGCGTTCAGGGGCAGCAGTAAGGAACAGACAGCCGAGTGTCACAGAATTATTACAATCATAACATTGAGAATTGAGTTTGAAATGTCTGATAATTGAGTTTTCTGCATCGAGTCTTAACCTTTAAAAGAAGATGCAATACATCTAAAAAACGATTGTTTCCCCCACCCCTAGTGGCTTGAGGACATTTTTCTCTAATTGGACCTCCTTGAATGTTAATACACCAAAATGTACACAGGAATAGCAACAAGATGGGTCAACCATTTCTCCCTGTCTCACTCCACAGTCACTGTCAAACAAAAGGTGTAAAATGTCCCAAAAATAATCTTTCAAACACAAACGAATAGTAATAAGATAAACTGTGACTTCTACTCTGGACCCAAAGCTTAAGTGGTGAACCCTTGCTGCTGTCCTGTGCACAGCGTCCATGTTTTAATGCAGTGCAGACAGCCGATGGACGGGGGACATTTTGTACTTATCTTCCCCTCACTCTGCCGTCTGAAGTCAGGTCTGATCTGAATCCCAGCGACTGCCATCAGCAGGACGGAGGAGGCCGTCGCTTGTTTCATATCACAAACACTCGCTGATGGAAGCTGGATGGAGGACGGCTCCACTCTACCATGTGATGTCAGGTCTGATCGGATTCTCCGCCCGTTCCCTCAGCAGGAGAGAACGACCTTTGCTGTTTCCTCTGAACTCTCTGTTTGATCGGCTCACTGCATCTCTAGCGTACAGTCAGGGCTACCTTTAAAGATGGTATTGCACTCTTTGTTTGGTATTTATTAATTGAATTGCTTCCAAACAGAACATACTTATCAATAATGAATGCTACAATTTACTTCACTACTTCCAGTCATCCAGGGTTTATAGAAAGCCAAAGTGAAACCAGAAAACTCTGTTCCAGAAGTAAACCTCTTTCAAAGTCACATTAACGTGTAACATTTTTTTGAAAAGGGCTTTGAATCAAACTTGTTCGTAAGTTGTGCGTTGCTTGGTATGTTATGTGTATCTTTATCTCATTTTTATATCTGCCAAATATCTATGTCAGCATCTGCCTCAAAGATTCAAAGATAGACATTCCTTTAGACAGTGATCACACATTTCATCAAAACATTTTTTTTTTACTATTGTTCTTTCCATCATTTAATTTTTCTTATATATTTCTGGTTTAGTGGCCTTCAACGAACACCAGTTCCCACAAATCTAGGACCTTAGTGGGTTAAGTGTCACCAGCTTGACAGATGAGGCCAGTCGTCCCCTACGGTTTATAGAAGAACTGATATCTCAATTCCTGTCCTGATTGAAAGTCAGCGCTCAGCTTTAATCACTGATGTTAAAAACCACAAACCAAGCCAGAAATCTAGGTGTAATTATGGATTCAGACCTCAACCTGAACAGCCATATCAAGACAATCACAAAATCAGCCTACTAACACCTGAAAAACATATCAAGGATTAGAGGACTTGGATCTGGAAAAACGTGTCCATGCATTTATCTTCAGTAGACTGGACTACTGTAACGGTGTGTTCACAGGTCTCTGTAGAAAGTCAGTCAGAAAGCTGCAGCTGATTCAGAACACTGCAGCTCGAGTCCTCACTAAGACCAAGAAAGTGGATCACATCACTCCAGTTCTGAGGTCTTTGCACTGGCTTCCTGTCCAACAAAGACTTGACTTTAAAATGCTGCTGTTGGTTTATAAAGCACTAAATGGTTTAGGGCCAAAATACATCTGTGATCTGCTGCTACCTTATGAACCATCCCGACCCCTTAGGTGGTCTGGGACCGGTCTACTTTCTGTTCCCAGAGTCAGAACTAAACATGGAGAAGCAGCGTTCAGTTCTTCTGCTCCACACATCTGGAACAAAGTCCCAGAAAGCTGCAGGTCTGCTGAGACCCTCAGCTCCTTTAAATCCAGACTGAAGACTTTTCTGTTTGCTGCTGCCTTTAGTTGAACCAGATTCAAGGATATTAATCAATTTCTGCATTTTTCTACTGTATTTATTTCTAACACTGCTTTTTAGTGTTTTAATGACGTTTTTTAGCATTTCATAATTGTTTTTAAATCTCCTTTTCTTTTGCATTATGTTTTGATGCTTTTGATGGTTTTATGTGAAGCACTTTGAATTGCCTCGTTGGAATGTGCTGTACAAATAAACTTGCCTTGCCTATACGGGTTCATTTTCTCTCTGTCATGTCTCATGCAGCAACCTCCAGTTCTGAAAAGTGAAGTCAATGAGGGAAGTACCTTAACCTGCATTCTCTCTAGTATCCATCAGGGGGCGACTCCTCTGGTTGTATAGAAGTCTATGAGAAAATGACTCTACTTCTGTCTTGATTTATTACCTCAGTAAACATTGTAAACATGAGTTTATGGTCTCAAGCTCTAGTTTCAAGTCTTCTTCAATGCAGCATGATGTTCATGTATTAAATTATGGTCCATTTAGAGTCAAATAGACCATAAAGCAGGATGTGATTTAGGCTACTGGCTACTGTGATTGACAGGTTGCTACCACAGTGTTGTCCCGTCTGGGAGTTGTCCTTGTTTTTGTCTTAAAACTTTAACCCTTTTATAGTGTATTTTCAGGTTAATAAAAAAGATAATTGTAACATTTTGGTCGCCTCAAAATGTCTTAGCTCCACCCTCTTGTGTCAAAAACCAAGATGGAAACGGCCAAAATGCCGAACTCGAGGCTTCAAGACGTCAGTCCACAAACCAATGGGTGACTACATCCACTTATTATATACTTTTTAGGGTCGTCCCGCCATTTTAACTGCACAACATTTGGAGAGCATCGATTAAAGGAAAGTGATAGTCACCGAGGCATGCAATTCCAAGGAAGCGGACAACTAGGAACCAGGTCTCAACATGAACCAAATCACGAATCCCATCCCTCATAGAGCTTCTGGTAGCCTGGATGTCATGTCATAGATTTGGTACTTTATAGAAGTCTCTCCATGATTATACGACTATCTTTTAGTTGATTCTTCACACAAAGACAAATATATAAGCTTGGCAACGCAAACATAAAAAAACATATTCAGAACCATTTTCTAACCTATTTTTAGCAAATTAAGGGCCACATAATAAGTAAGTAAACATCAACGGCTCTGGTTCCTAGTGTACTTCAGCGTACTGTGTCTATTTAAAGCCCAAGCCTGGAGCCCGACTGTCCCAGATACAGCTTTGTTGTTTGGATTGAGTCAGTGCACAGGTTCCTGGTAGTGCTCCGCTCTGTCTCCAGAATGATCAGTGTGGTAGTGAGTGAACTTTGTGATTCTTTTTTACCCAGGCAAGATCACCATGGCAACAACAACTGAAGCAGGAGTGTTTGAGTTCAGCTCTTTTGTAAAAAATAAAGTCGCCATTCAACAAGAGCGCTGTCTACAAACGCATTGAGAGAGAACACTACAGACAGAACGTGTCCTTTCTCAGTTAGCAGGACCACGAGTTAGTGCTGGGCGGTTTGACCAAACATTTGTATCACGGTATTTTTTAAGATTCTGGCGGTTTCACGGTATTTTTTTTCTCCCTAAAGTGGCTTACTCTACTGTCAGGAGTACATAGAATATAAAAACATTTTAATGTCATCATGTATAAAGGCTTTGATTACTAGAGGGTTTGCTTGGCTCCACAACATGTTACAATATATGAAGGAATCAGAATGTATGAAGCAGTCGCAGAATGTAAACATTTATATTGTGCAAACTGCAACATAGTAAAAACAGATCTTAAAGTTTTACAATTTTAAGATAGTTGTATAAACACTATAAACTGACCTACACTGTTGTAGAAAAGTGGGCGACTGTACGTAGCTCCGCTTCCAGCTTGCTTCGTGTTGTTCGTATAATGTTGGGATCACAGTTTGGCTGAAGTATTTTCGCCCTGGTAAGACCTTGAATCCAGTGTTTTAATCATTGCTCTGAACCCGTCTTTCTCGACTGTCTGTAGCGGGACCGAAACTTCCAAAGAGCAAATTAAAACCGGATGAACTGGTATACCGCCCAGCACTAGATGGAGTGGACTTCAGGACTTCAGAGTGTTTGAACGCTGCTTTCATTTGTCCTCCAGTGACGATCAACTCTATCAGACACAGTCAACTTTCGGAAGGATTTGCTCCTGTGAATCCCACTGTGGCAATAAAAATGGCTTCTAACAGATAGCTCATAGCTTACATAATCCTCCAAGGTCATCAATAATGAATACAAACTACTACTGCACATTAAGTGAACAGCTCCTTCCTATCTCCAGGCCATGGTCAAGCCCTACACCCCCGCCCGACCACTTCGCTCTGCTGCCTCGGGGCGATTGGTTGCCCCGTTGCTCAGAGGTCCTGGCAGCCGATCGACTCGGTCACGGCTGTTTTCTGTCCTGGCCCCCCAGTGGTGGAATGAACTTCCCACTGACGTCAGGACAGCGGAGTCCCTGCCCATCTTTCGGCGCAGGCTGAAAACCCACCTCTTCAGGAAGTGCTTCCCTGAGCCTTCCACTCAGCGCTTATTGTTTTCATACTAGCTTGTTGCACTTATTGTATTCGTATTACTTATAGCACTAACTGTTTTTCTTGTTTCTGCACTGTACTTTGGCTCTGAGTTATGCTCTGCTTCATGCTCTTAGATGCTCGTTTGGAAAAGGAAATGTACTTGTGACTTCTGGTGACTAGTAGTTCTTTTGATTACCAATGTTGATACACTTATTGTAAGTCACTTTGGATAAAAGCGTCTGCTAAATGACTGTAATGTAATGTAATGTAATGTAATGTAAGTGTACCGAACGTCTTGCAACAGACTGCACCCATGTTCTCGTCAGCACAGCATGAGGCCAGCATCACAATGTTCATAGACTCAAAGGGAAAACGACAATATTGCATCAATGAAAAGTTGTGTCTTCATCACGAGGCAGGGGGGAGACTGACACTAGTATTGTCTCACATTCTCATTTCCAAAGCATCTAGGTCTAGAGATAATATCTATCAACATTAGTAGTAGAAACGATAATGGGCCCAGTAGTAGACCAATAACTGGATGTTTGAGCTAAAAGACATTGTACTCCATGTCTGTGTAACACTTGATAAACATCTGTTGTGTAAGATACCAAGAATGCATACACATATGGCTAATTTATTGCAGCTTTAAAGCTGCATTAAATGATTTTTTTAGCCACTTGAGGGCATCAGAATAAACTGAAAGCACAACATCTGACATACTATCACCGTACAAAGTTATTAAAGTCCCAGTGACACAGAAGTCAGAGTGTCTTTCTCTTGCAACCTCTTTCTTTTACAGTGAGGTCAGGTCAGTGACGGTTGCTCTCCGGCACTCGCCAGGCGCATTGCCTGTGACCGGCTCTAGGGTCGGCTTGGAAAGGCCCCCTTCACCGCCCCCCTCGCTCTGACATCGTAGCTTCCCAGGGCCGTGGACCTGCTGTGCCCTCTCTGGGGGCCTCCTGCTCCCAACTCGACTGTCAAGTGGGGCGGACTGACCAGTGCCTGGTATGGGGCGATGCCAGCGACCCACTCGACCCGTCTAGAAAAACGACCCCAGTTTGTTAACCATGCTTTGTGGGTGTGACTATTTTGTTGTGTCGTCACCATTCATTTCAAAACAACCAACACGTTTATGAAAGTTCTTCATAGACCTAGCCTCTTAATTTTGCTTTAGACGGGACATGAACGCCGGGTGACTGGCCTGGTGAGTGGACTGAATATGCTGAGCATACCTGGTTGGATGGACCGCTAGCCTGACTTCCTGCCTGCTTGGCTGGTAATCTGGGAGGGATTGCATGTAATCCCACCGATCTCTAAAGTGGAAATCATGGCATCATCATTACAACAGCTATGCATTAGAACATCTCTGATAATCCGTCCTGCTTCCTGCTTGTAGTCTCAGGCAAACATCAGCCTGGTTCTCTATACGATACTCAGAGCATTGATACAGCAGCAAACAACGATTTGCTATGTAAAGATGTAGTGGAGTAATGTCTACCTTAGGGCTGGAAATCAAATAGCACAATATATTTCAGCAAATACCTCAATACCAATATTGCAATGTCTAATGTCTAAAATCTAAGACAACATCGATATAACATTGATATATTGCCGAGCCCCATCTACCTGAGCTCTGCACTGCGATGATTACCGATGATCGTTATCTGTCAATATTCAGTCAAATTGTGATCAGGACGACAGCGTTCATGCTTTTCTCGTCTCTGATAATGTTACATTGTAAACAACCAATCGGTGTCGAAACCAACAGGAGGAGAGCTAGTAACGTTAGCAGCACCGCTATTGAAGGTTCACTTCAGTTACATTATGATGCGTTCAGGCTCTGTTCAGTGAAAATGAGGATACAATATTTCTTGTATTATTATCTTATCAATTGAATTGTTTGTTTTTATGACGCCAAAAAAAACACTATAAATTACTATAACAAAGTAAACGCATAACATTTAGAATGTATTTCTATGGTTATTTCATGGTTTACTGGCTTCAGAGTCGTTGAAATGACTTTTGGGACGGTGGCAAAATAAATAGTCTGGAGCCTTGTAGACCAGCTGCTATAACCAAACAATAAAAGGATCTGTATCTGACAATATGGATCATCAATAATTGGCAATTAGTATCAGCGGCAACAAAATGTGATCATGGATCTCTAAAAGTTAGATTTGCTCCCTTTTTTCTTTTGTGCTGATCTGATCTGTGATCCGATCCGAACCGTGATCTTTATGATCCGTTGCACCACAATTCACAAGCATAGCCCAATACTGGGTGTCATCGCACGGTTACCATTATTATAGCATTTCTTTTTATTCCTTCTTACTCATTCTAATAGTATTGTAAAAAATGGTCTCCTCTTGCATCTTGCTATGTTGATGATAAAGGAAGGGAATTATTTTTCTTCTTCTGCATGCATGTAAGTCCCTCTGCATATCTGTACCTGCCACTGCAGATGAATTTATGGAAATTCTTTGTTCCCAAGTTCATTTATTACCACATCATTTTGCTGATAATACATCTCCCTCCCTCTTTCTTCTTCCGGCCACTGTGTGTCATTTTTATTCTTGGCTGTGTGTGTTTCTGACAAACCTGTCTATCACAAACTGTCAGAAAGATATCGCCCATAAAACGCATCGTGTATGAGAGGGATAATCATAAAATCTGAGCGAGGAAGGGGGAAAACTCCCAAAGTTGAATGTTCGTGTGTTTGTTGGAAATTATAAGCAACTATAATCTAGACTAAAAGATACAATTATTTCCCCACACAACAAAGCACTGGGACCGACAGGCCTTTCTCAAAGCAGACATTTTGACTTGTCACAGTAGGCAGAGCACAGGTGTTACTAATTACACTAACGAAGGCTCCGTTTCATTAAAGAGTCACAGTCACAGTGACAGTGAGCCAGCATGCACGTTACCAAGGAAGCTGAAATCCTAGCAGCTGATTGGAATTCAGCCGTCATTCTAGTGCTGAGCGGTATACCAGTTAATCGGGTATACCGGTTTTAATTTCCCGTATGATATGTATTTTTCATACGTAGTCATACCGGTGCATAGCATAGCATAGCCGAAACAACTTCTGTCACTCTTTTACAGGCAGCAAAATATATTGTTCGCCGTGAAAGGCGCTACGGTCGGAGCTAACGCTAGTTGTGTATTGAGAGGGACCCCTAAGTTATGGTTATAACTTTATAACACAACAATTAACAACCCACAACTAACTCTCTTTAACAGGGCAACACCACGACACAACAGTTTGTGACACACAAACAATTTGTAACACTAATAATTGTACATTTCTAAAAGTACACCGCCAAACGGTATGCTGGGTAGAGCTCGCTAGCTAGCCCGTTAGCTAGTCTGTTAACAGCTAGGAGAGGCTCCGTTGCTACAGTAACGTTACATTAAAGAACAGAAAAGAGTGATGCAGGATGAACAAAGAGAGACCGGAGATGCACCAATAGAGTCTGTGCCCAAGAGAGGAGCTGTGTCTGCTGTTTAGAAGTTTTGGTCCCGCTACAGACAGTCGAGAAAGACGGGTTCAGAGCAATGATTAAAACACTGGATTCAAGGTCTTACCAGTGCGAAAATACTTCAGCCAAACTGTGATCCCAACATTATACGAACAACACGAAGCAAGCTGGAAGCGGAGCTACGTACAGTCGCCCACTTTTCTACAATGGTGTAGGTCAGTTTATAGTGTTTATACAACTATCTTAAAATTGTAAAACTTTAAGATCTGTTTTTACTACGTTGCAGTTTGCACAATAAAAAATGTTTACATTCTGCAACTGCTTCATACATTCTGATTCCTTCATATATTGTAACATTTTGTGGAGCCAAGCAAACCCTCTAGTAATCAAAGCCTTTATACATGATGACATTAAAATGTTTTTATATGCTATGTACTCCTGACAGTAGAGTAAGCCACTATAAACCTATATAAAAACACAGTCAAATATTAAATATAATAAATTGTCCATTGTAAAAAACAATCTTCAAGATTAGCAGGAATAACAATCCAAGTGCTTTTTAAAGCCTCAACATAAACAAGAATTAAAATACCAGTTTGTATAAAAACATAGAACTGAATTGAATAGATCGGCCTATTGTGAACGATACCCGATCCAGCTATTTGAGTCAGTATCAGCCCCGGTATCGGTATCGGTGCATCCCTATTCATAGAGTCTTGCAACAAGCAGCCACAGAGCAGACACTGCGATGTCTACTCAAACTCTAGCGCCACTTCTACTGTGAGGGGAGAATTAAGACGTCCCCACACCAACAGCAGAACCCGGGGCGCGTCTGTGCATGTGGCAGCCCATCTATTAATGAGTTTACAGTGCATTCGTCATCCTCAAAACACCGCGCACTGAATTTCACATGTGAAACCGACTAAAAAAAACGAAAAAAGAAGCAGTCAGAGAGAGAAAGACATGAGCATTGTTAGAACAATGTGTGCTAATCCACACTGAGACAGAGGATGCAGTGTGTGTGTGTGTGTGTGTGTGTGTGTGTGTGGGGGGGGGGGGGGGGGGTGTATTATTGTACAATGGCAGGCTTACTCCCTATAGAACATCGCAGACTCTTCCATAAACTGGTGCAAGGCTGTGTAACATCAGGAGAAAAAAAAGGCCTTTATATAACAAGAAGGCCCTGACTACTCTGGAGCGGCACCTGCTGCCTGTGAGAAAAGAGAAAACTGCCCTCCTGTAGTAAATGTTATAGAGCACAAATAGCACCAGAAAGCATCGTCTATAGGGGAATGTAGTCCCATATAGAACTATTAAGGTTAAAGAGGCAAAGTCTGAAATAGCATTAGAAGCAATGAGGCTACTCTGCACTCATTAATGAAACCCGGGGAGTATGAGCTCGCGTAGGGATATCACAGGAGCATCTTTGGATTACTATGGCCTGGTGGTTTTTCAGCAGGAGGGGTGTACCATCCCGACTGCGGCACCACCATAACAAAGAGACCCGAACCCACGGAGCTCCGTGTGAGAGACAGAGGTCCCCCCCTCACACGCCCACTATCCTCCACCGTTGCGACGGGAAACAACGTACACCACAACGTCAAATTGTCCCGTCCGCCATAAAATATAAGCTAAATATAGGCCCATATCCATGCCGCAGCAGCGCGAGACCTAAATAACATGGTGAATATGACATGAATTCCATCGTTCAGTCAGTAACGCGCGAGAGGATGGCGCAGCGCGAGGACACAGTAGGGCAGGCTAAACGACGAAAACCGAGCAATGACACGTCATAAATCCCATTTAAATGTTAAAATAAGCCACTTTACTCACCGTTTCGATGTGTCCCGTTTCTGTCACAGAGCGCGTTCGTATCTGTGTGTGTGTGCGTGTGTGAGACAGTCGGCGCGCGTGAAGGTGAAAATCTCTCCACCTTTCGCTGCTTGCAGAGCAGACTGGTGCCAGCACTCAGATGCAAGCCCCGCCCTCTTCCCAGCCGGTTCAGCCAATCAGTAGCCCGGAGCAAACGAAAAAAAAGAAACCTTTCGATGTGAATCTGCAGGCATCGGGGATGCTGCTGCCTTCACGAGCCGCCGTATATATGAAGCTGTGAATGGATTTGGTCATGGATTTGTAAGAAATAAATGCACACAGTTCAGTTCACAATAGTGAATCCAAGGAAAGACATGTTACTTCCAAAATGGATTCTCAATGTTCAAAGTGCTAAACAGACAAATACATAAAAAAGTGAAAAAAGCTGTAATTTTGTAAACACAAATGTAGTACCCTAGTACAAATAACTACTTAACTAGAAAGGTGCACTCAGTAGAATGCAGATCTCTGCCAGGTGTGTCTGCAACGACCACTGCTGTATTGTGTGATTGAAAGAGTACAACCTACATTTGGCTAACCGCCCTGTCTAGACACCAATGTTGCTGTAAGGCATTGTAAAACACTCTTCATTCAAACTCAAAAGCAGGCGGCTATGCAATCATCTCGAAGTCATACAACACTTCATACAATCTTGCCAAACAGCAGTCAGTGGTAGTTCTGTGAGCTGTTAGCAGACACACTGTAAAAAATACTAAAAGTCACTTGCACCATAGATAAACTATTACCTGACTAAATGTCTTTAGTTTGGCAAGTTAGTATTTCAAACTTAATCTTTAATTTGTATCTTTAATCGTCACATAGGCCTACATTACATACATGACATTTGAATTTAACTTATCCTGAGCATTTTTGGAGCATTATTTATTGAAACCTGTGACATATTAGGGCACCAGTAAAAAATAAATAAATAAAATACAACAGAGGCACCTGACATCAATACTCTGGCCCTGGTGTGTGTGGCAGGCTGAGTATAAAGCATGTTTATCTGTAAGCACAAGTGGAATAAGTATTTTATTATGTTGGTTCAAGTTGCCCACTTCGATATTATATACTAAAACTAAAAACTAGTGTTCTTAGTGGACTTATAGTGATAGATCAGATCAGATTTAACTTATCTTGTCATTGCACCCAGCAAGAATCAATGCAATGAAAATGAAAGCATCTTACTATAAGATTCACAGTTACAAGGTGCAGTAGATTGCCTATACATAAAGATGAATAAATGCACAATAAATCAATAGGGGAGTAATGTAAGAAGGGACCTAAATAAAGAATGAACCGATATGCAAATTGAACAGAGTGAATGCAGCTGTGCCATTAATATCACAGTATGTACAGTATGGACAGAACCAGTACAGGAGAATGAATGCTATGTACAATACAAACAACAAGCAGGTATACAAATATGGTCATTGTAAAAGAAGCCATTGTCTACAAATGTCTACATATAGATAATTGAGACTAAAAGGTGCAATGTGTAAGATCAGGCCAGAATTTTAGATTACGAAATTCATTAAATAAACTATCATTATTAACAGAATATCAAGAGGCTACAGTGTTGACATCATGTCAAAGACTTCTGTGTATTGTGCTGCAGAGACATCTACTGAAATGAGCATGCTAACCAGCTAGCCCCGGCCCGTCCTGTCTTGTAATACCACTTGTACCTGTAGAGGCGAAAGTGAGTCACTGAAGCATCCAGTCTGTCCTCTGTCCAACATGAGAGGACAAAGCCTTAGAGCCACCCAGGGGGCTCTTCAATCACATTGAATGTACAGTTTAGATAGTTTTTAATTGGATTAAATCCAAAAGTGGCAGAAATGAGAAAACAGCCGGGAGGATGGCGGGAGGCAACTCTGGGAGACCGATCTTAAGTCAGTGGCTAGCAACTAATATTTAGCGAGTACAAACCCCAGTGCCGGGGGTCTGATCCTGCAGGACACCCCGACGCCCCACCGGTTAGCTACATAGCTGCTACCTGACGGTCCGTCCCCTGTCGCCACACTCTTCTCCTTCCTGGTGGAAGGGAGGACAAAACAAAAACAGGGGTTGTTTTTTTCTGTTTCTGCCACTTTGGAATTTATCCAGTGAACAAACTCTCAAAACCTACATGGATCATACAGTCCCCAGATAGTGTCACAGTAAGCCTGTCTAATGTCAACTATAGGCCTACGCCTATGAGACAACAGTAGTATTTTGAAAGGCTTTCAGTTTTGGTCGAATTTTGCATATTCTAGCCGCTAACTGAAGGTATTTGTTTGGAGCATGTGAATCATTACACGTTGCATCTTTAAGTAGCAGTGCTAGCGTAAAAGTAGTACGAAAAGCCGGATGAAGTGAAACAAGTTTGAGTGGTGCTGTTGCCAGTATTGTGCATTATGTTGGCAGTATGTACACTGCATAAGAAATCATTTTGTGGCGATATAATAGAAAATGATACCAACATCAGCACCAATATGTCATTCACACTGAACCCTGAGACTCAGGGTTCTACTTTCACAAATAGCAAGCTATAAAAGATGTGTTACCTCGCTCTGAGCTGTTGTTGATGCAATAACAATAGCACACACTTAAAAATCATCAGCAGCCGACTCATATTGGAAGTTATCTTGATGTTCTTTTCCCCAGGGAAATTGTTCTTTACCCTCAAAAACATAACTGGAATAAATACATTTTGCAAATGGAATGAAAGACGTTGTTTTTGACGCATGTTGACTGAATAGTACATTGAACCAAGTGGCTCGGTCTGCTTGCAGTCTTCTGTGATCATATAATGAATGTATATGTGGGTGGGGAACACACATTCAAACCCAAAAAATATTATTGTGTAGGTATATCATGAGTCTGTTATCATGATATATAGTCTATATCACATCTATAGCTTATTTGAAATGCCCATCCATAAATGGGCCTTCAAAATAATAACACAAACTGACATGATTATTGATCTTTTTTAAAATCAGAACTCATAGTTTTGAACGACTGAACCTCTTCCAGTGATCATTTTGTAGCTTCGTAGCGTATTCACGGGACAAAGTGACCGCCGGTGCAGCTGGTTGGTTGGCTGACTGTCGGGCTGTATCAGAATTGCAGGCTGATGGAGCTAGCTAGCCAGATGACTGACTGGCTGTGGGGAAGGCAGAGGTTTCTATAGGATTATCTGGGATTAGGGCTCCCATTTGATTTGGTGGGTTTGTTTGTAATCCCTCCAACATCACATACTGTCTACAGTACACAAGCACAGCATCAACAAACGCAGAACATTCATCCTCTCCATGCAACAGCTGATAGTATTTTATTATTTTTTTATCATGAAAATCAGTAATCAGTAATGATTAACTCCAATCTCATGTGATCGGTGGTGATTTCAACATTCACCTCAACAACTGTTCTGATCCTCTTAGCCAGGACTTCTCAGCACCTATGCCTCTGGTCTGTAATCTGTCCATCACGGTGTACCAACGTGTCTCAACCTTTTCTGAACATAACTGATTAGTGGAATGAGGGGCAGGTGGCAGCAAGCCACGACTTGCTTTGTACTCTCTCCATGCGAGTACCCATGCAGTAGTTTAATATCCGATTCTGAAAAGCAGGTTGTAAGATACAGTAGCTATACCACCACTATACAAGTCATATGGATGATCAACATCAACTGCAATCCGTGGTGTAATTCAGGTGACCATATTTCTGAAGCCTTGAAGGCCTTTACACACAAATAAACGACACAAAAGTGATAAATACTCGCCTGCAAATATTTGGCATCAAAACTGTTCATACCAACAGAGATATACATTTGCGACAGCTGCAACACTTGTTCAATAAAAGGTTCTAATTGAGTCAGGAGGTTCCTGTTGACGCAGAGCACCGTCTGACTCTGAATGAGGTCAATTGTTTTTTTGCCTAAAGGTACTGTAAGCTATTTTATTTAGTTTTCTTTTAGCAAAATGCTCTGAGTTCCCTCTGGTAAACAGTTACGCAGTGTAAATGTCCAGGGCTTTTATTGTGAAAGGTTAGAACAGAAGAAGTGGACCTGGTCTGTGCTGCCTTTGTCTTCTTGACTTTTTGGTTCAGACTACAGAGCCGCCGTCTTGTTGTACACTAGAGCGTATGTTTCGAATATTTCCGTTCTGCACAGTGTGACTGAAGCTCCAAAAATCGACTTTGTTCTGTAAAAAAAATCGACATTGCTTCTTCGCAGCGTAAACTTCACATTTTTGTGTGAAAGTCCTCATGACAATTACATAAAAACAAATTGACATGAAATTGATGTGCAAATTAATAAAAATGTAAAGCCACAAGCGTTGACATTGACACATGAATTGATTGACACACAGACAAATCAGTGCTGATTTCAGACACGTGGTGCATTGTTTATGTTTTTATATCCGGGTTAGGTAATAGTGTGAGTGGAACACAACAAGACTCACAATGTAAGCACTCAAAACAAGTATAGTATGTTATTGTTATTTTAATTGATGTGAAAATAGGGACAATTTGTTGAAAACTGGAACATTTTAGAGTGTTTTACAGATATTTGTCGGGACTTAGGACACTCGGCTTGAACCAGGACAATCCTAGACAAACCAGGACGTATGTTCACCCTAAGCTAGCTGTGGTTTCAGCAGCTAGCGGAACTTCTTTTGCTGAAAACAGCTGCTGCTGGAAAGAAGGCTGAGATGAGAGCCGTGAGAGTGAAGCAGGACAGAGACGTTGTGAGACTTCGACGAGCTGAAAGAGGCTCAGAGGCACCGCAGAGCCAAGGGGACCTGAACACTTGGTGATAATTCTTCATGTGTCGACCCCCTTTGCATCAGTCATCTCATCCGTTGTTCATATGAAGGCTGATTTGTGCAGCTTTCATATCGTAAAGTGGTAAAGAGGAGCGTGGAATAGCTCATTTTCAATTCTGGTGTTCAAGATATCTACGAACATTTCTTGTAATGTAGTATTGATTGGCTTCTCTTCATTCATTGACTGCGTCTCCGCCTGTCCTCTCCTCCATTTATCCTCCTGTCCACCCTCCTTCGGTTCTCTCCCTCCTTCTCTCCTGGTTTGACAGTGTTATGTAATATCCTGCCTGCATCATCTCCCCTCTCTCTCTCTCTCTCTCTCTCTCTCTCTCTCTCTCTCTCTGTCAACAGCATCTTTGTTCCTGTCTCACCCAAACTCAGTCCGTCACAGCATCCATCCTCTCTCTCGCTCCTCTTTCCCCCTATCATTCCTCCTATCACTCTTTTACCTTTCCTCCTATCACTGTACTCCTTTCCAGGGATCCTCCCTGTCCTTTTCTGTAAAAAGTGAAAGTAATGGTAGATCATTTTAACAAAGTTAGGCCTGCTCCTTATTTCATCATCAACATCATCTCCTAGCATAATACACTCAAATTTGTAACTGTTGGCAGTCGAGTTGCATTGTGGGTAATGTAGGCACCAGGTTTAGGCAAGGAAGAAGGGTGATAAAATAGCGTTGTTTGGCTGTTCTGAAAGTGATCCTGTTCGATGTCGACCTGTCACTTGAAGTGCTGCTTGCAGCTTTGTGGAAGTGAAGAAGAGTTCAGTTGTAACCTCAGTATATCCAACACATCCTTGGCTCCCCATCCATACAACCGCCAAGTGTGGAATAGATCGGATAATATTGACTAAAAGATCTCCAGAGTTATTTCAATTCATCCTGAGCAAAACATGAATGTTTGTACCAAAATTCATGACAATCCAATAAATGTCTGAAGGAGTCGCAAGGATTAATTCTCTTAATCCATTATTGACTGTGTGTAATTTCACGGCAATTCATCATGTTGAAGATATTTCAAGGTGATGGACAAATAGACAGACATTGCCATACACATAGCTTTGTTATGTGCAACGTTGTTGCGGTGCGTTGTTGCAGTACGTTGTTGTGGTGCGTTGTTGCAGTACGTTGTTGCGGTGCTTTGCTGCAGTACGTTGTTGCGGTGCTTTGTTGCAGTACGTTGTTGCGGTGCTTTGTTGCAGTACGTTGTTGCGGTGCGTTGTTGCAGTACGTTGTTGCGGTGCTTTGTTGCGGTACGTTGTTGCGATGCGTTGTTGCGGTGCTTTGTTGCGGTACGTTGTTGCGGTGCTTTGTTGCAGTACGTTGTTGCGATGCGTTGTTGCGGTGCTTTGTTGCGGTACGTTGTTGCGGTGCTTTGTTGCAGAACGTTGTTGCGGTGCTTTGTTGCGGTGCGTTGACAGTGGCATGTGTTTTTTTAAATGAAAGGTGAAAGTTATCCTTATAAAACTACACGTAAACTATATATAGGGTCTTTCAGTAGTTCATGCTACACCATTGATGATTGCATTTACAAATGTTGGCATGAACTTAGATTAAGATAGTAAAAGCAGTTATTGTTACAAAAATATATCTGACCAAGACTTTACTGCAGTTACAGCAGCAGTGTTTAGTGACTAGCCTTTTATATGCTACATTTACAGTATCCAACCTGTATGTTTCAATGACTTTTAAATTCATATCAATATTAGCCATGGTGCATTGCAGAACTAAGTAGTGGTGTCACAGATTTTAAAAAAACTATGCACAAATGCAAATGCTAGTGGCAATATCACTTCCCTCACAAAATCATAGCTCATCTGTAGCCCAGACTCTTGTTGTGTAAATATCAGTGGTGGGCCATCAGGGCCAGCTAAGCCTTCTCTGCTGGCCTAAACAGAATCACAAAGTTATAGCTATTATATAATTTAATAATTTTTCATAAATACACTACATGTATTATATTTGTTTCCCATTAGCTTATTTTATCATTGCACAGCTACTGTCATCCTCAGTTGCTCTGCTTCCAGCCTGCAGCTCTGCTTCCAGTGCAACTTGTTGTCTTTAAGTGAACAGCAGCTTTGGTAAGTGAACTGCTTTTGTGTTTTTACATCTGCAGTAGCGTTACTACTGTGTTCATTTGTCTATGGTGTCGTTTTTTTATGATATGGTTAATATTGTTGCCTCTGATGTGATTAATATCTGAATGGCTCGTGCTCTTCAGTGTGTGGATGAATACGTGTTTTAGCGCTGCAGAGTTGCTGGATTGATTTGTTGCTTTGTTGTCATATAAATATATGTGACTGGTTCTTGTGAGTTTGTTCTTGTCATTGTGTTAATTATGTTGATTTTGACTATATGCATTGTCCGTTAATGACGCAGCATCCCCTCATGCGCGGGGTTAGGGTCGGACATTTGATTCTCTTTTAAGTTTTTCTTTTTCTTTTACAAAGCAGGAATTATGGTCTGGAGAAATGGGGATTGTGTGGCGATTGCTTTAGCCCTGTTTGAATCAGTAGGGAACAGCTAAACACTGCGAGGAGAGTTTGTAGCGTGTTGGTTTCCCTGCTAAGCTAGTTTGAGAATGTTTTAATTACATTAGACAATGTAATTAAAGTTTGACAATTGTACACTGACACAAAACTCAATCTTCTTAGATTTTATTTGACCACACAGAAAAAAAACAAAATAGAATATGTTTAAAAAATGATTGGCCAACTTATATTTTCTAAACTGGGTGCAAGTTTGGTCAACGAAATGGCAGTGGCATATAACAGTATTTTGACCTTTTACAGGTTGGTCCTGTATTCCAAAGAAAGATCAAAATGAAAATTACAATATGATATTAATGGAAATGACAATATGTAAAATGAAATTGCAAAGGCCCTCCTAAAGGACAGCCTCCTTACTCTCCAACTCCTGCTTTTTTTTCTGCAGCGTCTGCTTGAGCTCCTCCGCGGCTTGAAGGAGGACGACTTTTCCTTCTCCCAATCTTTTTGCTGGTTGAGCCGAGCCACACTGGAGACTCTGGTCAACTCCAGGGAGGCTTTCTTCTGCTCCCACTGGTCACGTTCAGCCATGTGTTTAACATGAGCTTGGTTCAGCTGGTCTCTCAGGCTGTGTATCTCTTTCTTTCGAAATTTTGAGATAGTAAGTCGAAATTTTGAGATAGTATCTCATCATAATAATTTACAGGATCTTTATTTTTTCCTCACGGTGGCAGAAATGGGCTTCCATACTTTTCTAACCACAACCAAGTTGTTTTGTTGACTAAACCTAACCAGTTGTTTTCTAACGTCAATCACGTGTCATTGTACGTTTCTGCAAGTGTGATACGAGGCTGATCTGAAAAGCTATTACAATGGCCATTAAATATTGTTATCAAGGTACACGTTGCTATCTATTGTTTGGCCTCACAGATGAGTTTCTATGGCGATGCTGTGTAATGCTCTTCACATGCTGCCACGGTGACACAGGAAAGTTTATCAATAGTTTTATGAGGTTGAGCATCTTTCTTGTTTCTACTGCAGTCACTTGTTACTACTGCTCCTTTCCAAAAGTCCATTTATTTATTCATTCAACATTTATAGTGATCTTTGCTCCCCACTTTAAAACTGCAATAACTGAATCCAGTAAAATTACCAATATCACAAACACTCCATTACAAGTAAAAGTCATGTATACTTCAGTGCAAGTACATATGTATTATCAGCTAATGTACTTAACTATCAAAGTAAATTCTTCATTATGAAAAAATGGCCACCGCTGCAGACATTATTTGGCTGCTAACACTGTTGCATCCCTGGCTGAAGGTGAAGCTATGGACACACCCCTGTACAGTAAACAGTGTGGTCATGATGGGCACCACCTCTGTATATGAGTGCAGGATTTAGTAGATGGACCGGGTGTTGGAGTTGAAACCACTCTATTTTTTTTTACAGTCTGTGGACCAATCCTGAGGAGTTCAACTCTTTTACCATCTGATGACCTAAATAAGGAGTGAACCCCTGCAGAGCCGAGGCTTAGCTGAGGGATTGACACACTGATACACTGGATGTGTCCTGGTAACGCTGGGTCTCACACGCACACACACACACACACACACACACACACACACACACACACACACACACACACACACACACACACACACACACACACACACACACACGCTTACACTTATATCTGTAAGCAAGCTGCAGCAAATACATTTACACGTCTCTATCGACCACTAACCAAAATCATATAAAAAATAGTATTTTAAAATGCTGTTTTTCTGAGACGGCTGTTATGAAATCAGATTATGTAAAAGTTCACGATGGACGTGGAGTTTTGCAGTGATTGGGGGCAGGGAGGGAGAAACTGGTGGGAGGAAGGAGATTTGGAGGAGAGAGTAAGGCTGTAGGGGGATTTGGGGCGAGGCCACACAGGGGGTGTCTGGGTTAGAGGGGTGGGGGGGGGGTTGGGGAAGTGAAGAGCGCAAGGCATCGGTGAGGAAGGGTGAGGCAGGCAGCGGGAGGGTGATGGTGGTGGAGGGGGGGAGTGAGAGGAAAGAAATGTTGTCGGCCTTAAACTTTGTGCAGCACTAGGGCCATTTTGGGCTTTTAATGTTTTTATTTTTTTCTGTGACAGTAGTGTGAGTTATTTTTTTTAAATTATTTTTACTTTTAGAATTTTGGATGATGAACCTCAGCTCCTATAATAAGTCTGTAATATACTGTGTAGCCAAAATACAGACACTCAGACCCAAAAAATGGGTTTCCCCATAGAAACCCATTCAAAGTACAATGGTTGATCCTACGACCATTATAGCATGAATCATTCTATTATATCAGTTGTTCACCTGGCTACTAAATTGTTTTACATTCTTTTTACTATTTTCTACATTATTAGGTAAATACATGCTATTTTCCTGGTTTCCACTAGAGGCTTTGCTGCTGTATTATGGAGCACTGCAGTATTTGATATAATGCATCAAAATGAATGACTGTTTGGTAGTTCTGATCAGTAGTTGTGCTGGCTAGAAAGTTGAACTCACTGAAGGTGGAAAATAATATTGATGTAGAGTATTTTTAAAGCAGTTTTACGAATGGGGACATAAAAAGGACAAAGATAAAGATAAAGAGGTTTTTATTGTCATTGTAGTGATACAACGAAATTTCGTTTGGTAGCCCTCAGCAGCGAACAGCAGCGATAACAAACAATATACAAGATTAAATACGAAGGAAATACAAAAGGAATAAGAACGTTACCAAGTAATAAAATGTAAGTAAGTAATAAAATCTGTGCAAACAGTGCAGTGTAAACATTTGTTTTGGCAGTGCAAACAGAGTCTAAAGTGTATCAGTAGAGTTTTTAGCAGCTTGATGGGGGGGGGGGTGCTAGCTGTTCAGGTCTAAGTTACAGCTCCGGTGGTGTGTGTGTGTGGGGAGGGGGGGTGTTGGAGGCTACAGCTCTGGAAGAAGCTGTTCCTCAGTCTGTTTGTATAGTTCTGTACCTTCTCCCTGATGGCAGGGGGACAACCAGACTGTGACCTGGGTGAGTTGGGTCCTTGCTGATGTTGCTAGCCTTCTTCTTCGTTGGGAGCTCGGTTTTGACTACCCTCTGCAGGGCAGCTGGTGTACCACACGGTGACGCAGTGGCAGAGAATTGTCTCTAGAAGGTAACCAGGAGCTTTGTTTTGTGGTCTGTTTGTGAGGATGTCCATAATCCATGAGCAGAGTGTAGTGGATAGTCCAAGGTTATTGAGTTTGTTTACCAGTTTATGGAGGACTATTGTATTAAAAGCGGAGCTGAAATCAACAAATAGCATCCTGATGTAAGTGTTTGAATGCTCCAGATGAGACAGGGATGTGTGGAGTGCTATTGAGACAGCATCCTCCGTTGATCTGTTTCCCCGGTAGGCAAACTGGTGGCTGTCCAGATCAGTGGGGATGTTGGCCTTGATGTGGGATAGTACAAGTCTCTCAAAGCACTTCATCACAATTGGTGTCAGGGATATTGGCCGATAGTCGTTGAGACCTCTGACTGTTTGTTTTTTGGGCACGGGGGTAATGGTAGTGGATTTGAGGCATGTGGGGACCACAGACTGTTGCAGTGAGAGGTTAAAGATGTTGGTAAACTGCCCTGCTAGTTGGTCGGCACATGACTTCAGTGTGCGGCCTGATACCCTGTCTGGTCCTGCTGCTTTGGTGATGTCAATCTTTATCAGAGTGGATCTCACCTGGTGGTGCTGTAGGACGAGTACAGGGTCCTCACTCTGCTGGTGTGGTTGTCAAAGCGAGCAAAGAACTGGTTCAGGACATCAGGATGCGTGGCGTCATGCCTGGTCTGTGAGGTGATGTTTTTGTAGTCTGTTAAGACTTTGACGCCTCTCCACATGCTGCGGGGGTCGTTGTTTCTGAAATGCCCCTCGATATGTTGCTGGTATCTGCTCTTGGCTTCTCTGATGCTCTTCTTTAATTCTTTGCCAGGCTGTCTCCTGACCTGTAGGCAGCATCTCGTGCTCTGAGCTGAGACCGTACATTCCTGTCCAGCCATGGTTTCTGGTTTGGGAACACCTTGATGGTTTTGGTGGTAAGCACGGTCTCAGAACAGAAGGCTATGTAAGCCAAGACAGATGAGCCATATTCCTCCAGGTCTGTGCTCTCACATTTTTGTTTTCTAAGGTAACAAGTAGGAGTTTTTTTTTTAACTTCACAATATATGCATCAAAATCAGTGTTGTTACTAATTATTGACATATTCCAGACTGTCCAAAAATCTCCCATTTAGTAAATAGTAAATAATACAATTTGGAGTTCTATTTTTCATAAAAATAGTGGCATAATGTGAACAAATTTCCTAAAGAAATGCACAACGGTTAAACATAAAGAACAGTGATTCAGTACGGCCACACTGTGTCTGAGAAGAATGAAGCAAAAGCACAACACAACGTCTACGCTGTCACAGATGGGTTTATCTTGTAAAGGAACAAAAGGTCATGTCAGCTTTGGATGCTCTTTTCAGTTCTTCCCCATGAAGAGGAGAGTACTTTATATACAGCTATCATTAATGTGGCATGTGATCCACTAGAGCTCCATCTCTGTGGTGTTCATGTAACAGAGTTGATGATTCCACTTGCCATCACTGGCCATTATTTGCTAATATTACTGTGAATGCATTTGGGAGAAGTGCGGCGGCAGTTTAGCCTTTATTTTTCGTTATTTGACAATATGTGAGAATACATTAAGGTCCTTGAAGGTATGACTGTTGGCAGTTGTAATTGGTTTAGTAAAAAAATGCAGATTTGTAACAGTATCGCTACTCGTTTTTATTAAACTAAGCTTGTATAGGTTAACGTCAGTTGGTACTTGTTGCCCATGGCAACGATAAACACTTTCATGCAGCGGACTGAATGAATGCAAATATATGTGTATATACATATATATACGTATATATATATATATATATATATATATATATATATATATATATATATATATATATATATATATATATATATATACGTATATATATACGTATATATACTACAGACTGTGAACAAGGCGGCCACGCAAATCCTAACAGGGTGGACGAAGCATGGACACACAGCACCACCTAGTGGACCTTCAATGAACAATCGGGGCTGCAGCAGAGCACAGAACAGTGCATGAGGAAGCAACACATCTCACCACTGGGCCCTATAGTACCAGCACATTGTGGAGCTTTGTAGAAACACTCGCATCCATCAAAACACAACTCAACCAATACGAAATAATAATAGATTAGTTTTGTTTCAGTCTCTGAGATGAACTGACAGTGTGTATATATTTATAATACAATCTAAGAATGACGCTACAGGAGCTACAGCAGCTCAGAGCTCTGACTTCTTTACTTAAGTATAAAAATAACAAGTCCTGCATTCAGAGTTCTGCTTCAGTTAAAGTACTGACATGTCCCTGATTGATATTAATATTAATTTCATCAGTGGGTCGTTAATATTGATCATCAGTGTGTCGGCAGCTTTCTACTGTTCTAGCTGCTTGAGGTGGAGTTAGTTTGAACTAGTTTATCTACAGTTATGTGGTTTAATCCAGTGGTTCCCCGTCCTAAAGGGATAGTTTAAAGTGTGTTTGTATGAGGTTCTTCTCCATAGTCAGTACTTCACTACAGTAGATGGAGTTAGTAGAAACAGACCGGAGCAGAGTAATCTTCGGCTGTGGACATAAATGATTTGCTCTCCAACATTGCTCCCAAAATGTTCATTATGAGACATTATGTTCATATTCATATGCCCCTTCATTTTCATTACTATTAAGACCGAGGTAGACAACTCTCATCACTGCTGACATAAACAATGCTCATAGAAAACTCGTATCAATCAACCTAAGCTGCAGGTCTTTAGACTGTGGGAGGAACCGGGAGAGAACCCACGATGACAGGGAGAACATATAAAACCCCACCCAGAAGCACCGTCCCGGGCCCCTCTTGCTGTGAGGCCACAGTAGCCACTACACCACCGTGAAGCCTGGGATGACATACAACGCCGTACAAATAAAAGAAATAATGCACCAGTTAACAGGCCGCATCTGCCCTTATTGATCTTCATTCATATATGGAGTATAAATGGGGGGGGGGAATGTCTTCAGAGGCTGGTAGACTTCAGGGGGACACACTGGACTCACTCACTCACTCACTCACTCACTCCCAATCTCCACACTCACAGACTCACAGATTTTGAGGTGCGCTCCCATAAAGTCTGTGAGGGTTTAGGTCTGTCCCACTGTCAACTCTTTGAGTGTTTGAGTCTCTCGCAGACATTTTGAGCCCTTTATGAACCCTTTGGCCCAATCCCAGTGTCCTCCCTATAAGGCCTTAACACTCAAGGTTTTACTGATGTCACCTGGTAAGTGGTTGAGTGTGACAGACTGTAAGGGCTTGAAATGGTGTAAATACGAACAGCAAAGTTCACTTGGGCAAAGCTTGCATCTAGTACTGACTTACAGAAAGTGTTCATAAAGGGCTCAAAATGTCTGCAAGAGACTCAAACACCAGTTTGACAGTGGGAGAGAACTAAACCCTCACGGACTTTATGGGAGTGCGCCTCAAAATCTGTGAGTCCGTGACTGTGGACATCTGGATTGGGCCTTACACAGAAGCATTTACATTGCAATTGGGCCACTCATTCACTCACTCACTCACTCACTCACTCACTCACTCACTCACTCACTCACTCACTCACTCACTCACTCACTCACTCACTCCTCCCCTCACAGCCTCTTACTCTCTCTTTCTGTCATCATTCCATTCATTCTGGTTTCCTCTTCCACTTCCATATTCATGTAGAAAGCCTGAGGGTGATGCATGCCTCATTGTTGTCGCTCTTTGTTGTTACCTTTCTACTCTTTACGAGTACAGAGCAAACGTACCCAAAGGACACACACGTACACACACACACACACACACACACACACACACACACACACACACACACACATGCTTGGAGGCAGCGCTGCTGAAAGGTGATCTGTGCTGGATGTATGTGTGTGTACACGTGTAAGATCTATTAGTACAGTGCAGCCACAGGAACGAATGCTACTTCCTGTGTTTTACATCAGACTGTATTTACTTATTACAATGGAAATGGTTCAACGCTGAAGATTAAAGGAACACATCAAGGATTTGGAGACTTTCCTGCTGTTCAAGTCTGCAGAGAGCACCGAGACACGGCAACATCCCCATGTGTTGGCCGCAGACGACGGAAACTCTCCACATAATGTATCCGACTGTTGTAAAACGGAGCCAAACATACTTTCTCATTTCAATTATCTGAGAATGCTGAAGAAACAAAGGGCTACATAAAAAAAATGAAAAGAAAACGTATTTGTCACCATTTGATGACACGCTGGAAAAAGGCCACTTTAAAAATAAGTTAAAAAGGCATTTAATATGATGTGTTTTTGCTCGTAATTAATACAAATTTGCCAATGGAACAAGTGAGAATTTCCTTGGTAAGATTTCTTGAAATAAGATGTGATATTTAGGCCTTTCAAGTTAAAAAAGATGTAGAAATTAGCTGACAAGACTGTTTTCGAGTCTTACTAGTATTATGAGTTGGTGTCATGATAACAAATGCTCGAAAGTATTTCTTTCACTTGAAAAGATATAAAACATTGTCTAAATACAAGTCCCTATACTGAAATGTTACTTAGGTGCTTGTAGAGAAAAAAAAATTAAGACAAATTTACGCTAAGATTTTGTGTTTTTGCAGCGTTGTTTGTGTGGAGCCCCGAATCCGACAAAAGAGAGTGAAAGTTTATCAGACAAGTCAATCAGTTGATAAAATGAATATTAATTATTGCAAGCTTCAACAGCGAAGGTTCCACTGCAGATCTTTATTAACTATCAAGTAGCAATGAAAACATGCTACTTGATAGTTAATAAGCTACTGTGTTTGCTAGCTAGCACTGCAATGCTAAAGCTAATTATGATGACTCGTAAAGAAATTGCTATAAACTGAACCTCAAGGAGTTAAAGATTAAAGTTTTGAGGAGGTATGATATATAAAGACGATGAAATTCAACAGTGGCTTTTAAATTGTCAGACACACACACATGTTTACATGTTGCTAACTAGCTACAGCAAACGTCTGTAATGGTCATTGTAGCAAAAAAACCCATGCTTGTGGTCACATTGTGTGCAAATATAATGTGGGGATGACAACGGCAGTGCATGCTGCAGCCGGTAGCTCCCATGAATGTCGCTACATTTTTGTCTTTATTTATTTTATGTTTATCACTAATGGCATATGACAGAATGCATTCATTTATCAGCATCTGAATAAGAAGTGTGGGGATTAAGAGCAGCAGACTTTAAGACGATCACCGCTGCACAGCCGACCAACCGGCCAGACCTGCAGGACCAAACGCCCAAACTGCCCCAGAGAGGAGAGGGAGGAGAGTCTAGAAGGAGGCGAAGCTAACCCAGCTAGGACCTGAGGCTAATCCACCACCCAGCATGCTCCTGGCTGACTGATGCTCTGTTGCAGAAAAATAAGATGGATGAAAGCAGTGGGAGGTCGGTGACTGTTGAGCCCACATCTTCACAGAGACCTGGATCCATCGTGGTCCAAGATCAAGCTTCACTTGACGGGTGGACAGCAGGACAGAGAGCAGGACTCTGGTGGGACCAGAGGAGGTGGACTTTGTGTTCATGATGCCTGATGGACAATGTTTTCCTGTTAAATATTATATTATTATTATTTGTACTACCATATTATCTGCCCAGATAATTGTTTTTGTTGCTGCTGTTTACATTCCTTATAATGCAAATTAAATTGTTTTGTTTGTCATGTGTTTGTTGTGTTGAAAATGTGCTATAACTGACTTTGGTTGTGCATCCCTATGTTGCATAATGACAGAAAATGATCCTTGAATCCTTAAAGAATTTATTCTTTCATCCTTAATGTTTTGCTTGTCATCAGGATCTACACAGCAAAGACTACAGCTTAGCTTAGTAACTTCAGTTGAATTCAACAAAGGGTTCTGACCCCTGGCATGATCACTCAACACACACACACACACACACACACACACACACACACACACGCGCGCGCACACACACACACACACACACACACACACACACACACACACACACACACACAGAGATCTGTAATGATTTCATCATGTAGCAGGATATCCTACCGCCACTATATAAACACTCAAAGAGGGTCGAGAGTCTCTCCTTACTTCCCTGCTCTCCCTCTCCTCTCCCTCTGGAACCAGGATATGTTTGCTTGTTTAAAACATGACAGCAGCGGTAGCCATCTTTTTTTTTTTTGTCGTCTGACAACCCTACAGGTTACTTTACGATAAACCTATAGATCACGGAACAACAGATGAAAATTAGCGAACATTGCTGTTGTAGCTTCTCAGGTTAGACCCAGCGCTGCCGCTGAAGGTCCGTCTCCTGGAGCCAGCGCCCGCCATCTTCAAAGCGAAGTTGTCTTTAGGTGGCAGCAGAGACAAAACTAAAATACGTTGGTTTTCTTTTGCTTGAGTCTTCTGCGTTAGCACCCCCACTACGTCTCATTGAAATGAAGGAAGATGCTGTGTTCTTTCATAGTCCTGTGTTGGTCTGAACACCCGCTTCTTTTGGATGACTTTAAGGAAGAACCAAAAACCCAGTGTTACGCAGCTTCCATGCGTTATTGAAGAGTGGAAAAGATTCTGCCTCCAGCAGATAGACTTTTGACACCATCAAGCTAGTATTCTTGTAAAAGATGAATTTCCCAACCAGAGTGAAGACCTGAATACATGCTGTCTGGAGCAAATCATTGTGAACCCATGTTGCTTCATTCACAGTTTTGTATAGTGTGTGCTTCTTTTTCTGCAGTCACTCTGTATGTGGGGTAAAGGTTTGGTGGTAAGAAATCTGATGTGGGCAGTGAATGCAATGTACTCATTATGTGCATCTGTGTGTGTGTGTGTGTGTGTGTGTGTGTGTGTGTGTGTGTGTGTGTGCGTGCGTGTAGCATCACGCAGACTTGTTGCATGTCTGGATCAGACAGTGTAATGTCAGGAGTTGGTTTGTATTGGCGAACAATGTGAATAAATTAGTGAGAGGTCCCGTTCATTCCAGAGAATCGTCTTCCACTCCAGACAGACAGGGCCTCACACACTTCCTCTTTCTGTGTGTGTGTGTGTCCCACTTGGTCTAACACCTCCACACTGAGACAGGATATTGATGTCAGCTTCATTTTTGAGGGGATAGATTGACAATATTGTATATAACTCTATACTTTTGTTTGCGTCAATGTTTTGAGACCGTTTATAATGTAATTCTGGAAAGTAATACTAATCAACTAAGATGCTAGCAATCCTTCTGGAATTTTGAAAATTGCAGACTTTATTTCAAATTTCCATTTACTCAAGTGAAATTAACAATTTATGCATTGGACATTTTGGCCACACTAATTCATGAAATGTTATATTTCATGAAGAAGTTTGAAGAAGTTTCAAGATCATAGACATCAGAAACCAATAGTGAGGATTGCAAGGGTCACAGGGTACAGAGACCCCCCCAAATAGTCTTGTTAACCAGAAAACAGATATGTATAACTGCTGGTTACAGCTGTGTGAAACCTGATGAATATCCACAAATCACACAAATCACTAGCTGTTTAGTAAAAATTTGCTTCGGCCTGTTGGTGGTGCTTGGTTTTGGCTCAACTGTTTTTAACATGGTGGCCAGAGCAAACTTTCTTATTTTACAGTTTAACAGTTTGCTAAAATATATTCATGGAACTATTTGAGGGCACAAATAAGCAATGCAGTAACAGAATATTGATAATCATGTTTGATCAACGCTGTCTGGTTTGATCACAGTTCACAAGCGTCATGAGCAGTGATTGACTCTAGCAGCCAGAAGAACCTGATTTCTTCACACATAGTCTGTCTCATGTCCTACTGTCAGAATATAGTGACAGTTTTAACAAATATGACAAAAGTTATTTTTTATAAAAGTTGCCAACTGCAGCTTTAATGGTCTTCCAAAACATTGTCAGTGGAGCTACTTGCAAATGTATGCCGATGACACTGTTGTATGCACACACAGCAAAAAAGCTGATAGCTGAGAAGCAAACAACGGCTATGGAAAGGATCAGACAGTGGCTTGATCAATCATGGCTTAGTTTAAATGTTGGCAAGACAAAAGGTATGTTTTGATCCAAAACCACTGTACAGCCTAGTACTGTTGACATTCTCTTTAAAGGTGAAATGCTTGATAAACTAAACTTAGATTTCTTGGCGTAATAATGGATCCAATATTTTTAGAAATACGTGACAAATGTGGAGTTATGCAGCAGCAGAAAACTCCAGCAAATCAAAATGTCGGATTGGAGTAAGAACAAAGCAAGCCATCAACACAGTCGATTAAGGTGTGAACACATGGTTAGGCGCTTGTAGATAGACATAATAAAAGACACAAGCTTCATATAATTCGCGTGAGCCAGCAGCAGTTCTGCCAGAAGCTACTGGCCTATTGTTTGTGCACCACCCAGCCAACTGACCGGACGTTTACCTCCATTACCTCGCTATGTTGACCTCCGCAGGCGGCCCAGAATAACCTGTCACTCAGCAACCACTATTCACCCATTTCCTCCAATGGCGTGACTTTGCTGTACGAGGGGGCGGGAACTGGATTAAAACAGGATAGAGCGGGGAAAACAAGATGTGACAGAGAGGAGGGTTTCACAAAGGACAGGAAACACAGAGACATGTCAAAGAGAGCAGGGGGAGAGATGGAGGGGGAGATAGAAGGGGGAGAAATGAGTAAAGTGAAGTGGTGAATGGGGTTAAAAAGAGACAGAGAGAAAGAGAGGGAGAATACAAGAGAGGAGGATGAGAATGGAAGGATGGATTAACAAAGGAAAAAAAGAGGTGAAGATGTACAGTAGTTGGTGTAATGAAGAAAGAAAAAAATAAAGCAACAACAGAAAAGCGCATGAAAAAAATACTCAGACTTCAGCTTTGAAGTCCACTTTTAGACACAAAGTGGTCCGATGTGATTCTGATATGATTTGATAAACAGTGGTAGCTTCCTGAGTGCCCCAGAAGAAGTGATGACAGTTTTCTAACAACAGAA
Organism: Cebidichthys violaceus; assembly: GCF_023349555.1. NCBI lineage: Eukaryota > Metazoa > Chordata > Actinopteri > Perciformes > Stichaeidae > Cebidichthys > Cebidichthys violaceus. Next base: position 1,680,000 of record NW_027176964.1, read on the forward strand.
GTGAGTCAAAGCTTTTGGTTTTTACCGGCCGTTCAGTCAGCAGACTGACAGACGTAACTTTGATCCCTAACTTTGATTCCCAGCATCCCTCTGTGGAGGGGCAACATCCTTAGGTTGGGATGCACTAACTAACTGTACGTATAAATAAAGAAGAAGCTTCACCTCAATTACAGCAGTGAAATGCTGCTTATACATTGATGCATCAGTGTATAAGGAAGTAAGGAAATTAAAATGAGTACATTTGGTGAAACCCTTTTTAACCATAAAGGTTAAAATGACCAATTAACACACTTACTCACCTGAGCCATATGAAGTTAAACCAGTTTAAGATGGTTTTTTTTTCAACATCTAGAATTTTTTCTAAATAAAGCCTTTAAGACCAATTTGTAGTCACAGCTCTTCAACATGGTACAGGATCTAATGCATGGCAGCACTGTAGTTATAGTGACATTTGTCAAATATGAGGTTTTCCTCCAGATCAGTGAGCGATGCAGCAGAAGTAAATCTACTTAAGGAGTTCATCCTGGTGTTCATGAACCCAAACTGAAATAACTTGAGGCGAAAACAGCTGCAGTTGTATTTCTTTTGAATGTGGAATTATTACTTGTCATTGTGAGTCCCTCATATTTTGTTTGATCACTGTTAAAGCATGCCGTTCATGGCTTGGACAAAAGAATCTTCATGTATCTTTAGTACAGGAGTGGAAGTAACGCATAGCATTTGCTCTTGTTACTGTAACAAAGTAGGTTTTTTGTGTATGTGTAGTTTTTTTCATGTGTATTTAAAAAAACAAACAGGTTTTGAGATGAAGCTATAATATAACTACATTTTCCAAGTACTTTCTCCTGGTATATCGGGAGTTTGCTCGTTTTTTTCCCCCAAAAACAATCCTATTGGAACTCACTGTCCAACACTCCCACTCACTTTAGCTCTGTGCTGGTCTCTATACCAACTCCTGAGGGAGATACCTGGCTTTTAAAACTGTTCCTGTAAACAATGCACTGCTCACATCTGTTGCATGGCAACAAACTAGATATGGTTTGGTTTTAGCGTCACGGATCGTCAGTGCCGGCATTGTACGTATGTCAATAGTTTTTATTGATCAGAGCAAGTGACGTAGTACAACGGACGTTTTGAAAGTTACGTGGTATAATAACGAGTGTAACAAGAGAGACAGTCCTCTAAGGGTGGAAGGGAGGTTTGGGGGATGGCTAAAATAAAAACACTACACTTTCCCTCAGGAGGCCACAGTTCATGTACCTTGTGAAACCAAAAGAAAATGTTGACTTTACACTGAGCGTTATAAAAGGAAGTTTGGTAAGGGCAGTTGTTTATTTACACTAGCTTCATTCTTGTGTTACGCTGCTACGTTACGCTGCTACGTTACACTGATCTTTTTTCTATCCATAACCAAGTACTTTTTTTGCCTAAACCTAACCAATTGTTAAACAACGTTAACTATGTGGCATGGTGCGTTACGGCACGCTTGATACGAGGCTGACATAAAACCTATTTTCATAAACATCAACATTGTATTGCATATCGTGGTTTGCAGAGACGCACGATGCCAACATCTTTTCTGGCGACTGTGGGTTGGTCAACTAGTACATTAATTGATAAAATTCTGTGATCCACTTATTAAGAACCCACACCAGCAAATTATGTTTTTTTATCTAAGCCCACACACTCACCACACCACCCTTGACTCACATCAACTCCCCAGAAACGCAGCACTTCTTCATCACATGGGTCTTGTACTTTGACTACATTTTCTGTCTGTACGTCCGGCAAAGCAACAGACTGTTGTAGTTTGTAGTTGAAAACAATCTGCTCTTACAAAACAATCCATAGTTCATGTGTTGAAACATAAAAGCCTCAGGATTTGTCTATAATTCGATACCTTACTTGGTTTTTCCATGTTAGTCATTGACTCAAATGTCAAGGCAGATGTTAATTATACATGACAGCAAAATAAGTTTTACATGTGAGTTTTCATCTTATGTTTCAAGACATAGGAATGTTTTTTTTATGGCATTTTTTTCTGAAGTAAAACTCCAAGCAACAGCGTTTTTCTAAACTCTCTTTCCAAGTAAGTCTTGAGGCCTTGCTGTGGTGCTGAGTGCTCAAGCCACAGCTTCAAAGCTCTGTCTGTCAGTCGGTTGGCTAACACAGCTACAATCGGACTCCAAACTCACTGAAAGCTCGTTGTTGGTGCTGACAGACCACTTTCATTCCATTTCTGTACTCAGAGACGTTATGATATATCTGAGCGCTGAGGATAAAAATTCCACCAAATGTCTGTGTATGTTGGCCGTAAAGATACTTCCTACCTCAAAACAAAAGATGGTGTAACAGGCCATAGAAAGCATTTCTTCTGTACGTTAATATAAAACACTTTGTGAGTCTCCACAGACATACGGTAAAAGACTGTAAAGAACATCTACATCTACAGCTTGTAGCTTCTTTTGAGGTCGTGGACCCTGACTAGTAAAAAGTAGAGTATTTATATATAGAGTATATAAGTTGTTGTGGAGTGGAAATACAAAATAGCATAAAATGGAAATATAATAGTATAACCACCTCAAAACTGTAGATACGCTCATTGGAAAGGACAGCATTGGTCATTCCAATGAGCGCTCCAAAATGACCCAAGTTTATGGTTCAAGTAACGAAGCCCTCTAGAGGCCGTATAAATTATGACGGGAGCAGGGGAGGAAGTCAGGAGGCGTGTCTAGATGGTAACCATTACAAAACTCTTGAAAGATGGCTGAAGTTGGGCATTGAACTGGAATAGTTAAGTTTAGGATAGGTCGTCGAGCAGCAAGTCTCGCAAGAGTTTTCACACATCAACGGTTTCCATCTAGACATGACCGAAGTCATGTGACATTGTTACAGAGCCACACAGTCCACAGTGGCGAGACGTTTCGCATTTCAAACTGACAGTCAGTGTTGTTGTTTTAAGGTACGATCACAACCGCTCTCTAACCTTATCCATATTATTGTAACCATGATGGTGAAGGTCCGCTAACATTAGAAGTAGCTATTTAACCCAATCCATTACCTTTTCCTAAACCCTAACCTTGTGTTTTTATCCATAAACAAACTGTAACCATTTATAGCGTTGCCCCATCATGAAACAGATTTGTTTTTTGTCACCGTTTTGGAAGGCATAGTCAAACTCTGTTGTCCTGCTGATTGTGGCGTCAAATCGGACAATGCTCTTACGTGCTTTTACACAAGCTTAAGAGATTTTAATGTTTTGTTCAGTAAATATGCCTCTAGTGAATTATATGTCTCAAAAATGGCAATTACTAACAAGTGGCTAAATGAGCCTACAAAACGTCATTTACAACGTTTTTACACCTGTCAATTGCATTCGCGCTTAAAAAATCAGAAGTGGTTTTCATTTGGTATTCAAGATGATCTTGCTGAACAAAACGTGTAAGTATCATAAACGTTTGTTTGCCACAGAGCATATTTTTCTGCATTAATACAAAATCCAATTGTAAAATCCCATCATCTTTTTGTTGAGAGAGCCAGTGTGGTGCTAACTTTATCCTACAGAAATACGTCATCCCTGCAGCACTCTATGACCACAGATCACACACTTAGTTCTGGTCTCATATTCTCAGTGTCAAATGCACATTTCCCTTTAGATGTGACCGCAAAAGCTTACAGATCCAATTACTAAAATGAGGATATTGAAAAAAAAGCATCCGTGATGCACAATGTCAATATTTGAGTGTCGGCATCAAAGAGATTTGTGTTGCAATAAAACTGCAGAAATCCAGAGGCTTCCACTGGCCACAGTAACCTCAGAAGAGCGCTAGCATACTAGCTAGCCTCTGAGGAGAAAACACAGTTTCCTTTGGAGCTGCGAGGGGAACTTTTAAAAAAACACTGACTGGAACAGGGGGGCTAGTGAGTCTGCAGATGAATAGTAATGAAAACGCAACAGCATGTGACAATATCTTAAATTTTGATTTTCATGAGTGTGAGATCACAAACATACAGACATACATTCAACAGAGCACAAGACATTGGCTTCCTCGTAACTAAGCTTGCTTTGACCTTTAAACTTTAGATTTCATTTCCCCTTATCATCTTCCTCAGCCTATTGCTGATTGGTTCATTTCTACCACACAGTGATACTGCACTCTGTACAGTTATACTAATCAACAACAGAGCAGCAGTCGTTCAAGAGAGGAGGATGTAAAGAGAGAGAAGTAGAAGAGGAGATGGAAGAATTAGAAAAGCAGGACAGCCCCTTTCAGACATGCACTTTATCGCATAAAATATGATCATTGAAGGTTTCAACGACCATTACTCTGATGCAGCCTGTGACTTAAAGGGAGACATAACACGGAAAAATAATCTTTCACTGCTTGTGCACACACATATTGGTTCTGGAGTGTCTACCAACGCACAAACTGTGAAATAAGACGATCTAGTAATTTTTTATGTGATTCAACAAACCAATCAGAATTGACTCCCCTTCCTACGTCACATGCAGGCTCATTAGAATATGTTTTGCATCTTTTTGTAGTTGTTTTGGTCTCTTTGTAATCTTTCTGTGTCTCATTGTAGTCATTTTGAGTCTCTTCCTGGTTGGCATGTGTCTCTTTGATTAACATTTTGTAGGTCAAGGCCAGGGGGGCCTCAACACTTTGGGCTTGTGCCTGGTGGGCCCGTTCAGTAATCCATCCATGCTGTGTGGACAAATGGATTTCACAAAACAGGAGAACACACACGCAAACATACACTTCAACCTTAGTGACCTCACTAAGATTGTTTGGGACCACAGGCCGACTGTCACTACCGTATCAGTTAATGGCAATCATAATAAAACTGAACTAAACTAAATCCCTCCAGGTCCAGAAATGGCTCCCTGAGGCTCAAGAAACATCAGCTTCCCTTGATGATGTCATTTCCCCCCTCTGTCAGAGTCCACCGCCAACCAGCCTAACGTTGTGTCGCCGGGCAGAATACAAGTCATCTGTCATTGGCCAGTGATGCTAACGAAACCCAGATGTGGCACTCCTCTGGTTCCACCCGGCCCCACCCCCTTATCCTTTGTTGTCACGGCAATACAGTACCCAGAATCCCGCTGTTTGTTTTGGTTGTCCCGGTGATGGGTTCCTGTAGCTGAGATGAAAGGGGAGCTGGAGATGATGGGGAGAACAGGGACGGACAAACACACTCACATGTACGTGCACATACACACACTAATGACCTTATGGGCTGGCGGTCAGTTACAGTAGCAGTCTGACTTTGCATCAAGTTTGTGACCAAAACTGAAAAGTGTAACACAATTCACTCCCCATCCATTTCATTGAAGAAGGGGGCGAGACACTCTTTTGCTTTGCAGCCTATAAACATAAGATGTGCCTCAGTTAGTTCTTGTCATGATGATAATTGTGTTTTTTTGGCTAAATTAAAGCTAAATAAAATGTTGGCTTTGAAGACATAACAACCTATGGTACATTTATTTTTTATTCTTGTATGTGCGCGTCCTGTAATGACTTAAAACAGGTTTCCATTCATTTTCTACTGTGTCTTATGGAGGTCCAAAGTGTCCAACATTAAATGTATAATACATAAGTATTTCCATACACTTACGAATGGGCTATATTGTGTAAAAATGTTTGTATTTAAATAAAACAATAATTTGCTAAATAACTTAACTTAAAATGATTAAAACTCAAGTCGTTGTTATAAAAGGTTATTTCATCATTTTCCTTTTACATGATAACATTTTATTTCAAAATGCCCATTTCCAAAAGTCTGTTTTTCTGTCACAATGGAATTAGGAGGACATTTTTACTTCTTGCCAATTTTTTATTCATAATAAAAATTGTCATAACATCCTCTTTTATTTATGTAGCTTAGCACATACTAACTAGCTAAGCAGGGTTGTGAGCTTTATTACTGAGAAGCCAGGGCTAATGGCAGCAGCTAACGCTAGCTGGTGAACTCAGAGTTACCTCAACTGTGTTTTTCTCTGTGGCCTCGAGCCACCAGGAAATAGTTAAAACTGCTAACGCTCGCTCTTCACTTTGACTCTAAGCGATAACAAATAGTATGATATTATAATATATAACAGCGATGAGCAGTAGTAATTACCCAAAAGAAACCAAACAAGTTGTATAATTTTTCATAGATATAAAGAGGCATGAGGGTCCACCAAGGCAGAAAATTAGATTTAAGTGTACTCTTTTTGTTCTTACTATTTTGGTAAATGGCTGCCATGATATAATTTTGTCCATAACTTTGGAAGTAAATAAAGACAAAATTATTGAAAAGATAAATGAAAAATACTTTTAACATACGCTAAAGTTAAATATTAAGTACATTTCTGGCAGGCTTCACAATTCTGTTGGTAATCAATACAACAAAACTTTCCATCTGAAAAACATTTGCTTTTGTAGCTAATTCAGGCACAAGTAACCGGCGCCATGTAACAAACTGTGTCAATGAAAGCTTTGTGCAACTTTTAAATGCTGGTTGAAATACAATTACTGCTTAAAACTATAGTATTTTATGTTTTATCTTCTTCTGCTGTGACACGTCATGTTCACACAGCCTATATAAAAAGATCATTTAGAATTTTTTATATTTAATGTAAACAGAGACTTCGACCTTCCTTCATGAGAAGGTAAAGGTCATTTGTTGTTGTTGAATACATTACATACATGATCTAAATTCAGTGGTGAGAAAAAAGAAGGAGAAAGTGATGTAAAAAAACGATGGCTTCAAGTCATGAATGAAATCTTTATGTGTTTCTTTGGTAGTTTTCTAGACTTGTGAGCCAAAGTATAGTGCAAATATACAAACTTTTCGTCAATTTTAAGAGCTTTTTGTGAGCAGATAATTCCAAGTAATACAAATTTTAAGTTATTATGCTGCAGTTTGGTATTCAGCAGTCTAATAACCAGAGAAATCTCTTGCTGCTTCTGACTTGACAATCGAGGAGGAGGAGAAACGTCGCTCAGCCAGGAAGATGATCCAGGAGATTGTCCCAAAGGAGTCCACCGACAAATTGGACCTGTTCACAACCACAGGGTTTGTGTGGGATGATAGCGTTCAGAGATACTTTCTGAATTGGCTCAATGAATTGCTACATGAGAGCCACATGAGGAAGATCCCCAGAACTTACCGGAGAGAGCTGGAGGAAGGCGATGACGTTGACAGAAGTGAGGTATGCCACTGAAAACCATATTTATCGCATTATTCTTTTTATTCTTTTTCACTCCTCCTGTTGTAAACCATATAGCTATGATGTCTCTCTGTGGTACACGCTCATACTTTGCTGTTCTATCAAGTAAATCGTCCTCTCTGGCCCGGCGTTCCCACCTCCTCCCCAGAGCAGCCCAAGGGAAGGATGAGCTAGAGATCAATCAGCTTCAGAGGGTCTGGTGAGTGTTTAGATACTCACCAGACCCCCATAGAAAAAGTGGACTAAATCATCGTGACGTCACCCATTGGTTTATGGACTGCCGTTTTAAAGCCTCACGATAGCCATTTTGCACGTCGCCATCTTTTTTTGGCCGTCATCATCTTGCTTTTGTTTTGCAACCAGAGGTGATTTAAGAGGGTGGAGCTATATAACCAAATGCTCAATAAGACATTTTTTGGCGACTAGATTGTCACAATTAACTTATCAAAGATACTGTGAAAGGCTATGACGAAAACATTTTGAGATTACAGTGTATGGATTTAAAGAACCACCATCATCATGTCATGTCTGTCCTGTCCATACTTGTCGCAGCTAACCACTTCCTGTCAGGGTCAGGTAACCAATGGAAACATGGCAGTTGGCAAGGAAAGTCTCTCTCTCTCTCTCTCTCTCTCTCTCTCTCTCTCTCTCTCTCTCGCACACACAACCTGCACACACTCTCACATCCAAATCTTTCACCAGTGACTCTCCCTGACATCAAGCTAAGTAATCTCAGTTGCACACACACACACACACACACACACACACACACACACACACACACACACACACACACAGATTCATGCACGGTGACCCGCCCACGCCGTGACACTGCCAAGCGGCGAGGTAAGCACGGCATGTCGTGGGCCAAACCAAAAGCAACTGCTGCTTTCAAGCGAAAACAACCGTGTGTTTGTGGGATGCTGGGATGTTTTTGGCTGAGGAGGGAAACCAAGCCCACTGACAAACACCGCCACCGCTCACGAACCCTGACATCACAACGAGGTAGAAGAGGGCGATGACCTTTTGTTATCGGATATTAGTTTGGTCTAATGTTTGCAGCGGCATTGCTCTTCAGATATATGAATGCATCAGGGCAGCTAATATTAGAACATTTCTTCCCCTTCCTAGTTTTGTCCTGCATAATCATGTGAACCAAACACAGGGCTAAATGAAATATTAGCAATTCAAAAAGATAATTCTTGTATCATTTCATTGAAACTGGAATTTCCATGAACATCATTTTGTTTCTGTAGTGAACCTGATACTGGATCAACATCCTCATACATGATACACCAATAATTTTCCTGAGAAAGTCCAACAACACATGACAATTCACGCTCATTACACGCATACAGTCTTTTCAAAATGAACTTCTGTCTTCACAAGAAACAACTGAGTTCAGTTTAGGCAACAAAACTACTTAGTTAGATTTAGAAAAGATTGTGAAATACTTATTTAGGTTTAGGCAACAAAAGTAGGTTTAGGAAGAGATTGTGGTTTGGAATAAAATAAAAAGTGGCGTTACTTAAGTACGGAAGTTATGTGACAATTAAATTAACGTTGACTTCTTGTTTCACATGGTGCCGAATATCAGTCTCCTGGATAATATATTATAATATAATAAAATATATCTATATTTGTTTTTGCTGTCTTTCAACTTCCTGGTTCAAGATTACATGGATAACATACAAATACATTTTGTGTCATATCTACAATTTACGCTGCATTCATTTTCATAGGTTTACTACGAACACCGTATGAGAACAGCCTGGGCAGATGCAGGTTCAATAAAAACCTGACTGGTTTGGACTAACAGCTAAATTATCCACCCACTCTCATGAAGTAGCAGGTGTCTGCAGTGTGTGTGTGTGTGTGTTGTCCAGAGCTCTCAGACATCCTTAACTTGTGGAGTTTTTTTATTAAAGCAGCCACGTAACATCCTTAATCTTGTGTAATTGTAGCCCTGCAATAGCCCTGCAGATTTGTGAATTTAGCAGCATTTAGCCACCTGTCAAAGTCTCTGACAGGTTTGTAAACCACAGATTGCATTGTGTCAATGGTCTCAGGTCAAACTAACTGGTTTAAACAAAAGTCCAAAGGAGCCTCTCAACATTAAGTCTTGGTGCCATGATGTTAAACACCCAGAGAGCTAATTCTCCCTAAACAACAGCTCTCCTCTCTTTTAATAAATCAGCAGATGCTGTCCTACATCCTCGTCCCCTGTGAGGAGGGCTGGATTAGTGGAAGGGTCGGCCACAATGGGGAAGGATTTCATCTCTATAATTGAAATATTTGGCTTCCTGGTGGAGCAAGGAAACACTTTTTCACTCTTTTTAATATAAAAAAAAAAATCATACTTTTATCTCTGCCAGTTGTAAGATCAGGGAGATCATGTGTTTGGTTGTGTGTGAGTGTTTTTGTCTGTCTGTCCGCAGCTAATCTCGCATAATAATGGACTCATTAGTAGGGATGGGTATCGTTTGGGTTTTTTCCAATACCGGTGCTAAAACGATACTTTTAAAACGATACCGGTGCCTAAACGGTGCCTGAACCGATACTTTAAAAAAAACAAACACACAAAACGACGATTGACGACATTTTTTTTTATTGCCAAGGCAATTTGTTTTCTTCAAATTGAACAATATATTAACTGTTTAAAGTATACTATAAATATAAATAAATATAAAACACTTGGCTTCAAACTACAGCTTCAAACTTTTTAACTTCAAACTATGAACAATATATTAACTGTTAACAGTATACTTAAATAAATATAAATAAACTTCAGCAATTCTTTTGCAGAAATATGAACATATTTGCCAAGGCACCGAAAGGAAGCACCGAACATATTTCAATCGGCTCACGCACCAAAAGGAAGCACCGAAATCTGTGTTGTGTTGCGTTTCATATTGGCACCGGTTTTCGGTACCCAACCCTACTCATTAGTCTAATATGTTCTGTGCTCAGTTGTGGCTGAATGCTCAAGGACCTCTCGTGGTGCAGTGATTCACACTTTTGGAAAAAAATATTTTATTGACTGTTTTATGCCGTCATTGACTGCTGACTCTTCACTCTTCTTAAGCAGCAGGTAAGTGCCACAAATGATCAACAACTGCTTCACTAGCAAAAGGCATTTCTGGCCATCTGCTCGGCTAGAAAAGAGCCTCACCTAGCCTGTCTCAGGCCTCATTTTAAATCGGAGCTTCTGCAGATTAATTCCATACCTGAAATTTTATGATCCACTTAAGTTTGTATCAGACTCAGTCTAGTCATCCAGTTTTTTCTGTTGTTATTATATTTCCATTTCATTGAGGCCCCAGAGTCCTCTTACATTAAAGCTGTTACGAGGATCTTTCATTTTGTGTTGATTTTGGCGGTCCCTCTGGACAAAGACGGTTGTGTTTCCAAGTCCCTTTAGATCAGTGTTCTATAACCTTTTCTGAGCCGCGGTAAATTGTTTACATTAAAAAGATCCCGCGGCACACAAACAACCAAAAAACGAACAAAATGACACATTGTAGCATAATACAGCATATGTGTAAGTGACGGGTGTTTCGTTTGGAGATGGCACTGTTGGATAGCTTTGCCCCACACACCAAGCATAACGGAGTCGGTGCAGTCGGACCCCCGTGAAAGTTAATCCAAACGAAAGATAACTTTTGCTACATTGCCTTGAGCTCACAGTTTTTTCTTTCTTTTGAGCACCACTCATACGAGGCTTTTCATCTGTGTTAGAGTGTTGTCCAGGGCCCAGTTCAGAGTCTACACTTTTCCTTTTCAAATATTTCTCCATCGCTGTTCGTCTTGTCACCACAGCCTCTCCCATCATTTAATTCTACCGTCTTACATTATCTAGGTCATTATTGCGCTACCTACTGCCACCCACTGGCATGGAAGAGTATTTAATTAGCCAGCCACTATGTTGCAGGCTCAGACGCTCAACAATGGCAAATTATTTGCAGCAACTAAAATGTATATTTTTGGACCTATTAAGTAAAATTGGACTTCTTCGGGCACACCTGACGATCTCTCACAGCACACTATTGTGCACAGTGGTTGAAAATCACTGCTTTAGAAAACCACTCATTTTTCTTTAAGTTGTTTCATAACCAGTTCAAAGTGTTATAAAGCCAGTGTGCAAAGCTTTATTTACAAAAACTGCTGCAAACATCCATTGTACTTTTTTAGAAGATGTTCTAATTATTTCATACTACAAAAAGTTATTTTTTTTCCATCTCAGACAAAAACAAAAAGTTTCACAGCAGCCTGATTTTCTTCAAAGTCAAAGATCACAAAAGAAAGTTTAGTTTCTGTGTTAATTTTCCACAAAAATCAAAAGGCACTAAGCTTATCAAAAATGTTGGTGAGTGAGACATCTTGGAGATAGAATTATTATGTTCTGGTGGAGGGTTTCTGATATTTAACATTCCCAAAACAGTTAACTTTAGTAGATGTTTCATTTGAAATTATTATAATAAATAACACTCATTCTAAATAAAAGTCAGGTGACCCGGGGGGTATATAATTGAAATACCAGGATTTGTTTGTGGACTTAATTTAGAAATGAGATCATTTTAGTGCTGCTGATTTTCTTTCAGTTTTGAGAGTTTTAATGGTCTCATTGCTCTTTTCTTGTAAGAGTTTAAAGCTATAGTCTTTCCTACAAATCCATGTCATGCAAAATTATCCTGAAGAGCCCTGTGGACGGTAGGGGCACTGAGATATTGGGTTGCAGATGAATATGCAGATAAGACCCAAAGGGACTCTTGACCTCCATGTCTCTTGCCTCGCCATCCACAAAGTGCCCTCTGAGAACGTTTTCACTGAGGCCTTTTGACCCCAGTCTTTGGTCTGCTGTCACCTCCATTTAGAGTCTGACGAGGTAATCGTGGAGGAGGATGTACCCTAGAATCAAGAGCCCTCTCTCTGTTTTAAAGAGACCACTTGGCACTGACAGACCCCCCCCCCCCCCCTTTAGTCTGCATGTTCCTTAAAACTGAAAAGTTGAAGGCACACATTGACCTGGCGGTGTTCATGATGTCCCTCATGGCAACAAAGAAAAAGATGAGAAACACTGATAATGTCAGACCAGGGCTAAGTGAATCTGATAGATATCTGAGTGTTAAAGATCTGATTCTCTTAAAGCACTACAGCTAAACTGAATCTGGAGAGAATATAATAATGTCAACACACAGGTTCTACTGCAGGAGCCTGAATTGAAGTTTGAACCGTGATGACAATGACAATAATTTAGTTTTTGTATTAGTTGTTTAAAGGAAAAGAAAGAAAAAAAACTGCTCCTCACGATAAATAATCCTAGAACTGTTCATTGGTCCGATCACAGTGGGAGGTGCACCGGGCTGCTTTAAAATAGCAAGGGGGGGGGGGGGGGGGGGGGGGGGGAGAGAGTTGTGGCGCTCACATATAGTGAGAGAACTAAGTCCTCAGAAAAGCACGAAGCGAGGCTGAGGGAGTGGGGTTGACAAGAAGGAGTAAACAGTGGACTAAGATACCGGGGTCGGGTTCCCGGTCTGCTGCTCTGGAATATACGACCAACATCTGTCCCGCACGGAGGATGTACCGGAGGTGCCGGCAGATGCTGCGGGAAAATGTTTAACTGTGTCTCCAACAGCGTGGTGAGTAAAAAGTTATAGAAAGTGTCCGACTTCAAAAAGATTTGACTATATGTGGGTCTTATGAATAAATATTAGTCATAGCACAGCATGTCTGAGCTAAATAGACTGAATTAATTAATTCTGAAAAAAGTTATTACCGCAATTGAATTATTAGACTGATTATTTTCTTTTAAATCCACCATGCAAAAAACAACCTCTAATATTCTTTATTTTATGGAGGATTGTATAGGGCTATTTTCTCAAGTTATTTAATTTTTTTTTTATTATTTTGTGCAAATGAAAAGGTGTGAAAATCATTTAAACATCTGCTGTTACCCCACTTACCAATATTCCATTGTGTAACCGAAACATAATGCAGTGAAACCATGTAGGTCCAAATCATAAAAGTGACATTAAGAATTCATTTTAGATGCCAAAACAACAACAACAACAAATACGGGGCCAATGCGTGTAGGATTTATTATTTAGTTTTATCCATTATTTGGTTATTATATTATTCCGCTCTCTTTGATGAGAGGTCAATCCAAAATGTGCTTAGGCCTGCATTAGTATATTCACATTATTTATCCAACATCCAATAAAAGCAGCTGAACATTACAAAATGATAATTATTCCAACAGGCCTATCTTTGGCCCAAAATGTAATGTGAAGGGTGCAGAATGAGCCAATTATAAAATTTCATCTAATTGTTGTGCTGTTATTATTATTATTCCGATTGATACTACTTCCACTACTACTTTTACTACTACTACTTCTATTAATACTACTAATAATAATAATATTTATCACGTATTATGATTACCATTAGCATTATTATTTATTTTTTATTATTTATTTTAATTTTAACAGATAAAGGGCAGCATTGATATGTGACCATGTTTCACGGGACATGTTCTCAGGTGGACCTCCTCTTGTTAAAGAGGTGTGTGTAGGTGAACACACCGGGCCGTCTGACACACAGGTAATGACTCATCAGTGCCCGGCTGATGGCTCCTAGTCATGCGCACGTGCGCACCTGAACACAATTAGTCGGAATCATATTCAGCTGTGCGCGAGGCCGGTTTCCCCGAGAACGATTAGCTAATCGTACACATGGACACTTCGTTATGGCTTCCATGGCAAAGTGAATATGTGGACCAGTCCGGTCCCACTACGACATACGACAAAAATAAAAATACGATAAATAAAAATAAAGACACACAAAAAAATTCCTTCAAAAAAGTTTTAGCGAGTATTTTGTTTTCGGTGGGTCAACTTTATTAGCGTGTGGGCTCATGACAGCGGTTGTCATGGAAATATGAACGGAACTGTAGCAGCTTGGTCGTCATTGTGTCTCGTGCATCATTTCGGACTCGCTGACACAATGTCGGAGGATGAAAGGAGACCTGCGGAGGCTGTTTTCACTCAGCTGCAACAAGGAAACATTTATGTCGACACAGTAGGTGTTTCACTTCCAAACCTGCTAACGTTACTTATTCTCTCCGAAGTCTCTCAGCTTGTAGACATTGTGTGAAGGGTCCAAATGTAGCTCGCGCGCACTTCAAAGTGCCGCTAAATAAAGCAACGGGGCAGAACATTTAGCCTTTTATAATAGCATATATTATTCTAGCCAAACAAACGCTGTTTTATGTTCACACGTCTCAAAAGTCGGACCCTTGTTTTACTTGAACTTTCAAACTCAACGACGCGCTGAATTCGTTGTGATGTGTGTTTTATGAAATGTTATTTCTTTTACTCTAACACGGTTAAACGCTAAGTGTGGTGACATTCAGACTGTTTGCTTCTGACAGGGTTCCTCTGGGCCTGAGGACATTTTCGAGGAGGACTCCTACTCTCCGTCCTCCCTCTCCTCGTCCTCCTCGGCCTCCGTCCGCACTGTGGGCTCCCTGCAGGGGAAAACCCTGTGCACCTCCTGCGGCCAGGATATAGTGGACAGATACCTCCTCAAGGTCAGACACACGCATAATTATATATATATATATATATATATATATATATATATATATATATATATATATATATATAAATATATATATAAATATATATATATATATATATATATATATATATATATATATATATATATATATATATATATATATATAACAACAACAAGTAGGACAAATCAGTGCATCACTTTACTTTAGGCTATTTGTGTTAATTATATAGACACTTATTTTTGCTCAGTGTAAATTATTCCACCTTACATAGATATTATTTTCTTCTTAAAATAAAGAATAATGTAGGCTGAGGCTCCTGGTAAGGCAAACTGTTTTTTTGGGGGTATTTTGTTTGTTTAAAAATAAATAGTTTTGTATATGTTACAGTTAGTCTTTAATTGAGGAATAAGCTATCTGAATTTTAAAAATACAAAGTGATACACCAGAATTCTCAAATTCTGCAGTCTATGCTATGCACTCATAGTTACATTCCTTGATAAGCATATTAGCATATAAGCTAAGTAGCTCGTTGTGAATAACCAGTAGGATCATCTAAAATTCTCTAAAGTCACTAAAATAAATGCATTGTGAAGAACTTGAGCATCCTCTATTGCTGTCAGTTATAAAACACACCACTAAAGGGTGTGTAAAATGTTATTTGTAAGTCATATCTTGCTAAAAAAAAAATTCTCCATCTCAGGTGAACAACCTGTGCTGGCACGTGCGCTGCCTCTCGTGCAGTGTTTGTAACACATCACTGGGGCGACACGTGAGCTGCTACATCAAGGACAAACAGGTGTTCTGCAAACTGGACTACTTCAGGTGAGTCAGTGCTGACACAGTGTTCTCTCCAGTGACCTTCTTCTTAGGGTTCTTGACTAAACATTATAATACCTGACCAGATCATTTAAGATCTGAAAATGAGCTTTTCAGACAGTCTGTGCTGGTGCTTCTTTTTTTTTTTTTTTTTTGTGCACAGACTGTTTTGAACATGGCTTTTATTTTATTTTGACTAACCGTTAAGAGGTGGAGTCTCTCAATAAAGTATACGTGCACATTACTCCCAGAGCCCATGTAGGCCGAGAAGAGCTTTAACAAAGACTGAGCTCTGAGGAGAAACTAAGAGGCCCAGCATAAGGAGAACCCGGGTATCTGTGTCTCTGAGAGCAGACAAGAAAACAGTCTATACAGCTCTATCACCAGGGGGAAATGAATGTGATCGCTCCACAATAGATAACCATTTGTTTACAAAGGATTGGTTCATTTTGAGATTTTGGGCTATTTTGCTTCCATGAAATCTCTTCCTTCAGACTAGTGCAAAGAAAACATCTAGCATACACTGTTTATTTGTGTCTGTAGATTTCTTCTAAATTCACCATAAGTTAGCATTAACTAATACATCATTTGCATATTAAAACAGCATTTCAGAAAACTGAAATATGTATGTAATTTCACAACTTGTATCTTGTAAAGGCCATTTCTCTAAATTAGTTTTTTCTTAGACTCTGAGCCAGAAATCTCCTCTTCAGTAGCTCTTACATATTATTATTATTATTATTATTATTATTATTATTATTATTATTATTATTATTATTACTATAGCATTAATATATTAAGGATTTTTTTTAATGGCTGTTAAAAGTATTTTCTGATTTCTGGACCGATAAGAGAGATCCAAAATTCCCTCTGTAAAACCCTTTTGACTCTAATATGTCAAAAAAAATTAAACAATCATTTTGAACCTGACTTGTTCAGATTTCTTTTTTTGGAAATGTATGCAAGTTAGTGCATATTAAAAAGGACATGTCTCGTTTGCATTTTTAAACATATCAGAAGACTTGTAATACAACACATAATTGTGTGAAGGTAGGTAATGA
The DNA here is from genome assembly GCF_023349555.1 of Cebidichthys violaceus. Lineage (NCBI taxonomy): Eukaryota > Metazoa > Chordata > Actinopteri > Perciformes > Stichaeidae > Cebidichthys > Cebidichthys violaceus. The sequence goes on from NW_027176964.1 coordinate 1,696,672, forward strand.
ACTGGTGAAGTTTTATAGTGATATCTATTAGTTTAAATATTTACCCTGTAGCACGGCATCTAAAGCTCAGGGTAAAATGAGTGAGACTTGCTCAGAGCATCTCCTTAAAAACCGATCACTTGACTAGATGATACCATCACTGGTCAATAACCCGATCACACCTCAAACCAAAGCTGAGGGACTGCTCCACCTCTCGTCCTGTTCCATGTCTTTGTTCAGGAGGTATGGGACCCGCTGCGCCCGTTGTGGCCGTAACATCCACTCCAGCGACTGGGTGCGCCGGGCTCGAGGCAGCACCTTCCACCTGGCCTGTTTCTCCTGCACCTCCTGTAAGCGCCAGCTGTCCACCGGGGAGGAATGCGGACTGCTGGAGAACAGGGTCTTCTGCCGGTCCCACTATGACATCATGATGGAGAACATCAAACGCACCAAAGAAAATGGTGAGTAAAGGGACGGGTAACAAGGGACTGGTTGAGCGATGGCAGACAAAAGTCAGAAGATTGATTATAAAAAGAATATAACTTAATGTTAAGAGTTCACAGAGGACAGCTTTGATACCAAATACTCAAGGCATGTGCCAGTAACTCGGAAGATGCCCGCAGGAGGAGCTCTTCTGAACCGGGGGCCATATTTCAAACATGTCAAATGACCCTTGTTACACGTCTTGTCTTCAAGAGCAACCAAAAGTAGACGAGGAGGAGGCAGAGAAAGACGAGTCCAGCACCATGACTAGACCTGCTAAGAGGGCCAGGACCAGCTTCACTGTTGACCAGTTACAGGTACGGCCAAACCAGTCTGTGGCTCGGCTCGTCTGCTGCTGTGATTACTGGGCTATTTTTTCTTTTGACTGCAGTGTAGTGCAGGTGGGAAAGAAATAGTGGAGCAACAACTATTTTGGACATATACAAAACCAGAAAGTTACACAATTTTTTCATAAGTTGACATGATGCGCCATTTCATATTTTCCCCATGGTTTAACATTGGTGATAATAGACCCTTCACACAGCAGCTGATTTTGATCCGTCACAGCAGGATAAACAGGTGTAAGTGATTAAATGAATTATGCTCCCATTCCATTTAGTGTATCACAGCCGTTCCAGTTAGCCAGCATGCATTATACCTGAATACTGACCCGCCTAAATACAACAGGGCTATAATTAAAGTTATTAGTCAGTTACACCTGTGAAAGTTACTAATGCAATGAGCACACAGCTGCTCAGAATATCAATTTCCAAGTTATTCAGTACCACACTTGTATCTGCTGCCAGCAGGTGGGGCTGCTTTGCCCCACTTGGCACTGATACTATGATTGGTTGGAATATCCAGTATTCCACCTCGGTATCACATCTGTTCATCTCATTGATAGACTGTATCTGAGCACACTGCACACCCAGGTGAATGTCTCAAGGGTTAGTTGAGTGTAAAACAGAGTTAAAATGAGAGTGAATGTTTGACACGTGCCTTCAAATGAACGCTATGTTGCTCTGTTACTGCTGAATGTGTAAATACAGTTGTGGTCAAAAGTTTACATACACTTGTAAAGAACATAATGTCATGGCTCTCTTGAGTTTCCAGTTATTTCTACAACTCTGATTTTTCTTTGATAGAGTGATTGGAACAGATACTTCTTTGTCACAAAAAACATTCATGAAGTTTGGTTCTTTCATGACTATTATGGGTTAACAGAAAAAGTGATCAAATCTGCTGGGTCAAAAATATACATACAGCAGTGCTAATATTTGGTTACATGTCCCTTGGCCATTTTCACTTCAATTAGGCGCTTTTGGTAGCCATCCACAAGCTTCTGGCAAGCTTCTCGTTGAATCTTTGACCACTCCTCTTGACAGAATTGGTGCAGTTCAGTTAAATTTGATGGCTTTCTGACATGGACTTGTTTCTTCAGCATTGTCCACATGTTCTCAATGGGATTTAAGTCAGGACTTTGGGAAGGCCATTCTAAAACCCTAATTCTAGCCTGATTTAGCCATTCCATTACCACTTTTGATGTGTGTTTGGGGTCATTGTCCTGTTGGAACACCCAACTGCGCCCAAGACCCAACCTTCGGGCTGATGATTTTAGGTTATCTTGAAGAATTTGAAGGTAATCCTCCTTCTTCATTATCCCATTTACTCTCTGTAAAGCACCAGTTCCATTGGCAGCAAAACAGCCCCACAGCATAATACTACCACCACCGTGCTTGACGGTAGGCATGGTGTTCTTGGGGTTAAAGGCCTCACCTTTTCTCCTCCAAACATATTGCTGGGCATTGTGGCCAAACAGCTCGATTTTTGTTTCGTCTGACCACAGAGCTTTCCTCCAGAAGGTCTTATCTTTGTCCATGTGATCAGCAGCAAACTTCAGTCGAGCCTTAAGGTGCCGCTTTTGGAGCGAGGGCTTCCTTCTTGCACGGCAGCCTCTCAGTCCATGGAGATGCAAAACACGCTTGACTGTGGACACTGACACCTGTGTTCCAGCAGCTTCTAATTCTTGGCAGATCTGCTTTTTGGTGGTTCTCGGTTGACTCTTCACCCTCCTGACCAATTTTCTGTCAGCAGCAGGTGATAGCTTGCGTTTTCTTCCTGATTGTGGCAGTGACAAAACAGTGCCATGCACTTTATACTTACAAACAATTGTTTGCACTGTTGCTCTTGGGACCTGCAGCTGTTTTGAAATGGCTCCAAGTGACTTTCCTGACTTGTTCAAGTCAATGATTCACTTTTTCAGATCCATGCTGAGCTCCTTTGACTTTCCCATTGTAGCGTTTGTGGGCGTTTGTATCCAATGAGCCCTATTTAAATGGCCTCAGAGAAGTCACCAGCTGTAGTCACTCATAATCACTCACAAGAAGTTAAGAGGCCATGCTATGAAGCTCATTTCATTGACACAACTTTCTAAGTCACCAAAATTGCTAATTCATGTTGCTGTATGTGTATTTTTGACCCAGCAGATTTTGTCACTTTTTCTGTTAACCCATAATAAAGTCATGAAAGAACCAAACTTCATGAATGTTTTTTGTGACAAAGAAGTATCTGTTCCAATCACTCTATCAGAGAAAAATCAGAGTTGTAGAAATAACTGGAAACTCAAGAGAGCCATGACATTATGTTCTTTACAAGTGTATGTAAACTTTTGACCACAACTGTATTTACACATTCAGCAGTAACAGAGCAACATAGCGTTCATTTGGAGTCACGTGTCAAACATTCACTCTCATTTTAACTCTGTTTTACACTCAACTAACCCTTGAGACATTCACCTGGGTGTGCAGTGTGCTCAGATACAGTCTATCAATGAGATGAACAGATGTGATACCGAGGTGGAATACTGGATATTCCAACCAATCATAGTATCAGTGCCAAGTGGGGCAAAGCAGCCCCACCTGCTGGCAGCAGATACAAGTGTGGTACTGAATAACTTGGAAATTGATATTCTGAGCAGCTGTGTGCTCATTGCATTAGTAACTTTCACAGGTGTAACTGACTAATAACTTTAATTATAGCCCTGTTGTATTTAGGCGGGTCAGTATTCAGGTATAATGCATGCTGGCTAACTGGAACGGCTGTGATACACTAAATGGAATGGGAGCATAATTCATTTAATCACTTACACCTGTTTATCCTGCTGTGACGGATCAAAATCAGCTGCTGTGTGAAGGGTCTCTGTTCTTTACAAGTGTATGTAAACTTTTGACCACAACTGTATGTGAGGGTATTCATAGTGAATGTATGGGTCACTAGTTCTGGTGTTGTCTGCCCTCCAGTCTACATTGTATTTGAACACAGACTGAACTCTGTTACTATTACATTATCAAACTCAACAAAACATTGAACCATGTTAATGTGTAATCTCTACATGTGTAGGTGATGCAGACTCAGTTTACTAAAGATAACAACCCAGACGCCCAGACTCTGCAGAAACTGGCAGAGAGGACCGGTCTCAGCCGCAGGGTTATCCAGGTAAAGCCTCTCACTAGTGAACACCAAAACGTTTGATGGAGAAATCAACTTCAGCACTTGGTATACATTCTCCCAATAGAGAGAGCATGATAGCTTTGTACGGTGAAGCTGCAGGAGTCAAATCTTGCAATCGGGCTCTAAATCCAGTTATCAGTCCGTTCTCCCTGTTCAGGTTTGGTTTCAGAACTGTCGAGCTCGTCAAAAGAAATACATCAGCCCAAATTCTGGCTCCTCCCTGATGACATCGTTTGCTCCTGGTCAGCTGACGCCACCTTTGATGGAGGACCTGCAGTACACAACCTATATTTCCCCAGATGCACCCCTCCTCACCACACTGACTTATATGGATGGTGAGAAACATGAACATACTCACCAAAGCTTTTTAGCCCAGTGCTGACGTATGCTGTGTATAGTCTGTACGGCTGCCTAAGGAATCACTTCTCTACTACAGAAAATAAATGTTTATTAAATCCGGGTTTGAAAAGGTGTAGTTATTGTCACAGAGATAACATTCTGATTTGAAGTCACAGTCTCTCGATTGCATTCATCATTTTTCATTCTTTTGACTCCCTTAGTCCAAAGTCCGGACCCACTTTTGCTTCAGCCACTCAGCTCCCATTCGCTGACACAACTGCCAGTCAGCCATGCCTGAGTTACAGCCCGCCTCTCGACAACAGAAGACAATGATTGGCTGATGATGGAACATCTCAACAGTGCAAAATTAACACCAGCAGTTAATCTAATCAATTCGTTAAGTTTTCACTGCCTAATGTGAGAGTAGACACTGACTTAGTTTCATCGGATCACACAGAGACTCACAGGAGACAATGAAAGTGTGAATGAAACTTTTGTTAATATGTATATGTTGTGCATTTCTTTGTGTTTAATTTATTTTGAGAAAATTATGAGATATGGCACTTTGTCGGAGAAAAGATGTAAAACTGAGTATGAATTTGGTTTTCAGTTAAGTGTTTTATTTAAGGATTTTTTTTGAGGATAGTAAAATTGTCAGTTGGGCACTCTCAAGAGAGGCAGAATCAGATGGGTCCGCCTGTATAAAGACCACTTCAGGAACAGCTTCTACAGCAAATGAAAACCAGTGGAGAACACTCTTGTTGTGTTACTGACAGAGAAATGTGTAGAAAGACCTCATGCAGACTGTTCTTTAAATACATCCACTTGTCTTATTTAGGAAAAAACAAGATTATTACACGCAATGCAGCGTTTACATGTTTCCTTAGAGTAGGATTGTTCTAGAAGCCATGCATGAACTGCACACTGGGAGAGATGGACCTTCACATTAGATGTTTGATGTACGGGACATTAAAGTCTGTGGCTGCGACACAAAGCTTTGTTTGGCGTAATGAGCTTTCTTTCCTGGAATCAACAGCATTCTTCAGAGATGTGTGAGTGATGGAATGTTTCTGCTAGTGTGACAAGCTTCTGAGGAGGAACTGTTGTTCTTGTTCTCTACACTTATCTGAAAGTTATAGTCACTAGTTGTTCTGCAGATTCGGACATTACATACAAAACCTATGATCAGAACATTGACAATGATGCAAGCTGTTAAATGAGCTCATTTTTTGGGTTTTACAAGCTCTCAACTTTGAAATGCTGCTTACATTTTCTGCATTTGTAGTTATAATAATATAGTCTATACATATATGATCATAGAACTGCTCTGTCAGGAGCCATAATAACTACATATTGTTGAAATCGTTGACACGCAACACGTCTCCTGGGGGATTTATGCATATTAAATCATCAAAAGTGTAACATTTAAATAAAGCCAATGAAAGATTTCCTCTACTGCCAAAAATAAAAGCAAAAAACAGTTTCTTTTGAATTAGAAATTAATCATGTATTTTGATG